>NC_072002.2:10071718-10395218 GCF_028885655.2 Pongo abelii
GAATGGAGTGGAGTGGAGTGGAGTGGAATGCAATGGAGAAGAGTGGAATTGATTGGAATGGAATGGAGTGGATTGGAGTGGAGTGGAATGGAATGGATAGGTGTAGAGTGGAATGGAGTGAAGTGGAATGGAGTGGAATCAGTGGAGTGGGGTGGAATGGAGTTGAATGGCTTGAAATGGAGTGGAATGGTATGGAACGGATTTAAATGGAGTGGAATGATATGGAACAGAATGGAATATTATGGAGTTGAGTGTAGTGGAAAGGACTAGAACTGATTGAATTATAACGGAATGGGTTGGAATAGAATGGGTTGGAATGGAATGGAATGGAACTGCATGGACTGGACTGGAGTGGAGTGTCATGCAATGGAGTGGAGTGTAAAGGAGTGGAATGGAATGGAAAGGAATGGAGTGGATTGGAGTGGAATGGTGTGGAATTGATTGGAATGCAGTGGAGTGGAGTGGAATGGAATGGAATGGAGTGGAATGCAGTGGAATGAAGTGGAATGTAATGCAGTGGAGTGGAATGGAATGGAGTGGAATGGAATGAAGTGGAGTGGAGTGGAATGGAGTGGAATGGAATGAGGTGGAGTGGAATGGACTGGAATGGAATGGAGTGGAGTGGAATAAAGTGGAATGGAATGGAACGGAGTGGAGTGGAGTGGAGTGGACTGTAATGGAGTGTAATGAATTGGAATGGAGTGGAGTGGAGAGGAATGGAGTGGAGTGGAATAGAATGGAAACGTTTGGAGTGGATTGGAGTTGAGTGGAATGGAATGGAGTGGATAGGAATGGAGTGGAGTGCGATGGAATGGAGTGGAATGCAATGGAGTGGAGTGGAATGGAGTAGAGTGGGGTGGAATGGAGTGGAATGGAATGGAGCAGAAGGGAATGGAGTGGAATGTAGTAGAATGTACTGAAGTGGAGTGGAGTGGAGTATAATTGAATGGAATTGAATGTAATGTAATGGATTGAAATGAAGTGGAATGGAATGTAGTGGAGTGGAGTGGAATGGAATGGAATGCAATGCAATGGAATGGAATGCAATGGAAGCTGAGATTGTGCCACTGGGCTACATGCTGTGTGACAGAGTGAGATAATCCTGAATGAAAGGAATGGAATGGAATGCAATGGAAGGAAATAGGATGGAATGGAGTGGACTGGACTGAAGTGGATTGGAGTGAAGTGGAGTGGAGTGGAATGGAGTGTACTGGAATGGAATGGAACGGAATGGAGTGGAAAGGAGTGGAGTGGAATCTAGTGGAGTGGAATGGAGTGGAATAAAATGGAATTGAAAGGAATGGAATGGAGTGGAATGTTGAGGAGTGGAGTAGAGTGTACTGGAGTGCAGTGGAGTGGAGTTGAATGGAGTGGATTGGAGTGGAGTGGAGTGAAGTGGAGTGGAGTGGAATGGAGAGGAATGGAGTGGAATGGAATGGAATGGGGTGCAGTGGAATGGAGGTGAAAGGAGTGCAATGGAGTTGAGTTGTGTGGAATTGAGTGGAATGGAATGGAGCAGAATGGAATGGAGTGAAATGGATTGGAGTGGAATATAGGGGAATGGAGTGGAGCGGAGTGGCATGGATTGGAATGGGATGGAATGGAATTAAGTGGAGTGGAATGGAGAGGAATGCAATGGAAGGGAATGGAGTGTAGTTGATTGGATTGGAGTGGAATGGAATGGAATGTAGTGGAGTGGAATAGAGTGGAATGGAATGGACAGGAATGGAGTTAAGTAGAGTGGAATGGAGTGTAGTGCAACGGAGCGGAGTGGAATGGAGTGTAGTGCAATGGAGAGGAGTAGAATGGAGTGGAATGGAATGGAATACAGTGGATTGGAGTGGAGTAGATTGGAATGGAATTGAATGGAATCGAATTGAATGGAATGGAATGGAGTGTAAAATTGAGAAGAGGAGTGGAGTGGAGTGCAGTGTAGTAGAGGAAATGGAGTGGATTGGAGTGGAGTGTAATGAAGTGGAGTGGAGTGGAAGAGAGAGGAATGGCATGGAATGGAATGGAGTGAAGTGGAGTGGAGTGGGATGAAGAAGATTGCAGTGGAATGGAGGGGAATGGAATCGTATGGAGTGGAATAGTCTGGAATGGAGTGCAGTGGAGTAGAGAGGATTGTAATGGAGTGGAATGGAATCGGATGTAATGGAATGTAGTGGTCTGGAGTGGAGTGGAGTGAAACGGAGTGGAATGAAAAGGAATTGAATGGAACGGAATGGAATTGAGTGAAATTGAATGGAATGGAATGGAATGGAGTGGAGTGAAGTGGAATGGCATGGAATGGAGTTCAATGGTATGGAATGGAATGGAATGGAGTGGAATGGAGTGGAGTGGAGTGTATTGAAGTGAAGTGGAGTGGAATGGAATGGAATGCAATAGAATGGAAAGGAATGGAGTGGAATGGAATGGAACAGGATGCAATGGAGTGAAGTGGAGTGGAGTGGAATGGAGTGTAATGGAATTGAAAGGAGTGGAATGGAATGGAATGGAGTGTAATTGAATGGAAAGGAGTGGAATGGAATGGAATGGAGTGGGATGGAATGGAATGGAATGGAATGGAGTAGAGTGGACTGGAAAGGAGTGCAGTGGAATGGGATGGAGTGGAGTAGAATGGAATGGAATCCAGGGGAGCGGAGTTGAGTGGAGTAGAATGCAGTGGAATGGAATGCAGTGGAATGGAATGGAGTGGAGTTCAGTGGAGTGGATTGGAATGGAATGGAGAGGAATAGAATGGAATGGAATTGAGAGAAGTGGAGTAGAATGGAGAGGAGTAGAGTGTAATGGAATGGAGTGGAGTGGAATGCAATGGAATGGAATGGAGAGAAGTGGAGTGTAATGGAGAGGATTGGAGTGGAGTGGAGTGGAGTAGGTGGAGTGGAATGGCGTGCAATGGAATGGAATGGTGTGGAATGGAATGGAAAGAGGTGGAAAGGAATGGAATTGAGTAGAGTGGACAGGAATGGATTGCAGTCGAGTGGAATGGAGTGGAAAGGGTTATAATGGAGTGGAGTGGAGTGGAATGGAACGGAATGGAATTCAGTGGAATAGAGTGGAATGGAGTGGAATGAGATGGAATGTAATGGAGAGAAGTGCAGTAGAATTGAGAGGAGTGGAGTGGAATGGAATGGAGTGGAGTGGAATGGAATGGAATGGAATCAAATATCATGGAATGTAGTGGACAGGAATGGAGTGGAGTGGAGCAGAATGGGGTTGAACGCAGTGGAATGAAGTGTAGTAGAGTGGAGTGGAATGGAATGGCATGCACTGGAATGGAGTGGAATGGAATGGAGTGGAATGGAATGGAGCAGAATCGAGTGGAGTGGAATGGAATGGAGAGAAGTGGAGTAGAAGGGAGAGTGGAGTGGAATGGAATGGAGTGGAGTGCAATGGAATGGAATGGAATGGAAATGAGTGGAGTGGAATGAATTGGAGTGAAGTGGAGTGGAGTGAAGTGGAATGGAATGGAGTGGAGTGGAGTGGCATGGAATCGAATGAAATAGAATGGAGTGGAGTGGAATGGAGTGGAGTGGAAGGGAATGGAGTGTTATGGAGTGGAATTGAATGGAATGGAGTGGAGTGGAATGGAAGGGAATGAAGTGGAGTAGAGTGGGGTAGAGTAGAGTGGTGTGGACTGGAAAGGAGTAGAATGTAACGGAATGGAGTGGAATGGAATGTAATGGAATTGTGTGGAGTTGAGTAGTGTTGAGTCAATGGATTGGAGTGGAGTGGAAAGGAGTGGAATGCTGTGGAATGGAATAGAGTGCAGTGGAATGGAGTGGAGTGGAATGGAATGGAGTGGAGTGGAATGGAATGGAGTGGAGTGAAGTGAAGTGGAGTGGATTGGAGTGGAATGGAGTGGAATGCAATGGAATGGATCGGACTGGAGTGGAATGGAGTGGGGTGGAGTGCAATGGAGTTGAATGGAATGGAATGGAATTGAGTGGAGTGGAATGAATTGGATTGGAATGGAGTAGAGTGGAATGGAATGAAATGGAGTGGAATGGAATAGAATGGAATGGAGTGGATTGGAAAGGAGTGGAATGGAATGGAATGGAATGGAATGGAATGGAATGGAATGGAATGGAGTGGAGTGGAATGGAGTAGAACGGATTGGAATGTAGTGGAGTGGAGTGGAATGGAGTGGAATGGAATGGAATAGAGTGCAGTGCAGTGGAATGGAGTGGAGTGGAAAGGAGTGGAGTGGAATGGAATGGAGTGGAATGGAATGGAGTGGACTGGAGTGTAGAGGAGTGGAATGGAGTGAAGTGGAATTGAATGGAATAGTATGGAGTGGATTTGAGTTGAGTGGAATGGAATGAAGTGGAGTGGAGTGTAATGGAATGGAATGGAATGGAAAGGAATGGAGGGGAAGGGAATGGAGTGGAATGGAGTGAAGTGGATTGGAGTGGAGGAGAGTGAAATAGCATGGAATTGATTGGAATGGGACGGAGTGAAATGGAGTGGAATGGAATGTAGTGGAGTCTAGTGGAATGCAACGGAGTGGAATGGAGTGGAATGGAATGGAATGGAATGCAATGGAATGGAATGGAAGCTGAGATTGTGCCACTATTCTCCAGGCTGTGAGACAGAGTTAGATACTCTCGCATGAAAGGAATGGAATGGAATGCAGTGGAATGGAATTGAATGGAATGGAGTGGAGTGGACTGGAGTGGAGTGGAGTGGAGTGAAGGGAAATGGAGGTGAATGGAGAATAATGGAATGGGTTGGAATGGAATGGAATGAAGTGGAGTGGAGTGGGGTGGAGTGGAGTGCAGTGGAATGGAGAAGAATGGGATGAGATGGAGTGGAATAGAGTGGAGTGGAGTACAATGGAGTGGAGAGGAGTTGAAGGGATTGGAATAGAATGAGATGTAATGGAATATAATGGAGTGTAGTGGAGTGGATTGCAACGGAGTGGAATGGAACCGAATGGAACAGAACAGAATGAAATGGAACGGAACAGAACGGAATGGAGAAATGTGTGCTGACATTGTACAATTGCACCTGTGTGACAGAGGGAGATCCTGTCGAAGGAAAGGAATGCAATGGAATGGAATGGAATGGATTGGAGTGGAGTGGAGCGGAATTGATTTGAATGGAATGAAATGGATTGGAGTGCATGGAGCGGAGCGGAGCAGAGAAGAGCAGAACGGAACAGGATTGGAACAGAAACGAATGGAATGAGAGCTGAGATTGTGCAACAGCGCACAGGGATGGCTGAGCGAGTGATGTACTCTCGAAAGAAAGGAATGGAATGGAAAGCAGTGGAACGAAATGGAATGGAATGGATTTTAATGGAATGGAATGGAATGGGGTGGAGTGGAGTGGAATGGAATAGAGTGGAATGGATTGGAGTGGAGTGGAGTGGAATGGAATTGAATGGAGTTTAATGGAGTGGAATGGAGTGGAATGGAGAGCAGTGGAGTGGAATAGAGTGGAATGGATTGGAATGGAGTGGAGTGAAATGGAATGGAGTGGAGTATAATGGAGTGGAATGTATTGGAATGGAGAGGAGTGGAGTGGAATGGAATGGAGTGGAATAGAAGGGAAAGGAATGGAATGGAATGAAGAAATGTGTGCTGAGATTGTGCCATTGCACTACAGCTTGTGTGACAGAGGGAGATCCTGTCGAAAGAAAGGAGTGGAAAGGAGGGGAATGGAATGGAATGTCACGGAATGGATTGCAGTGGAATTGAGTGCAGTGGAGTGGAGTGCAGTGGAATGGAATGGAATGGAAAGGAATGGTTCCATATGAATTTTAAAGTAGTTTTTCCAATTCTGTGAAGAAAGTCATTGGTAGCTTGATGAGGATGGCATTGAATCTGTAAATTACCTTGGGCAGTATGGCCATTTTCACGATATTTATTCTTCCTACCCATAAGCATGGAATGTTCTTCCATTTGTTTGTATCCTCTTTTATTTCCTTCAGCAGTGGTTCGTAGTTCTCCTTGAAGAGGTCCTTCACGTCCCTTTTAAGTTGGATTCCTAGGTATTTTATTCTCTTCGAAGCAATTGTGAATGGGAGTTCACTCATGATTTGGCTCTCTGTTTGTCTGTTGTTGGTGTATAAGAATGCTTGTGATTTTTGTACATTGATTTTGTTTCCTGAGACTTTGCTGAAGTTGCTTATCAGCTTAAGGAGATTTTGGGCTGAGACAATGGGTTTTTCTAGATATACAATCATGTCATCTGCAAACAGGGACAATTTGACTTCCATTTTTCCCAATTGAATACCCTTAATTTCCTTCACCTGCCTAATTGCCCTGGCCAGAACTTCCAACACTATGTTGAATAGGAGCGGTGAGAGAGGGCATCCCTGTCTTGTGCCAATTTTCAAAGGGAATGCTTCCAGTTTTTGCCCATTCAGTATGATATTGGCTGTGGGTTTGTCATAGATAGCTCTTATTATTTTGAGATACGTCCCATCTATACCTAATTTATTGACAGTTTTTAGCATGAAGGGATGTTGAATTTTGTCAAAGGCCTTTTCTGCATCTATTGAGATAATCATGTGGTTTTTCTCTTTGGTTCTGTTTATATGCTGGATTACATTTATTGATTTGCATATATTGAAGCAGCCTTGCATCCCAGGGATGAATCCCACTTGATCACGGTGGATAAGCTTTTTGATGTGCTGCTGGATTCGGTTTGCCAATATTTTATTGAGGATATTTGCATTAATGTTCATCAAGGATATTGGTCTAAAATTCTCTTTTTTGGTTGTGTCTCTGCTCGGCGTTGGTATCAGGATGATGCTGGCCTCATAAAATGAGTTAGGGAGGATTCCCTCTTTTTCTATTGATTGGAATAGTTTCAGAAGGAATGGTACCAGCTCCTGCTTGTACCTCTGATAGAATTCGGCTGGGAATCCATCTGGTCCTGTACTCTTTTTGGGTGGTAAGCTATTGATTATTGCCACAATTTCAGCTCCTGTTATTGGTCTATTCAGGGATTCAACTTCTTCCTGGTTTAGTCGGGAGAGTGTATGTGTCCAGGAATTTATCCATTTCTTCTAGATTTTCTAGTTTATTTGCGTAGAGGTGTTTGTAGTATTCTCTGATGGTAGTTTGTATTTCTGTGGGATCGATGGTGATATCCCCTTTATCATTTTTTATTGCATCTATTTGATTCTTCTCTCTTTTTTTCTTTAATAACCTTGCTAGCAGTCTATCAATTTTGTTGATCCTTTCAAAAAACCAGTTCCTGCATTCATTAATTCTTTGAAGGGTTTTTTGTGTCTCTATTTCCTTCAGTTCTGCTGTGATTTTAGTTATTTCTTGCCTTCTGCTAGCTTTTGAATGTGTTTGCTCTTGCTTTTCTAGTTCTTTTAATTGTGATGTTATGGTATCAATTTTGGATCTTTCCTGCTTTCTCTTGTAGGCATTTAGTGCTATAAATTTCCCTCTGCACACTGCTTTGAATACATCCTAAAGATTATGGTATGTTGTGTCTTGGTTCTCGTTGGTTTCAAAGAACATCTTTATTTCTGCCTTCATTTCGTTATGTACCCAGTAGTCATTCAGGAGCAGGTTGTTCAGTTTCCATGCAGTTGAGTGGTTTTGAGTGAGATTCTTAATCCTGAGTTCTAGCTTGATTGCACTGTGATCTGAGAGACAGTTTGTTATAATTTCTATTCTTTTACATTTACTGAGGAGAGCTTTACTTCCAAGTATGTGGTCAATTTTCGAATAGGTGTGGTATGGTGCTGAAAAAAAAATGTATATTCTGTTGATTTGGGGTGGAGAGTTCTGTAGATGTCTATTAGGTCCACTTGGTGCTATTAGGTCCACTTGGTGCAGAGCTGAGTTCAATTCCTGGGTATCCTTGTTGACTTTCTGTCTTGTTGATCTGTCTAATGTTGACAGTAGTGTGTTAACTCTCCCATTATTAATGTGTGGGAGTCTAAGTCTCTTTGTAGGTCACTCAGGACTTGATTTATGAATCTGGGTGCTCCTGTATTGGGTGCATATATATTTAGGATAGTTAACTCTTCTTGTTGAATTGATCCCTTTACCATTATGTAATGGCCTTCTTTGTCTCTTTTGATCTTTGTTGGTTGAAAGTCTGTTTTCTCAGAGACCAGGATTGCAACCCCTGCCTTTTTTTGTTTTCCATTTGCTTGGTAGATCTTCCTCCATCCTTTTATTTTGAGCCTATGTGTGTCTCTGCACGTGAGATGGGTTTCCTGAATAAAGCACACTGATGGGGCTTGACTCTTTATCCAATTTGCCAGTCTGTGTCTTTTAGTTGGAGCATTTAGTCCATTTACATTTAAAGTTAATATTTTTATGTGTGAATTTGATCCTGTCATTCTGGTGTTAGCTGGTTATTTTGCTCATTAGTTGATGCAGTCTCTACCTAGTCTCGATGGTCTTTACATTTTGGCATGATTTTGCAGTGGCTGGTACAAGTTGTGCCTTTCCATGTTTAGTGCTTCCTTCAGGAGCTCTTTTAGGGCAAGCCTGGTGGTGACAAAATCTCTCAGTATTTGCTTCTCTCTAAAGGATTTTATTTCTCCTTCACTTATGAAGCTTAATTTGGCTGGATATGAAATTCTGGGTTGAAAATTCTTTTCTTTAAGAATGTTGAATATTGGCCCCCACTCTCTTCTGGTTTGTAGAGAGAGATCTGCTGTTAGTCTGATGGGCTTCCTTTTGATGGTAACCCGACCTTTCTCTCTGGCTGCCCTTAACATTTTTTCCTTCATTTCAACTTTGTTGAATCTGACAATTATGTGTGTTGGAGTTGCTCTTCTCGAGGAGTATCTTTGTGGCGTTCTCTGTATTTCCTGAATCTGAATGTTGACCTGCCTTGCTAGATTGGGGAAGTTCTCCTGGATAATATCCTGCAGAGTGTTTTCCAACTTGGTTCCATTCTCCCCATCACTTTCAGGTACACCAATCAGACGGAGATTTGGTCTTTTCCACATAGTCCCATATTTCTTGGAGGCTTTGTTCGTTTCTTTTTATTCTTTTTTCTCTAAATTTCCCTTCTCACTTCATTTCATCCATTTCGTCTTCCATTGCTGATACTCCTTCTTCCATTTGATTGCATCGGCTCTTAAGGCTTCTGCATTCTTCACGTAGTTCTCGAGCCTTGGTTTTCAACTCCATCAGCTCCTTTAAGCACTTCTCTGTATTGGTTATTCTAGTTATACATTCTTCTAAATTTTTTTCAAAGTTTTCAACTTCTTTGCCTTTGGTATGAATATCCTCCAGTACCTCGGAGTAATTTGATAGTCTGAAGCCTTCTTCTCTCAGCTCGTCAAAGTCATTCTCCATCCAGCTTTGTTCCGTTGCTGGCGAGGAACTGCATTCCTTTGTAGAAGGAGAGACATTCTGCTTTTTAGAGTTTCCAGATTTTCTGCTCTGTTTTTTCCCAATCTTTGTGGTTTTATCTACTTTTGGTCTTTGAGGATGGTGATGTACAGATGGGTTTTGGTGCGGATGTCCTTTCTGTTTGTTAATTTTCCTTCCAACAGACAGAACCCTCAGCTGCAAGTGTGTTGGAGTACCCAGCCTTGTGAGGTGTCAGTCTGCCTCTGCTGAAGGGTGCCTCCCAGTTAGGCTGCTCAGGGTTCAGGGGTCAGGGAGCCACTTGAGGAGGCAGTCTGCCCGTTCTCAGATCTCCATCTGCATGCTGGGAGAACCACTGCTCTCTTCAAAGCTCTCAGACAGGGACATTTAAGTCTGTAGAGGTTACTGCTGTCTTTTTGTTTGTCTGTGCCCTGCCCCCAAACCTGAAAAAAACAAGCAATGGGGAAAGGATTCCCTATTTAATAAATAGTGCTGGGAAAACTGGCTAGCCATATTTAGAAAGCTGAAACTGGATCCCTTCCTTACACCTTATAGAAAAATCATTTCAAGATGGATTAAAGACTTAAACGTTAGATGTAAAACCATAAAAACCCTAGAAGAAAACCTAGGCATTACCATTCAGTGCAGAGGCATGGGCAAGGACTTCATGTCTAAAACACCAAAAGCAATGGCAACAAAAGCCAAAATTGACAAATTGGATCTAATTCAACTAAACAGCTTTTGCACAGCAAAATAAATTACCATCAGAGTGAACAGGCAACCTACAAAATGGGAGAAAATTTTCGCAAGCTTCTCATCTGACAAATGGCTAATATCCAGAATCTACAATGAACTCAAACAAATTTACAAGAAAAAACAAACAACCCCATTAAAGTGGGCAAAGGACATGAACAGACACTTCTCAAAAGAAGACATTTATGCAGCCACAAAATACATGAAAAAATGCTCACCATCACTGGCCATCAGAGAAATGCAAATCAAAACCACAATGAGATACCATCTCATACCAGTTAGAATGGCAATCATTAAAAAGTCAGGAAACAACAGATGCTGGAGAGGATGTGGTGAAATAGGAACACTTTTACACTGTTGGTGGGACTGTAAACTAGTTCAACCATTGTGGAAGTCAGTGTGGCGATTCCTCAGAGATCTAGAACTAGAAATACCATTTGACCCAGCCATCCCATTACTGGATATATACCCAAAGGACTATAAATCATGCTGCTATAAAGACACATGCACACGTATGTTTATTGTGGCATTATTCACAATAGCAAAGACTTGGAACCAACCCAAATGTCCAACGATGATTGACTGGATTAAGAAAATGTGGCCCATATACACCACGGAATGTTATGCAGCCATATAAAATGATGAGTCCATGTCCTTTGTAGGGACATGGATGAAATTGGAAATCATCATTCTCAGTAAACTCTCACAAGAACAAAAAACCAAACACCGCATATTCTCACTCATAGATGGGAATTGAACAATGAGAACACATGGACACAGCAAGGGGAACATCACACTCTGGGGACTGTTGTGGGGTGGGCGGAGGGGGGAGGGATAGCATTGGGGGATATACCTAATGCTAGATGACGAGTTAATGGGTGCAGTGCACCAGCATGGCACATGTGTAGATATGTAACTAACCTGCATATTGCGCACATGTACCATAAAACCTAAAGTATAATAATAACAAAGTAATTAATCACCTAATTAGAAAAATGAAAAGAAACAAAGTATTAGATAGTAAATTTAAATACAAGCTATCATTTCAAAAACATTGTCTATAGTGTTTTAATTGATTTTAGATTTTTAAAAGAGTTGCATAGGTAATACTGAGAATTATGCCCTTCAATTAGTTTCCCTTCTTCTTGAAAATCTTAAATAACATGACATATTTATCAGAACAAAAAACTAAACTTTGATGCCATAACTATACTATAGATTTGATTTGATTGCACCAAATGTTCAAAATAATACTGTTTCTGTTTCATAATACAATGCATGCTATCATGTTGCATTTAATACTACCATCTAGATCTTCTGTAATTTCACAGATATTTTTTAGTCTTTCGTTGCTCACAATGACTTTGTCGTTTTTGAAGAGTACCATTTAGGTCTTTTGTAGAATGTTCCTCAATTTTGGTTTGTCTGATGTTTCTTCATAATACGTAAATGCATTTTTTAAATATAAATTTCTAAACATAATTTGTTTCCTTAAAAAAAAAGAAAGGAATGGAATGGAATTCAGGGGAATGGAATGGAATGGAATGGAAAATAATGGAGTGGACTGGAATGGAGTGGAGTTAAGTGTAGCGGAGGGAATGGAAAGGAATGAAATAGAATGGAAAGGAATGGAAGGAAGTGGAGTGCAGTGGGGTGGAGAGGAGTGCAGTGGAATGGAGCGGAATGGAAGAGGATGCAGTGGAATGAAGTAGAGTGGAGTGCAGTGGAGTGGAAAGGAGTGGAATGGAGTGGAATGGAATCAGATGTAATGGAATGCATTGGAGTGAAGTGGAGAGGATCAGAGTGGAACGAAATGGAAAGGAATTAAGCAGAATGGAACAGAAAAGAATGGAACGGAATGGAGTGGAGAAATGTGTGTCGAGATTGTGCCACTGCGCTACACCCTGAGTGACAGAGGGAGATCCTGTTGAAAGAAAGGAGTGGAATGGAATGGAATGTAAAGGAATGGATTGGAGTGGAGGGGAGAGGAATTGATTGGAGTTGAAAGAAATGGAATGGAGTGGAATGGAATTGAAAGGAATGGAGAGGAACGGAATCGAGTGGAGTGGAATGGAGTGCAATAGAATGGAGTGGATTTGGAAGGTGTGAAGTGGAATGGAATGGAATACAGTGGAGTGGAGTGAAGTGGAATGGAATGGAGTGTAATGGAGTGAAGTGGAGGGGAGTGTAGTATGGTGAATGGAATGGAATGGAATAGAGTGAAGTGGAATGGAATGGAGTGGAGTGAAATGCAGTGGAGTGGACTAGAATGGAATGGAGTGGAATGGAATGAGAGGAACGGAATGGAATGTAATGGAACAGAGTGGAGTGGAGTGGAATGGAGTAGATTGGAGTGGAATGGAGTGGAGTGGAAAGGAATGGAATGGAATGGAATGGAATGGGGTGGAATGGAGTGGAGTGGAGTGGAATGGAGTTGTAAGGAATGGAACGGAATAGAGTGGACTGGAATGCAGTGGAGTGGAATGGAGCAGAGTGCAATACCATCAAATGGATTGGAATGGAATGGAATGGAATGGAGTAGAGTGGAGTGGAATGGAATGGAGTAGGGTGGAGTGGAATGGAATAGAGTAGAGTGGAGTGGAATGGAGTGGAGTGGAGTGGAATGAAGAGGAATGGAATGGAGTGGAATGGAAGGGAATGGACTGGAATGGAATGGAGGGGAGTGGAATGGAATGGAATGGAAAGGAATGTAGTGGAGTGGAGAGGAGCGTACTTGAATGGAGTGGAATGGAATGGAATGGAGATTAGTGGAATGGAATGGAGTGAAATGGAATGTAATGGCATGGAATGGAGTGGAGTGAAGTTGAATGGAGTGGACTGGGTTGGAATGGAGTGGAGTGGAGTAGAATGGAATGGAATGTATTGGAGAGAGTGGAATGGAGTGGAGCAGAATGGAGTTGAATGAATTGGAGTGGAATGGAGTGGAGTGGATTTGAGTGTAATGGAGTGTAATGGAATGGAATACAGTGGATTGGTTAGGATAGGAATGGAATCAAGTGGAGTTCAGTGGAATGGAGTGGCGTGGAATGGAGTGGACTGGAGTGGAGTGGAATAGATTCTAATGGAATGGAATGGAGAGGAGTGGAATGCAGTGGAGTCCAATGGAGTGTAATGGAGGTGAATGGAGTAAAATGAAGTGGAGTGGAGTACAATGGAGTGGAATGGAATGGAGTGGAATGGAATGGAATGGAGTGGAGTGGAGTGGAATGTAGTAGAATGGAGTGGAATGGAATGGAATGGACTGGAATGGAATTGAATGCAGTGGAGTGCAGTGGAATGAAGTGGCATGGATTGGAATGGAGTGGAGTGGAGTGGAATGGATTGGAATGGAGTGTAGTGTAGTGGAATAGAGTAGAGTGAGATGGATTGGAGTGGAGTGGAGTGGAATGGAATGGAAAGGAGTGCAGTGGAATGGAGAGGAATGGAATGGACTGGGATGGAGTTGAGTGGAGTGAAGTGCATTGGAATGGAAAGGAATGGAGTGGAGTGGAATGGAATGGACTTGAGTGGAGTGGGGTGATGTGGAGTGGAGTGAAATGGAGTGGAGTGGACTGGAATAGTGTGGAGTCGAATGCAGTGGAGTGGAGTGGAATGAAGTGGAGTGGAATGAAATGGAATGGAATGGAAAGTAGTGGAGTGGAGTGAATTGGAGAGGAATATCATGTAATGGAATGGAGGGGAATGGAGTGGAATGGAGTAGAGTAGAGGGGAAAGGAGTGGAGTGGAGTGGAATAGAGTGGAATCGGTTGGAATGGACAGGAGTGGAGTGAAATGGAATGGAATGGAGTGGAGTGGATTGGAATGGAGTGGATTAGAATGGAGTGGAGTGGAATGGAATGAAATGCAGTGGAGTGGAATGGAGTGGAGTGGAGTGGAATGGAGATGAATGCACTGGAGTAGAATGGAATGGAGTGGAGTGGAGTGAAATGGAATAGAGTTGATTGCAATGGATAGGAATAGAATCGAGTTGAGTGTAGTGGAATTGATTGGAGTGGAATGGAGTGGAGTCGAGTGGAGTGGAATGGAATGTTGTGGACTGGAATGGAAAGGAAAGGAGTGAAATGGAATGGAGTGGAGGGGAATGGAGTGTAATGGAAAGGAATGGAGTGGAGTACAATGGAGTGGAATGGAGGTGAATGGATAAAATGGAGTTGAGTGGAGTGGAATGCAGTGGAATGGAATGGAATGGAGTGGAGTGGAGTGGAATATAGCAGAGTGGAGTGGAATGGAGTGGAATGTAGTAGATTGGAGTGGACTGGAATGGAATGGAGTGGAATGGAATGGAATAGAACTGAGTGGAGTGCAGTGGAATGAAGTGGATTGGATTGGAATGGAGTGGAGTGAAGTTTAATGTACTGGAATAAAGTGGAGTGGAGTGGAGTAGAATGCCATGGAGTGGAGTGGCATGGAGTGGAGGGGAGTGGAGTGGAATAGAATGGAAAGGAATGGAGTGGAATGGAGTGGAATTCGGTGGAGTGGAGTGCAGTGGATTGGAGTGAAGTGGAATGGAATGAAATGGAATGGAGTGGAATGGAATGGAATGGAGTGGAGTGGAATAGATTGGAGTTGATTGGAGTGGGGTGATGCGGATGGGAGTGAAATGGAGTGCAGTGGACTGGAATAGAGTGGAGTGGAATGCAGTGGAGTGGAGTGGAATGAAGTGGAGTGGAATCAAATGGAATGGAATGGACTGGAGTGAAATGGAATGGAGTGGAATGCAACGGCATGGAATGGAACGGAATGGAATGGAATGGAGTGGAGTTGAGTGGAGTGGAATGGACTGGAATGCAGTGGAATGGAGTGGAATGGATTGGAATGGACTGGAGTAGGGTGCAATGGAATGGAGTGGACTGGAATGCAGTGGAATGGAGTGGAATGGATTGGAATGGACTGGAGTAGAGTGGAATGGAGTGGAATGGAATTGAATGGCATGGAATGGAGTGTAGTGGAGTGGAGTGGAGTGGAGGAGAATGGAGTGGAGTGGAATGGAATGGAGTGGAATTGAATGGAGTGGAATTGAGGGGAATGGAGCGTAAAGGAGTGGAGTGAAGTGGAATGTAGTGGAATGGATTGGGATGCATTGTAATGGAATCGAATGGAATGGTATCGAATGGAATGGAATGCAGTGGAGTGGAATGGAATGCAATGGTGTGAACTGAAGTGGAATGGAGTGAAATGGAATTGAGTGGCATGGAATGGAGTGGAGTGGAGTGGAATGGAGTACAGTGGAGTGGAATGGGATGGAATGGAGTCTAGTGGAGTGGAATGGAGTGGAGTGGAGTGGGATGGAATGGAATGGTTTTTAGTGGAATAGAATAGAGCGGAGTGGAATGGAGTGGAACATAATGGAGTGGAATTAAATGCAATGGAGTTGAGTGGAGTGGAGTGGAATGGAATGAACTGGAGTGGAGTGGAGTGTAATGGAATGGAGTGGAGTGGAATAGATTGGATTGAAATGGAGTGGAGTGCAGTGGAATGAAATGGAATGGAGTGGAGTGGATTGGAGAGTACTGGAAAGGATTGGAATGGAGTGGAATTGTGTGGAATGGAGTGGAGAGGAATGGAGTGAAATGGAGTGGAAAGGAGTGGAGTAGTGTCGAATGGAATGAAGTGGGGTGGAATGGAGTTGTATGGATTGGAGTGGAATGGAGTGGAATAGAGTGGAAAGGAATCTAGTGGAGTGGAGTGGAAAGGTATTGAATGGAGTGGAATGGAATGCAAACGAATGGAGTGGAATCTATTGGAGTGGAGTGGAATGGAGTGGAATGGAATGGACAGGAGTGGGGTGGACTGGAATGGAATGGTATGTAGTGGAGTCGAATGAAATGGAGTTGAATGGAGAGGAGGGGAGTGCATTGGAGAGGATTGGAATGGAGGCGAATGGAATGGGATGGAGTGGATTGGAATGGAGGCGAATGGAATGGGATGGAGTGGAATGGAATGGAGTGGAGAGCAGGGGAGTGGAGGGAAATGGCATGGAATGGAATGGGATGGAATGGAATGCAAGGCAATGGAATAGTGAAAAGAAACGTGAGCAGAGATTGTGCCACGTCACTCCAGCTTTTGTGACACTGAGATCCTGTGGAAAGAAAGGAATGGACTGGAAGGGGGTGGAATGGAATGGAAAGGAGGGGAGTGCAGTGTAGTGGAGTGGTGTGGAATGGAGTGGTGTGGAATGGAATGGATTGGATTTGAAAAGAATGGGATGGAATGGAATGGAATGGAATGGAATGGAAGGGATTGGAAGGGAATGGAATGGATTGGAGTGGAGTGGAATGGAATGGAGTGGAGTGGAATATATTGGAGTGGAATGGTGTGGAGTTCAGAGGAATGGAATGGAGTGGAGTGGAGTGGGGAGGACTGGAATGGATTGGAATGGAGTGGAAAGGAATGGAATGAAGTGCAAAGGAGTGAAGTGGAATGGAGTGAAATGGAGTGGAGTAGTACAGAATGGAATGGAGTGGAGTGGAGTGGAGTTGTGTGGAGTGGAGTTGTAAGGAGTGGAGTGGAATGGAGTGGAATAGAGTGGAAAGGAATCTAGTCGAGTGGGGTGGAAAGGAATTGAACGGAGTGGAATGGAATGGAAAGGAATTGAGTGGAATTGATTGGAGTGGGGTGGAATGGAAGGGAATGGAATGGAGTGGAGTGGACTGGAATGGAATGGAATGCAGTGGAGTGGAATGGAGTAGAGGGGAGTGGAGTGCAGTGGGGTGGATTGGCATGGAGGTGTATGGAATGGGATGGAGTGGAATGGAATGCAGTGGAGTGCAGGGGAGTGGAGGGAAATGGCATGGAATGGAATGGGCCGGAATGGAATGCAATGGAATGGTGAAAAGTAATGTGAGCTGAGATTGTGCCATGGCACTCCAGCTTTTCACAATAAGATCCTGTGGAAAGAAAGGAATGGAGTGGAATGGAATGGAAAGGAGTGGAGTGGAGTGCAGTGGAGTGGTGTGAAATGGAGTGGTGTGGAATGGAACGGATTGGAGTTGAAAGGAATGGAATGGAATGAAATGGAAGGGATTGGAATGGATTGGAATGGATTGGAGTGGAGTGGAGTGGAGAGGAATGGAATAGAGTGGAATGGAATGCAATGGAGTGGAATGGAATAGAATAGAGTGGAGTGGAGTGGAGTGGATTGGAATGGGATGGGGTGGAATGGAGTTGAGTGGAATGGAATGTAGTGGAGTGGAATGAATTGGAGTGGAATGGAGTAGAGTGGAATGGAATGTAATGGAGTGGAATGGAATGGAATGTAGTGGAGTGGAGTGGAATGGAGTCGACTTGAGTGGAATGGAGTGTAGTGGAGTAAAATGCAATGGAATGGAATGGAATGGAGAGGATTGGAGAGGAGCAGAGTGGAGCGGAGCGGAATGGAATGGAACAGAACCAAACGGAACCGAACGGAGCAGAATGGAATGTGAGCTGAGATTGTGCCACTGCGCTGCAGAATCGGTGACAGAGTGAGATACTCTCGAAAGAAAGGATTGGAATGAATTGCAGTGGAATGGAATGGAATGGAATGGAGTGAACTGGAGTGTAGTGGAGTGGAGTGAAGTAGAGTGGAGTGGAATGGAGAAGAATGGAATGAGGTGGAATGGAATGGAATGAAGTGGCGTGGATTGGGGTGGAGTGGAATGCAGTGGAATGGAGTGGAATGTAATGGTATGGAGTGGATTTGAGTGGAGTGGAATGCAGTGGAGTGAAGTGGAATGGAGTGGAATGGAATCAGATGTAGTGGAACGTAGTGGATTTGACTGGAGTGGAGTGGAACGGAGTGGAACAGAATGGAACGGAATCTAACAGAATGGAACACAAAGAAACGGAATGGAGAAATATGTGCCTAGATTGTGCCACTGCACTCCAGGCTGTGTGACAGACTGAGATACTCTCGAAAGAATGGAATGGAATGGAATGCAGGGGAATGAAATGGAATGAAGTCGACTGGAGTGGAGTGGAGTTAAGTGCAGTGGAGGGGAATGGAGAGGGATGCAATGGGATGGAAAGGATTGGAATGAAGTGGAGTGGAGTGCTGTGGAATGGAGCAGAATGGAGTGGGATGCAGTGGAATGGAGTTGATTGGATTTCAGTGGAGTGGAGAGGAGTGGAATGGAGATGAATGGCATCAGATGTAATGGAATGCAGTGGAGTGGAATGGAGTGGAGTGGAACGGAGTGGAACGAAACGGAAAGGAATGAAACAGAACGGAACAGAATGGAACAGAACGAAACAG
Organism: Pongo abelii; assembly: GCF_028885655.2. NCBI lineage: Eukaryota > Metazoa > Chordata > Mammalia > Primates > Hominidae > Pongo > Pongo abelii. The sequence goes on from NC_072002.2 coordinate 10,090,031, forward strand.
AATGGAACAGAACGGAAGAGAATGGAGAAATGTGTGCTGATATTGTGCCAATGCGCCTACAGCCTGTGTGACAGAGTGATCCTGCCAAAAGAAAGGAGTGGAATGCAATGGAATGGAATGGAATGGATTGGATTGGAGTGGAGTGCAAGGGAATGGAGTGGAGTGTAGTGGAGTGTAATGGAGTGGAGTGGAGTGGAATGGAATAGAGTGGAATTGAATGGAATGAAGTGGAGGGGAATGGAATGGAGTTTAATGTAGTGGAGCAGAGTGGAATGGATTGAAGTGGAGTGGAATGGAATGGTATGAAATGGAGTGGAGTGGAATGGAGAGGAGTGGAGTGGAGTGGACTGGAATGGAATGGAATGGAGTGGAATAGAAGGGAATGGAATGGATTGGAATGAAGAAATGTGTTCTGAGATTATGCCACTGCACTACAACTTTTGTGACAGAGGGAGATCCTGTCGAAAGAAAGGAGTGGAATGCAAGGGATTGGAATGGAATGTCATGGAATGGATTGGAGTGGAGTGGAATGGAGTTGAGTGGAGTGGAGTGCAGTGGAATGGAATATAATGGAATGGAATGGTGAATTGAAATGTGAGCTGAGATTGTGCCACTACACTCCAGGCTGTGTGACAGAGTGAGATCCTGTGGAAAGAGAGGAATGGAGTGTAATGGAGTGGAATGGAAAGGAATAAAATCAGATGTAATGAAATGTAGTGGAGAGGAGTGGAGTGGAGTGGAACAGAGTGGAACGAAATGGAAAGGAACGAAACAGAATGGAACAGAATGGAACAGAACGGAGCTGAATGGAGAAATGTGTGCAGATATGCTACTGCGCTACAGCCTGAGTGACAGAGGGAGATCCTGTCGAAAGAAAGGTGTGGAATGGAATGGAATGGAATGTAAAGGAATGGATTGGAGTGGAGGGGAGTGGAATTGAGTGGAGTGGAGGGGAGTGCAGTGTAATGGAAGGGAATGGAGTGAATTGGAGTGGATTGGAATGCACGGGAGAGGAGTTGAATGGAATGGAGTGGAGTGGAATGGAATGGAGTCGAGTGGATTCTAATGGAGATGAGTGGAGTGGAATGGAATGGAGAGGAATGGAGTGGAGTGAAGTGTAGTGGAATGGAGTGGATCGCAGTGGCGTGGAGTGGTGTGTAGTGGATTTCAATGGAATGGAATGGAGTGGAATGGAAGGGAATGGAATGCAATGGAATGGAATGAAGAAATGTGTGCTGAGATTGTACCACTGTGTTACAGCCTGTGTGACAGAGAGAGATCCCGTCGAAAGAGAGGAGTGGAATGGAAGGTATTGGAATGGAATGTCAGCGAATGGATTGGAGTGGAGTGGATTGGAATTGAGTGGAGTGGAGTGGTGTGCAGTGGAATGGAATGGAATGGAATGGTGAAGTGAAATATGAGCTGAGCTTGTGCCACTGCACTCCAGGCTGGGTGACAATGTGAGATAATCTAGAAAGAAAAAGAAATGGAATGGAATGCAAGGGAATGGAATGAAGTGGAATAGAATGGAATGGAATGGAATGGAATGGAGTGGACTGGAGTGGAGTGGAGTGAAGTGGAGTGGAGTGGAATGGAGAGGAATGGAATGGGATGGAAAGGAATGGAATGAATTGGAGTGGAGTGGGGTGAAGTGGAGTGCAGTGGAATGGAGTGGAATGGAATGGGATAGAGCAGAATGGAGTGGAGTGTAGTGGAGTGGAGAGGGGTGGAATGGTAGGGAATGGAGTCAGATGCAATGGAATGTATTGGAGTGCAGTGGAGTGGAGTGGAACGGGTTGGAACAAAACCGACAAGAACAGAACAGAACGGAACAGAACGGAACAGGATGGAACAGAACGGAATGGAATGGAGAAATTTGTGCAGAGACTGTGTCACTGTGCTTCAATCTGAGTGACAGAGGAATATCTTCTCAAAAGAAAGGAGTGGAATGGAATGGAATGGAAATGAATGGATTGGAGTGGAGACGAGTGGAATTCAGTGGAGTGGAGTGGAGTGCAGTGGAATTGAGTGGAGTGGACTGGAGTGCAGTGAAATGGAATGGAATGGAACGCAATGGAATGGTGAAATGAAATGTGAGCTGAGATTTTGCCACTGCACTCCAGCCTTTGTGACAGAGTGAGATCCTGTGGAAAGAAAGGACTGGAATGGAATGGAGTGGAAGGGAATGTAGTGGAAGGGAGTGGAGTGGAATGGATTGAAGTGGAATGCAGTGGAATGGAAAGGAGTGGAGTTGAGTGGAATGGAGAGGAATGGAGGGGAGAGGAATGGAGAGGAATGGAATGGAATGGAGTGGAGTGGAGTGGAGTGGAGTGGAATGGAGTGGAGTGGAGTGGAGTGGAATGGAGTGGAGCAGAGGTGAGTGGGATGTAGTGGTGTGGAATGGGATGGAATGGAGTGGAGTGGAATTGGATGGAGTGGAGTCGAACAGGATGGAGTTGAGTGGAATGGAGTTGAGTGGAGTGGAGTGGAATGGAGGGGACTGGAATGGAATGGAAGGGAGTGGAATGGAATGGAGTGCTGTGGAATGGAGTGGTGTGGAGTGGAGTGGAATGGAGTGGAATGGAATGGGATGGAGTGGAATGGAATGGAGTGGAGTGGAATGGAGAGGAGTGGAGTGGCATGTAGTGGAGTGAAGTGGAGTGGAGTGGGTTGAACTGGAATAGAGTGGAGTGGAATGAAGTGGAGTGGAGTGGAATGGAATGGAGTGGAGTGCAATGGAATGTAGAGGAGGGTAATGGAATTTAATGGAATGGAGGGGAGTAGAATGAAATAGAGAGAAGTGTAATTAAATGGAATGGAATGAAATGGATTGGAAAGGAATGAAGAGGAGTGGAAATGAATTGAGTGGAGTGGAATGGAATGGAGTCGAGTGGAGTGGAGTGGAATGTGTGGTTCGAAATGGAGTGGAGTGGAATTGAGTAGAGTGGAGTGGTGTGCAGTGAAATGGAATGGAATGGAATGGAATGTTGAGGTGAAATGTGAGCTGAGATTGTGCCACTGCGCTCCAGGCTGGGTGACAGAGTGAGATATTCTCGAAAGAAAAAGAAATGGAATGGAATGCAAGGGAATGGAATGGAGTGGAATCGAATGGAATGGAATGGAGTGGACTGGAGTAGAGCAGAGTGAAGTGGAGCGGAGTGGAATGGAGAGGAATGGAATGGGATGGAAAGGAATGGAATGAAGTGGAGTGGAGTGGGGTGGATTGCAGTGGAATGGCGTGGAATGGAATGGGATGGAGTGGAATGGAGTGGAGTGCAGTGGAGTGGAGAGGGGTGGAATGGTAGGGAATGGAGTCGGATGCAATGGAATGTAGTGGATTGGCGTGAAGTGGAGTGGAACGGATTGGAACGAAACCGAAAGGAACAGAACAGAATGGAACAGAGCGGAATGGAACGGAATGGAATGGAGAAATTTGTGCAGAGATTGTGCCACTGCGCTACAGCCTCAGTGACAGAGGGATATCTTGTCAAAAGAAAGGAGTGGAATGGAATGGAATGGAAACGAATGCATTGGAGTGGAGGCGAGTGGAATTGAGTGGAGTGGAGTGCAGTGCAGTGGAATGGAATGGAATGGAATGGAATGGAACGGAATAGAATGGAAAAATGAAATGTGAGCTGAGATTGTGCCACTGCACTCCAGCCTTTGTGACAGAGTAAGACCCTGTGGAAAGAAAGGATTGTAAAGGAAAGGAGTGGAATGGAATGGAATGGAGTGGACTGGAGTGGAGTGGAGTGGACTGGAGTGGAATGGAGTGGAATGGAGTGGACTGGAGTGGAATGGAATGGGTGAAGTGGAATGGAAAGGAGTGGAGTCGAGCAGAATGGAGAGGAATGGAGGGGAGAGGAATGGAGAGGAATGGAATGGAGTGGAGTGGAGTGGAATGGGATGGAGTGGAGTGGAATGGAGTGGAGTGGAGTGGAGCAGATGGGAATGGGACGTAGTGGAGTGGAATGGAGGGGAGTGCTGTGGCATGTAGTAGAGTGAAGTGGATTGGAGTGGGTTGAACTGGAATGGAGTGGAGTGGAATGGAGTGGAGTGGAGTGGAATGGAGTGGAGTGAAGTGCAATGAAATGGAGAGGAGTGGAATGGAATCGAATGGAATGGAGGGGAGTAGAATGAAATGGAGAGGAGTGTAACTAAATGGAATGGAATAAAATGGATTGGAAAGGAATGAAGTGGAGTGGAATTGAACGGAGTGGAGTGGAATGGAATGGAGTTGAGTAGAGTGGAGTGGAATGGGTGGATTGAAATGGAGTGGAGTGAATTGGAGTGGAAGGGAATTGAGTGTAATGGAATGCAGTGGAATGAAGTGGAGTGGAATGGAATGGAGTTGAGTGGATTGGAATGGAGAGGAGTGGGGTGGAATGCAATGGAGAGGAATGGAGTGGAGTGGAGTGGAGTGGAATGGAGTTGAGTGCAGTGGCGTGCTGTGGTGTGGAGTGGATTTGAATGGAATGGAGTGGAATGGAAGGGAATGGATTGCAATGGAATGGAAGGAAGAAACGTGTGCTGAGATTGTACCACTGTGTTACAGCCTGTGTGACAGAGGGAGATCCTGTCGAAAGAGAGGAGTAGAATGGAAGATATTAGAATGGAATGTCAGCAAATGAATACCAGTGGAGTGGAGTGGAATTGAGTGGAGTGGAGTGGTGTGCAGTGGAATGGAAAGGAATGGAATGGAATGTAATGGTGAGGTGAAATGTGAGCTGAGATTGTGCCACTGCACTCCAGGCTGGGTGACAGAGTGAGATACTCTTGAAAGAAAAAGAAATGGAATGGAATGCAAGGGAATGGAATGGAGTGGAATAGAATGGAATGGAATTGAGTGGACTGGAGTGGAGTGGATTGAAGTGGAGTGGAGTGGAATGGAGATGAATGGAATGGGATGGAAAGGAATGGAATGAAGTGGAGTGGAGTGGGGTGAAGTGGAGTGGAGTGGGGTGAAGTGGAGTGCAGTGGAATGGAGTGGAATGGAATGGGATGGAGTTGAATGGTGTGGAGTGCAGTGGAGTGGAGAGGGGTGGAATGGTAGGGAACAGAGTCGGATGTAATGGAACGTAGTGGAGTGGAGTGGAGTGGAGTGGAACGGATTGGAACGAAACCGAAAGGAAAAGAACAGAACGGAACAGAACAGAACGGAACAGAATGGAATGGAGAAATTTGTGCAGAGATTGTGCCACTGTGCCACAGCCTGAGTGACAGAGGGATATCTTGTCAAAAGAAAGAAGTGGAATGGAATGGAATGGAAACGAATGCATTGGAGTGGAGGGGAGTGGAATTGAGTGGAGTGGAGTGGAGTGCAGTGAAATGGAATGGAATGGAAAGGAATGGAACGGAACGGAATGGCGAAATGAAATGTGAGCTGAGATTGTGCGACTGTACTCCAGCCTTTGTGACAGAGTGAGATCCTGTGGAAAGAAAGGATTGGAATGGAATGGAGTGGAATTAAATGGAATGGAGTGGAGTGGAGTGGAGTGGAATGGAATGGAGTGGAGTGGAATGGAGTGCAGTGGAGTGGAATGGAATGGAGTGAAGTGGAATGGAGTGGAATGGAAAGGAGTGGAGTCTAGTGGAATGGAGAGGAATGGAGGGGAGAGGAATGGAGAGGAATGGAATGGAATGGAGTGGAGTGGAGTGGAAAAAATTGGAGTGGAGTGGAATGGAGTGGAGTGGAGTGGAATGGAGTGGAGCAGAGGGGAGTGGAATGGAGTGGAGTGGAGTGGAATGGGATGGAGTTGACAGGAATGGAGAGGAGTGGAGTGGAATGGAGTGGAGTGGAGTGGAATGGAGTGGAATGGAGTGGAATGGAGTGGAGTGCAGTGGAGTCTAATGGAATGGAGAGGAGTGGAATGGAGTGGAGTGGAGTGGAGTCTAATGGAATGGAGAGGAGTGGAATGGAATTGAATGGAATGGAGGGGAGTAGAATAAAATGGAGAGGAGTGTAATTAAATGGAATGGAATGAAATGGATTGGGAAGGAATGAAGGGGAGTGGAATTGAATGGAGTGGAGTGGAATGGAATGGAGTTGAGTGGAGTGAAGTGGAGTGGAATGGGTGGATTGAAATGGAATGGAGTGGAGTGGAATGGAATGGAATGGAATGGAATGGAATGGAAAGGAGTGGAATTAAGTGAGTGGAGTGGAATGGTATGGAATGGAATGGAGTGGAATGGAATGGAGTGGAGTGGAATGGAATGGAGTGGAATGGACTGGAATGGAATGGAGTGAAATGGAATGGAATGGAATGGAATGGAGTGGAGTGGAATGGGATGGAGTTGACTGGAATGGAGTTTAGTGGAGTAGAATGGAATGGAGTGGAGTGGGATGGAATGGAGTGGAGTGGAGTGGAATGGAGTGGAATGGAGTGGAATGGAGTGGAATGGAATTGAGTGGAGTGAAATGGAGAGGAGTGTAGTTGCATGGAGTGGAGTGAAGTGAGTCAAAATGGAATGTAGTGGAGTGGAATGGAGTGGAGTTGAATGGCGTGGAGTGGAGTGGAATGGAATGGAGAGTACTGGAATGTAATTTAATGTAATGGAGTGGAGTGGAATGAAATGGAGAGGAGTGGAATTAAATGGAATGGAATGGAATGGAGTGGAACCGAATGAAGAGGAGTGGAATGGAATGGATTGGAGTGGAGTGGAGTGGAATGGAAAGGAGTGGAGTGGAGTGAAATAGAATGGAGTGTAATGGAATGGAGTGTAATGGAGTGGAGTGGAGTGGAATGGAGTGGAGTGGAGTGGAATGGAATAAAGTGGAATGCAGTGGAGTGGAGTGGAGCGGAGTGGAGTGGAATTGAATGAATAGGAGTGGTATGGAATGGAATGGAATGAAGAAATGTGTGCTGAGATTATGCCACTGTGAAACAGCCTGTGTGACAGTGGGAGATCCTGTCGAAAGGAAGGACTATAATGCTAGGGACTGGAATGGAATGTCAAGGAATGGATTTGAGTGGAGTGGAGTGGAATTGAGTGGAGTGGAGTGGAGTGCAGTGGAATGGAATGGAGTGCAATGGAATGGAATGGAATGGAATGGAGTGGAATGGAATGGAATGGAATGGAGTGGAATGGAATGGAATGGAATGGAGTGGAGTGGAATGGAATGGAATGGAGTGGAGTGGAGTGGAATGGAATGGAATGGAGTGGAGTGGAGTGGAATGGAATGGAATGGAATGGTGAAATGAAATGTGAGCTTAGATTGTGCCACTGCACAACAGCCTGGTTCACAGAGTTAGATCCTGAAAAAGGAAAGGAATGGAATGGAATGGAGTCAAATGGAATGAAATTGAGTGGAGTGGAGGGGAAAGGAATTGGATGGAATGGAAAGGAGTGGAGTGAACTGGAATGGAGTGGAGTGGAGTGGAATGGATTGGAGTGGAATGGAGTGCAGTGGAATGGAATGGAATGGAATGGAATGGAATGGAATGGAATGGAATGGAATGGAATGGAATGGAATGCAATGGAATGGAATGGAATGGAATGGAATGCAATGGAATGGAATGGAATGGAATGGAATGCAATGGAATGGAATGGAATGGAGTGGTGAAATGAAACAGGGGCTGAGATTGTGCCACTGCACTCCAGTCTGGGTGACATAGTGAGACATTCTCGAAAGAAAGGAATGTATTGGAATGCCGTGGAATGGAATAGAATGGAATGGAATGGACTGGAGTGGAGTGAAGGGGAGTGGAGTGAAGTGGAATGGAGAAGAATGGAATGGGATGCAATGGATTGGAATGAAGTGGAATGAAGTGCTGTGTAGTGGACTGCAGTGGAATGGAGAGGAATGGAATGGGATGGAGTGGAATGGACTGCAGTGGAGTGGAGAAAATTGGAATGGAGAGGAATGGATTTGGATGTAATGGAATGTAGTGAAGTGGAGTGGAGTGGAAAAGAGTGGAATGATACGGAATATAACAGAACGGAACGGAATGGAACGGAATGGAGAAATGTGTGCTGAGATTGTGCCACTGCACTACAGCCTGTGAGACAGAGAGAGATCCTGTCGAAAGAAAGGAGTGGAATGGAATGGAATGGAATGGATTGGAGTGAAGCGGAGTGGAATTGAGTGGAATGGAATGGAATGGAATGGAATGGAGCAGATTGGAGTGGAGCGGAGAGGAGCATAACAGAACAGAACGGAACAGAACGGAACGGAATGGAATGTGAGCTGAGATTGTACCACTGAGCTCCTGGCTGGGTGACAGAGAGAGATACTCTCAAAAGAAAGGAATGGAATGGAAGGTGGTGGATTAGAAAGGAATGGAGTGGAGTGGACTGGAGTGGAGTGGAGTGAAGTGGAATAGAGAGGAATGGAATGGGATTGAATGGAATGGAATGAAGTGGAGTGGAGTGGGGTGGAGTGGAGTGCAGTGGAATGGAGAGGAATGGAATGGGATGGAGTGGAATGGACTGCAGTGGAGTGGAGAAGATTGGAATGGAGAGGAATGGATTTGGATGTAATGGAATGTAGTGAAGTGGAGTGGAGTGGAAAAGAGTGGAATCGTACGGAACATAACAGAACGGAACAGAATGGAACGGAATGGAGAAATGTGTGCTGAGATTGTGCCACTGCACTACAGCCTGTGAGACAGAGAGAGATCCTGTCGAAAGAAAGGAGTGGAATGGAATGGAATGGAATGGAATGGAATGGAATGGAATGGATTGGAGTGAAGCAGAGTGGAATTGAGTGGAATGGAATGGAATGGAATGGAATGGAGCAGATTGGAGTGGACCGGAGAGGAGCATAACGGAACAGAACGGAACAGAACGGAACGGAATGGAATGTGAGCTGAGATTGTAACACTGAGCTCCTGGCTGGGTGACAGAGAGAGATACTCTCAAAAGAAAGGAATGGAATGGAAGGCGGTGGATTAGAAAGGAGTGGAGTGGAGTGGACTGGAGTGGAGTGGAGTGGAGTGAAGTGGAATAGAGAGGAATGGAATGGGATTGAATGGAATGGAATGAAGTGGAGTGGAGTGGGGTGGAGTGGAGTGCAGTGGTATGCAGCGGAATGGAATGTGATGGAGTGTAATGGAGTGGAGTGGAATGCAGTGGAGTGGAGAGGAGTGGAATGGAGTTGAATGCAATCGGCTGTAATGTAATGTAGTGGAGTGGAGTGGAGTGGAATGCAACAGAGTGGAAGGGGATGGAACAGAAGACAACGGAATGGGACGGAACGGAATAGAACGGAATAGAAACATGTGTGCTGAGATTGTGCCTCTGCGCTACAGCCTGTGTGACAGAGGGAGATGCTGTCAAAAGAAAGGAGTGGAATGGAATGGAATGGTATCAATTGCAGTTGAATGGAATATAATGGAGTGGATTGGAGTGGAGTGGAGTGGAGTGGAATGTAGTGGAGTGGAATGGAGAGGGATGGAATGGAGTGGAATTGAGTGGACTGGAGTGGAGTGGAGTGGAATGGAGTGGAGTGGAGTAGAGTGGAGTGCAATGGATTGGAGTGGAGTGGAATGGAGTGGAGTGGAGTAGAGTGGAGTGCAATGGATTGGAGTGGAGTGGAATGGAGGGTTGTGGAATGGAATGGAATGGAGTGGAAGGAATGGAATGGAATGGAGTGGAGTGGAGTTGAGTGGAGTGGAGAAGAGTGGAATGGAATGGAATGGAATGGATAGGAATGGAGTGGAATGGAATAGAGTGGAATGGAATGGAGTGGAGTGGACTTGAGTGGAGAGGAGTGGAGTGGTGTGGAATGGAGTGGATTGGAGTGGAGCGGATTGTAGTGGAGTGGAATGGAGTGGAATGGAATGGAGTGGAATTGACTGGACTGGAGTGGAGTGGAGTGGAATGGAGTGGAGTGGAGTAGAGTGGAGTGCAGTGGATTGGAGTGGAGTGGAATGGAGTGGAGTGGAGTAGAGTGGAGTGCAATGGATTGGAGTGGAGTGGAATGGAGGGTTGTGGAACGGAATGGAATGGAGTGGAAGGAATGGAATGGAATGGAGTGGAGTGGAGTTGAGTGGAGTGGAGAAGAGTGGAATGGAATGGAATGGAATGGATTGGAATGGAGTGGAATGGAATAGAGTGGAATGGAATGGAGTGGAGTGGACTTGAGTGGAGAGGAGTGGAGTGGTGTGGAATGGAGTGGATTGGAGTGGAGCGGATTGTAGTTGAGTGGAATGGAGTGGAATGGAATAGAGTGGAATTGAGTGGACTGGAGAGGAGTGGAGTGGAATGGAGTGGAGTGGAGTGGAGTAGAATGCAGTGGAGTGGAGTGGAATGGAGTCGAGTGGAATGGAATGGAGTGGATGGAATGCAATGGAATAGAATGGAGTAGAGTGGATTGGAGTGGAATGGATTGGAATGGAATGGAATGGAGTGGAGTGGTGTGGATTGGAGTGGAATGGAATGGAGTGGAATGGAATGTAGTGGAGTGGAATGGAGTGGAGTGGAATGGAGTGGAGTGGAATGGAATGGAATGGAGTGGAATTGAATGGAGTGGAGTGGAGTTTAGTGGAATGGAATTGAATGGAGTGGAATGGAATGGAATGGAATGTAGAGGAGTGGAGTGGAATGGAGTGGAGTGGAATGGAGTGGAATGGAGTGGAATGTAGTGGAGGGGAGTGGAGAGGAATGGAGTGGAGTGGAATGGAGTAGAGTGGAATGGAATGGAATGGAATGGAGTGGAATGGAATGGAATGGAATTGAGTGCAATGGAGTGGAGTGGAATGGAGTGGAGTGGAGTGGAATTGAATGGAGTGGAATGGAATGGAGTGGAGTGGAGTGGATCGTAATGGACTGGAGTGGAGTGGAATGGACTGGAGTAGAGTGGAATGGAATGGAGAGGAGTGGAGTAGAGTGGAGTGGTGTGGATTGGAGTGGAATGGAGTGGAGTGGAGTGGTGGGAAGTGTAGTGGAGTGGAATGGAATCGGATGTAATGCAATGTATTGGAGTGGAGTGGAACAGGTCTGAATGGAACAAACACAACGGAATGGAACGGAGTGAAACGGAATGGGAAATTTGTGCTGAGATTGTTCCACTGCGCTACAGCATGTGTGACAGAGAGATATCCTGTTGAAAGAAAAGAGTGGAATGGAATGAAATGGAATGGAATGGATTGGAGTGGAGCGGAGAGGAATAGAGTGGAATGGAATGGAATGGAATGGAATGGAATTGAATGGAATGGAGCGAAGTGGAGTGGACCGGAACGGAACAGAATGCAACAGAACGGAACAGAACGGATTGGAATGCAATGTGAGCTGAGATTGTCCCACTGCGCTCCTGGCTGGGTAACAGAGTGAGATACTCTCGAAAGAAAGGAATGGAATGGAATGCAGTGGAATTTAATGGAATGGAATGGAGTGAACTGGAATGTATTGGAGTGGAGTGAAGTGGAATGGAGTGGAATGGAGAGGAATGGAATGGGAAGGAATGGAATGGAATGAAGTGGAGTGGAGTGTGGTGGAATGGAGTGGAATGGAATGGCATGGAGTGGAATGGAGTGGAGTGGAGAACAGTGGAGTGGAGAAGAGTGGAATGGAGTGGAATGGATTGGAATGGAATTGGATGTAATGGAATGTAGTGGAGTGGAGTGGAACGGAGTAGAACGGAATGGAATGGAATGGAATGGAATGGAATGGAATGGATTGGAATGGAATGGAATGGAATGGAATGCAGTGGAATGCAATGGAATAGAGTGCAATTCGGTGGAAATTTGACATGTAATGTAAGCTGAGATTAAGCCACTGCAATCCAGCCTGAGCTGAATGAGATCTCTCCACTCCACTCCACTCCACTCCACTCCACTCCACTCCACTCCATTCCAGATATCATCTGAAGCCTTCTTCTCTCAACTCGTCAAAGTCATTCTCCGTCCAGCTTTTTTCCGTTGCTGGCGAGGAGCTGCGTTCCTTTGGAGAAGGAGAGGCACTCTGATTTTTAGATTTTCCAGTTTTTCTGCTGTTTTTTCCTCATCTTTGTTGTTTTATCTACATTTGGTCTTTGATGATGGTGATGTACAGATGGTTTTTTGCTGTGGATGTCCTGTCTGTTTGTCAGTTTTCCTTCTAACAGTCAGGACCCTCAGCTGCAGGTCTGTTGGAGTTTGCTGGAGGTCCACTGCTGACCCTGTTTGCCTGTGCATCAGCAGCAGTGGCTGCAGAACAGCGGATATTGCTGAACCGGAAATGCTGCTGCTTGATCATTCCACTGGAAGTTTTGTCTCACAGGAGTACCCGTACATGTTAGGTGTCAGTCCGCTCCTACTGGGGGTTCCTCCTACTTAGGCTACTCGGGGTTCAGGGACCAGTTGAGGAGGCAATCTGTCCGTTCTCAGGTCTCCAGTTGTGTGCTGGGAGAATCACTACTCTCTTCAAAGCTGTCAGACAGGGACATTTAAGTCTGCAGAGATTTCTGCTGCCTTTTCCTTGGCTATGCCTTACCCCCAGAAGTGGAGTCTACAGAGGCAGGCAGGCCTCCTTGAGCTGAAGTGGGCTCCACCCAGTTTGAGCTTCCCAACTGTTTTACCTACTCAAGCCTCGGCAATGGCAGGGACCTTCCCCCAGCCTCGCTGCCACCTTGCAGTTTGATCTCAGACTGCTGTGCTGGCAATGAGTGAGGCTCTGTGGGCATAGAACCCTCCATGACACGCGTGAGATATAATCTCCTGGTGTGACGTTTGCTAAGACCATTGGAAATGTGCAGTATTAAGATGGGAGTGACCCAATTTTGCAGGTGCCATCTGTCACCCCTTTCTTTGACTATGAAAGGGAATTCCCTGACCCCTTTTGCTTCCTGGGTGAGGTGATGTCTCACCCTGTTTCTGCTCATGCTCGGTGCACTACACCCACTGCGCTGCACCCTCTTTCTGACACTCCAAAGTGAGATGAACCCAGTACCTCCCGAGTGAGATGAACCCAGTACCTCATTTGGAAATGCAGAAATCACCCATCTTCTGTGTCGCTCATTCTGGGAGCTGTAGACTGGAGCTGTTGCTATTCAGCCATCTTGGCTTCAACCTCTGTTTTGCTTGTTTCTTTTTTTATGCAATCAGTGTTTAATTGTTCACAGTCTAAAATCATTATAATATTATTTTCAAGCCTCATGGTAATTTCAAGTAAAAAAGTGTACCACAGATGTACAAAAAGTAAAAAGCAAGAAATTAGATTATATTTCAAGAGATATCACTTTCACTAAAAGGAAGACAGGAAGAAAGGACAAAAGGAAAAGAAGACAAAAATCAATCAGAAAACAAATAAAAAATGGCAGGAGTAAGTGCTTATCACTAATAACATTGAATTTAAATGAACTAAATATTCCAGTCAAAAGAAAAATAGTGGATGAATGGATAGAGAAGCAGGAGAATAATCTGTGACCTACCAAAAAAACACACTTTACATATAAAGATACATTTAGACTGAAAATAAAAGGGTGGAAAAAGTTATTCCATGCCAATAGAGACCAAAAAAAGCAGAAATAGCCATATTTATAACAGAAAAAGATTTCAACAAAAGACTGTAGGGAGAAATTTAAAGGTCATTATATAATAATAAAGAGATCAATTCATCAAGAGGATATAATAATGGAAAATATATATGCACCCAACACTATATCATCTCAAAAAAAAAAAACAAAACAAAACAAAGAAAAGGACAAAATCCATATAATCATTTCAATTATGCTAAAAACTTTTGATAAAATTTAATATTCTTTAATAATAAAAAATCCATTGAAAACTGGGTATGGAATGAACATACTTCAACATAATAAAAGTCATATATGACAGATCCACAGCTAGTATCACACTAAGTGGGGAAAAACTAAAAGCCTTTCCTCTAAAATCTGGAAAATGACAAGAATGTCCACTTTTACCACTGTTATTCAACATAATGCTGAAAGTCCTATCTGGAGCAATCAGACAGGAGAAAGCAATAAAATGCATCTCAGTTGGAAAAGAAGTCAAATTACCTTTTTTTTTTTGGCCTATGTTATAATGTTATATTGGAAAAAGCATAAAGACTCCTCTGATAGGGTTTGAATGTGTGTCCCCTCCCAAATGTCATATTTAAATGTAATTCTCAATGTTGGAGATGGGCCTGGTGAAAGGTGATTTAACCATTGGTGTGGATTACCATAAATGGCTTAGCACCATCCCATTTGGTGCTATCCTCATGATAGTGAGTGAGTTTCCATAAGATCTGGTTATTTAAAACAGTGTAACAACTCACCCCTCTGTTTTTTGCTCCTGCTTTTTGCCCTGTGATGTGCAAGATTCTGCTTCAACTTCTGCCATGACTGTAAACTTCCAGAGACATCCCCAGAAGCATATTCCAGTACTATGTTTTCTTTACAGCCTGTAGAATCATATGCCACTTAAACCTACTTTGTAAAAAATAAATTATCCAGCCCCACTCTCATAGTGATGCAAAAATAGCTTAATACAGAAAATTGGCACCAAGGAATGGAAAATGGTTATAAGAATACCCCAAAATGTGGAATCAGCTTTGTAATTGGGTAAACAGGCAGAAGTTGGAAGAATTTGTGGGATTCTGAAGACAGAAAAATGTGGGAAAGTTGAACTTTTCTTAGAGACTGGTTGAATGTCTGTGACCAAAATGCTGATAGTGATCTGGACAGTGAAGGCCGGGCTGAGGAGTTCTCAGATGAAAACTAGAAACTTACTGGGACTGAAACAAAGGTCATGCATGTTGTCTTAGCAAAGTGGTTGGCTGAATTTCTGTCATGAACTAGGGATATATAAAAGTTTGAATTTGAAATTGATGATTTAGGGTTTCTGTTGGAAAAATGTCTAAGCAGCAAAGCATTTGTGATGTGGCCTGGCTGCTTCTAACAACCTATGCTCACATGTTCTAGGAAAAAAATAAAAATAAAATAAGTAGTAACTTATACTTACAAAAGAAGCATAGTGTAAAAGCTTGAAAACTTTGCAGCCTAGTCATGTGTCTGAAATATAAAAAGCTTATATAAGAGAGGAACTCAAGCATGATATAGTTTAACCACTTGTTAGAGATAATTGTCTAACCTAAAAAAAGCAGGTGTTGATAGCCAAGACAATGGGAAAGAGGAATTGACGGCATTTTAGAAATCTGAAAGGCAGCCTCCCATCACAGGCCCTGAGACCTAAAAGAGGAGAATAGTTTCTGGCATCAGGCCTAGTACCTGCTGCCTTAGGTAGTTTTGGAACAAGCTCCCTGCATCCTGGTCACTGCTTCAGCTCCAGGTGTAGCTCAAATTGATCCAGTTACAACTCCAGCCACTGCTTCAGAGGGTGCAAGCCATAACCTTGCTAGCTTCCATGTGGTGTTAGGCCTGTGGGTTTACCAAATGCGAGTAGTTGAGACTTGGGAGCCTCCACCTTTATTTGAAAGGATGTATGAGAAAGACAGGGTGTGCCGGCAGAAGCATGCTGCAGGGGTGGAGCCCTCATGGAGATCCTCTACTAAAACAATGGAGAAAAGAAATGTGAGGTGACAGTCCCCAGGCAGGCTCCCCACTGGGTCATGGCCTAGTAGATCTGTGAGGAGAGGATCAATGTCCTCCAGGCCCAAGAATGATAGATCTAGCTACAGCCTGTACCTTGCACCTTGACAAGCCAGAGGCACAGAATACCAGCCCATGAGAGCAGCTGTGGGGGCTGAACCATGCAAAGTCACAAGGTAGAACCTTCCCAAGGTGTTAGCGTGCCCTGGAAATGGGACACATAGTCAAAAATAATTATTTTGGAGCCTTACAATTCAACAACTGCCCTTCTGGTTTTCAGACTATCATGGGTCCTGTGACCGCTTTCTTTTGGCTGATTTCTTCCTTTTAGAATAGGAGAATTTACCTAATGCCTCTGCCTCATTTGTATCTTGGAAGAACCTAACTTTTTTTTTTATTTTACAGGCTTATAGGAGGAAAAAATTAGCTTTGTCTTAGATGAGACTTTTGACTTTTGAGTTAAGGCTAAAATTAGTTAAGACCTTGGGGATTATTGGGAAGTCATGATTGTATTTTGAAATATGAGAAGGATATGAGATTTGGAATGGCCAGGGGCAAAATGATACAGTTTGGATATGTATTCCCACCAAAATCTTATATTGAAATATAATCCTCAATGTTGGAAGTGGGCCTAGAGGGGAGGTGATTGAATCATGAGGGCAAGATTTCCATGAACAGTTTGGCATCATTTCCTTTGGTGCCATTACCGCAATAGTAAGTTTTTATCAGAGCTGGTTATCTACAAGTGTGTGTAGCACTTCCCTTCTACCCTCGCACTTACCATGTGATGTGCAAGCACTGGATTTATTTTTCACCTTGTCAGTTGTCAGAGGCTTCCCCAGAAGCAGAAGCCAGTGCTATGCTTTCTGTACGGCCTGTAGAGGCATGAACCAATGAAACCTATTTTCTTTATAAATTAACCAGTCACCGATTACTTTTTATAGCAATATGAGAATGGCCTAATACATCCGCCAAAAACTATTAGAGGTAATAACTTGAGTAAATTTGCAGAATACAAAATCAACATATACAAATCATTAGGGTTTCTATATGCCAACAGTCAACAAACTGAAAAAGAACTCAAAAATGTAATACTATTTGCAGTAGCCACAAAAAAAAAAAAAACAAAATGTGTGGGAATTTACCAAAGAAATAAAAGTTATCAACAATTAAAACTGTAAAACACTGATAAAAGAAATGAAAAAGGACCCAAAAATTGGAAAGAGATTTTTATGTTCACAGACTGGAAGAATCAGTATTTTTAAAAAAATGTCCATACAATCCATAGCAATGTATACATTTCATGCCATCTCTATCAGAATAACAGGCTAGGGGCAGTGGCTCATGCCTGTAATCCAGCACTTTGGGAGTCGGAAGTTGGTGGATCACGAGGTCAGGAGTTCAAGACCAGCCTGGCCAACTTGGTGAAACCCCACCTCTACTAAAAATACAAAAAAAAAAAATAGCCAGGCATTGTGGTGGGTGCCTGTAATCCCAGCTACTCAGGAGGCTGAGGCAAAGAGTTGCTTGAACCCAGGAGGTGGAGGTTGCAGTGTGCCGAGATCACATCACTGATCACTGCACCCCAGTCTAGGTGACAGAGCAAGACACCATCTAAAAAAAAAAAAAAAAGAAGAAGAAGACATTCCTCACAGATATAGAAAAAGAATTCTGAAATTTATATGGAAACATCACAAAACACCATAATAGTCAAAGCTATGCTAAGTATATAAAATAAAACTGAAGCAATTCCATTACCTGGTTTTAAATTATACTGCTAAGTTATAGTATTTAAAACAGCATGACACTAGCATAAAAACAGACATAAAGACAGATGGAACGAAATAGAGACCTTAGAAACAAACTCATACAGCTAAATTAATTTTCAACAAAAGTGCCAAGAACATACAATAAAAAATAAGACAGTTTTTGTAATAAATAGGGCTGGTAAAACTGGCATTCTGTGTGAGGGACAAACATTCAGGCCCTCATAGCAGTGTTCTGGAATCCTATGTGAGGGACAAATATTCAGACCACAGCAGAAGTGTTCTGGAATCCCCTGTGAGGAACAAACATTCAGACCCTCGTAGCAGTGTTCTGGAATCCTATGTGACAAACGTTTAGAACCCAGCAGCAGTGTTCTGGAATCCTATGCGAGGGACAAACATTCAGACCCTCATAACAGTGTTCTGGAATCCTATGGGAGGGACAGCTAAATTAATTTTCAACAAAACTGCCAAGAACTTACAATAAAAAATGAGACAGCTTTTGTAATAAATAGGGCTGGGAAAACAGGCAAGCCATAGGAAGAAGAATAAAACTAGAAACCTATTTCTTGTCACTTACAAAAATCAAATTAAAGTGAATTAAAGACCTAAAACTAATGCCTCAAACCATCAAATTTTACAAGAAAACATTGGGGGAAATCTTTAGGGCATTGGTTTGGGCAAAAATTCCTTAAATAATATCCCAGAAGCAGAGACAAGCAAAACAAACATGGACAAATCGGATTACAGAAAGTCAGAAAGCCTTTTATAGTGAAGGAAACAGAAAACAAAGTGAAGAAAAAATCCACAGAATGGGAGAAAATATTTGTAAATTATCCATCTGAAAAACAATCAATAGCTACATGATATGGTTAGGATTTGTGTCCCCATCCAAATCTCATATTAATTGTAATCCCCAGATGTTGAGGGAGAGACTTGGTAGAAGGTGATTGGATGATGGGGGTATTTTTCCCCATGCTTTTCTTCTGATAATGAGTGATTTCTCATGAGATCTGATGGTTTTATAAGCGACTATTCCCCCTTTGCTTAACATACACGCTCTCTCGCCTGCTGTCATGTAAGAGGTGCCGGCTTCCCCATCTGCCATTGTTGTAAGTTTCCTGAGGCCTTCCCGGCCATGTGGAACTGTGAGTCAATTAAACCAATTTCCTTTATAAATTACCCAGTCTTGCCAGGTGCCGTGGCTCATGCCTGTAATCTCACCACTTTGGGAGGCTGAGGCAGGTGGATCATGGGGTCAGGAGTTTAAGACCAGCCTGGCCAAGATGGTGAAACTCCATTTCCACTAAAAATACAAAAATTAGCCAGGCAAGGTGGCAGGTGACTGTAATCCCAGCTACTCAGGAGGCTGAGGCAGAGAATTGCTTGAATCAGAAGGTGGAGGTTGCAGTGAGCCGAGATTGCACCACTGCACTTCAGCCTGGGCAACAGATCAAGGCTTCATCTCAGTAAATAAATAGATAACATAATCTCAGGTATTTTTATAGCAGTGCAGGAACAGAGTAATACACTACAATATATTGAGTTCAAAAAATTCTATAGAAAAAAGTAATAACCCAAATAAAGAGCGGACAAAAAAATTAAATAGACATTTACGAAAAGAAGACATACTAACGTGAAACAGGCAAATGAAAAGGTACTCCACATTACTGATCATCATGGAAATGCAAATCAAACCCAAAATTAGATATCATTTCACCACAGTTAAGGTGGCTTTTATCCGGAAGTCAGTGAAAATCAAATGCTGGTGAGTATGTGGAGTGAAGGGAACCCTTGTACACTGCTGTTGAGAGCACATTTAAGGACAGTTTGGACGTTCCCAGTATAACTAAAAATAGAGCTACTATATGGTCCAGCAATCCCACTGCTCAGTATATGCCTACAAGAAATAAAATTGGTAAATCAAAGACTTATTGGCACTCTCATGTTTGCTACAGCAGGGTTTATAATAGCCAAGATTTGGAAGGAATCTAAATGTCCATCAACAGATGACTGGATAGAGAAAATGTGGTACATATACACAATGAAGTACTATTCAGCTGTAAGAAAGAATGAGAACCTTCCATTTGCAATAACATAAATGGAAATGAAATTCTTTATGTTAAGTGAAATGTCAGGCACAGAAAGACAAATGTCACATGTTCTCACTTATTTGTGGGTGCTAAAATTCAAAATAATTGGTGTCATAGAGATAGAGAGTATAAGGATGGTTACCAGAGGCTGGGAAGTGCAGGGAGGGAACAAGGGGATAGTGGGGATGCTAAATGGGTAAAAAAAAAAAATTGTTATAAAGAATGAATAAGACAGCATTTCATATCACAACAGGGTGATTATAGTAAAAAATAATTTAATTCCACATTTAAAAAAACTAAAAGAGTATAATTGGATTGTTTCTAACACAAGCTATAAATGCTTGAGGGGACAGATACACCGTTTTTTATTATGTATTACTCATTGCATGACTGCATCAAAGTATGTCGTGTACCCCCATAAATATATACACCATGTACCCACAAAAGTAAATTAAAAATTGAAATTGAAATAAAAATTAAAACCAAAGGGAGGAGAATATAATGAGGCATGTGTGACCCATGGCTTGAACTAGCTTTTCAGGTTAACTTTGGAATGTCGTTATCCAAGAAGAGAGGTCCATTTAGTCAACAGGGGTTTAGAAATTTATTTTTAGTTTATAAATGGAAAAAAGAAGGATTTTTAATCCTGAGCCATAGTTCTCAGTCAATCAATCCTGCAGGGAACCCTGTTCTTTACTCCAGAGAAAAACACTAGTTTTCTTTTCCATGGAATAACACCGCATTTCAAAATGAGGGGAAACATTTTGCAACTAAGAGGTACAACCTTATTAAATTTGATTTGGTTTCCATTGTAATTAATTTAATCACATGTGTTCTAGAGTTTTTCCTCAGTCTTCCCTTACTTTAGGCCCATGATCTGTTGAATTTGCTCAGCTCCCTGCTCAACAGCTGGAAATAAGAATTATTTAAAAACCTCATTGTGGCTGGGATTGGTGGCTCTTGCCTGTAATCCCAGCTATTTGGGAGGCCAAGGTGGACAGATCGCTTGTTGTCAGGGGTGTGAGACCAGCCTGGCCAACACAGTGAAACCCCACCTCTACTAAAGATACAAATATTAGCTGGGTGTGGTGAGATTCATGCCTGTAATCCAAGCTACTTGGAAGGCTGAGGCAGGAGAATTGCTTGTACCCGGGAGGCACAGGTTTCAGTGAGCCAAGATAGTGCACTGCACTGCAGCCTTGGCAACAGAGCAAGACTCTGTCTCAAAATAATAATAACAATAACAATAAATAAGTAAAAATAAAATTCTCATTTTGTTTCAAACAAAATTTCTCTTGAATATCAACTGTATCAACTTGCATATTAACTGTAATCATTTCGTTTACTTTATATCCAATCTTGAGAAATCTCTGAGGACTAATTTCGCTCCTTTCTACCATTTTGGTAAACATACTAAATGCCATCAAACAAAATGCACAAAATTCCTGACAAATACATTTTCTCCTTGAGAAGTAGACTTGCTGTGTTAGAGGAACTCATGGTTACCTAGCTTATAGTTTAATAAACATGACTAGAATATTCTATCTTAATATGAGTAGCTAGGTACTCACAGGGCATCTAGAAGATTAATGTTCATGGTCTGAAATTAGTCACATTTTTTAACTGGCCACAAATTACAATTGCAGAATATTTGTGATCATACAAGACATCTTCCACCAAACTTGAAAAATGTATAAATATCTTAGGAGTGCAGCATTTTTTGTAAGGATATTATTAATGAGCTAGCTTAGGACAATGGGTTAATGGTTACTGTTAAAACCAATAGCCCTGACTTTAGTGACTACATCTGCACCTTCCAAGTTTAATTATAACTCTTTCTCTTTATAGTTACTTATAAGTAGAGACACTAACAAAAAACAATGCATTCCTGCTCTTGTTTTCTGAGGATGTTCAACTCTGTAATGGAGTAATTTCTAATAAACTTGCTTCTTTCACTGTGCTCTCTGACTCACCTCAAATTTTTTCCTGCAGAAGATCTAAGAATCCTACTTTGTGGTCTGTATCAGGACCCTCTTTTCCAGCAAAATCTTTCAACAACACCATGAACGGACACCAAGGCAAGACCCTTACTCCAAGGAAAACAATCCACACACAATCAGTCAGCTGACACGTGGCAAGTGGGCTGTCTTTTAGAGTCGTGAAGCCATTTTGGTGGGCAAGAATGATTATCCACTATTATCATACTCAGATTAGAGGCCAAGCCCACAGGGTTAGAGGCCCTGGGGAATATTGAGAATAATGGATTTGGCTAAACAAGGTGTTTGCCACTTTTTCTTTTTGGACGTGCACCTTGTGCTCTCTGTCCCTCACCTGAGTGCTCTACATCTTGTCATCTTTCTGCTCACCGCCTCTGTTTTTTAGTAGCCTGGAGGCTGCCCAAGGACAGAGGCCCCAAACAGTTTAGCTTTAACTTTTCTCAGCGATCCTCTGACTCTCAACTGACTGCTTGTTTAATTTGCCACTGGTCCAAGTGACATTGAAAAAAAGAATTGTCTTGGAACCTAGTATTTTTGTACCTTAATTATCAGAAAAGATCAGCAGTAACCTTGCCATCATTATGACTAGAAGTTAAAATGTGGTATTTAAGAGCTCTACATGAGAAGATCAGATATGCCTGTTTAGTGACAGCCTTTTTTATGACAACCCTCTGCAAACAATTACCCTCAAGATGGAGAACATGAGACTTTTTCTTAACAGTTTTCTCTCATTTCTTAACCATAATGCCGTCTTTGAAGAGCTGGTATAGGACAGCTGGACCCTACTTTCTTAACCCAGCAGGTCACTTTATTCCTGAGAGAGTTTTGTCAGTTTTGCCATAGCAGTGTGAAAATGGACTAGTACCATCAGAGTGAACAGGCAACCTACAAAATGGGAGAAGATTTTCGAAAACTACTCATCTAACAAAGGGCTAATATCCAGAATCTACAATGAACTCCAACAAATTTACAAGAAAAAAACAAACAACCCCATCCAAAAGTGGGCAAAAGATATGAACAGACACTTATCAAAAGAAGACATTTATGTAGCCAAAAGACATATGAAAAAATGCTCACCATCACTGGCCATCAGAGAAATGCAAATCAAAACCACAATGAGACACCATCTCACACCAGTTAGAATGGCAATCATTAAAAAGTCAGGAAACAACAGGTGCTGGAGAGGATGTGGAGAAATAGGAACACTTTTACACTGTTGGTGGGACTGTAAACTAGTTCAACCATTGTGGAAGTCAGTGTGGCGATTCCTCAGGGATCTAGAACTGGAAATACCATTTGACCCAGCCATCCCATTACTGGGTATATACCCAAAGGACTATAAATCATGCTGCTTTAAAGACACATGCACACGTATGTTTATTGGAGCATTATTCACAATAGCAAAGACTTGGAACCAACCCAAATGTCCAACAATGATAGACTGGATTAAGAAAATGTGGCACATATACACCATGGAATACTATGCAGCCATAAAAAATGATGAGCTCATGTCCTTTGTAGAGACATGGATGAAATTGGAAATCATCATTCTCAGTAAACTATCGCAAGGACAAAAAACCAAACACTGCATGTTCTCACTCATAGATGGGAATTGAACAATGAGAACACATGGACACAGGAAGGGGAACATCACACTCTGGGGACTGTTGTGGGGTGGGGAGAGGGTGGAGGGATAGCATTGGGAGATATACCTAATGCTAAATGTCGAGTTAATGGTTGCAGCACACCAGCATGGCACATGTATATGTATACAACTAACCTGCACATTGTGCACATGTACCCTAAAACTTAAAGTATAAAAAAAAGAAAACGGACTAATACATTACAATTTACAAGTTACAGCCTTCCCATTTCCCCTGTTTGATCTGACTCCTATTTTGCAGCTTCATTGGTTTTATAGAAGAGAAACTAAGAGGGAGGAAATACATTATATACAGGCTTCTCTGATGCTTAGTCAGGATAAAAAATTAAAATGGGCTTCTATATGTTTGATGGAGGAAAAGACAAAATAGGGACGGCACATAATTGATTACCCTTTTAATGAAAGTTACTCTTAATATTAGGCTTTTCTTAGCTGGGGCTAAACTCTCCCTGCCAGTCCAAGCACCCCAAAAGAACACAGTCAGACTCCTTCCAGTACTAGTGATGTGTGCAACATGTTATTAATTTCTTCTAGTTTTCCAGGGTTATCTAGTGTCCGGTCATCATCTTCTCCCTGACCTTCGAGTCCTGCCTTACATACATACCCCACTCTCGAAACACCCGAGCTTCACCAGAACAACATGCAGTGGGGCCTCTTATCAGCTGGCAAAGTTGAATATTTGTCCTCTCTGGGAAGTGACAGATGACAACAGGGACACTATATTGAGGAAGTGGCCTGTCCCTCCACACCTGTGGGCGTTTCTCGTCAGGTGGAACTAGAGGCTTGTGAAAAGAGAAGCAGAGACGAAGTATAGAGAAAAAGTGGGCCCAGGGGACCAGCGCTCAGCATACGGAGGACCCGCGCCGGAACCAGTCTATGAGTTTCCTTAGTATTTATTGATCATTATCGGGCATTTCTCGGAGAGGGGGATGTGGCAGGACAATAGGGTAACAGTGGAGAGAGGGCCAGCAGGAAAACAGGTGAACAAATATCTGCAAAATAAACAAGGTAAAGAAAAACGTGCTGTGCTTTTGATGTGTATATACATAAATATCTCAGTTCCTTAAAGAGCAGTGTTGCCTCTAGCATGTCTCACCTCCAGCCCTAAGGAAGTTTTCTCCTATCTCAGTAGATGGAATATACAATCGGGTTTTACACCAACACACTCCAATGCTCAGGGACGAGCAGGAGACAGATGGTTTTGTCTTATCTCAATTGCAAAGAGGCTTTCCTCTTTTACTAATCCTCCTCAGCACAGACCGTTTACAGGTGTCGGGCTGGCGGATGGTCAGGACCTTCCCTTCCCATGAGGCCATATTTCAGACTATCACATGGGGAGAAACCTTGGAGAATACCTGGCTTTCCTAGGCAGTGGTCCCTGTGGCCTTCCGCAGTGTTTTGCTTCTCTGGGTACTTGAGAATAGGGAGTGCTGATGACCTTTAACAAGCATGCTGCCTTCAAGCATTTGTTTAACAAAGCATATCCTGTATACCCCTAAATCCATTAAACCTTGAGTCAACCCAGCACATGTTTCTGTGAGCACAGGGTTGGGGCTAGTGTTACAGATTAACAGCATCTCAAGGCAGAAGAATTTTTCTTAGTACAGAACAAAATGGAGTGTCTTATGTCTACTTCTTTCTACATAGACACAGTAACAGTCTGATCTCTCTTTCTTTTCCCCACACTATATAGGTATATGTACACTTTTCTATATCTGAATTAGCCATATGCAAGGAAAAACTAAAACAGTTTTCAGAGGTTCCGGGAAAATTCATAGACAAATTTAATAGGCTAACCTTGAAGTATGATCTGACAAGGCAGGATTTGCATATATTTATGTTTACCTGCCACATAGTAGAAAAGCAGTACATTATGGGAGTGGCTAGAGCACATGGTAATAGGGTGGCATCCTGCAACCAGGGGCATGACACCTCTCAAGTAGGAGGCACAGCAGTGCCTGACTAGGACCCAAAAGAACTAGAATCTAGAAAAAACAAATGAATTAGGAAGAAAGTGGATATAGAGAGAAAAAATTATGATCTTTTGACTCCATGAAGGAATAAAAGAAAAGTGTGATACAGTTTTTAATTTTTAAAGTCTGGAAAATTACTCAGGGAAAAGATGAAAACCTAGCCTTATTACAAAGGTGGATAATTTAGACCTTGCAGAAATACACTAACAGTGACCCTGACTCCAAAAAGGGACAGGCATTTCTAGGAGTTTAATTAATAGCGTGGTCTCCTTCTGATATCTGCAGGAAGCTGCCAAAAGCAGCCTTAGGCTTCCAGACTCCCATGGATCAGATTTTAGACTTGGATTTTTTCAGTTTTCTATCACAGGAATTGAGCAGAGAAAACACAAAATAAAGCAAATCTTCCAAGAGGCCCAGCTTCTAGCTGCAACCTTGTGCTCTCCACCACTTCAGAGGCAGCCCCTTAACCCCTGACCCTCACAGAGGAATTGAGAAGGTGAAAGTTCCAGTCTGTGCCTCTGGGCCACTGCGCCTTGGTTATAAATCAATATGCCTTCTGTAGGAAGGTCAGCCACTGCCGAAGGAAATGCACTCTGCTTCCAAGGGAGCCATCATCAGAGCACAGCAGACTCAAAAGTGGCAGGGCCTGATACTTCCTACCTCCGCTCCCATTGGACTACTGGCTATCAAGAGATGGAGGAGCCTCAGGTGACTCTTGAAGTAGCAGGTAGGAGTATCAACTTCGTATTAGGTGTGGGAGCAGATTACTCTGTCCAGATTTAATACAATGGTCTCCTGTCTTCTCATGATGGGCAAGCCCCAAAACACTCCTTTTTGTATCTTCTAAGTTGTCCTCCAGAGCCTCTAGGTTTCTCACTTGCCTTTTTAGTACTGTCTGATTGTCTGACCTCTTACTGGGGAGAGGTTTATTGACTGAGGAGACCAAGTCATGCTCACCCTCACAGATCATAAAGCATAGAAACTGTTACTTTTGTTCCTGACCCATCAGGGGAAAAATGAAGTTAAGAATGAGCTGTCACATTTGCCACCTGAGGTGCTGTCTTAAGTAAATCTTGAGGTTGGGGCCACACAGGCTCTGGGAAATGCACTAAACACCTCCCCCACTCAAATCCAACTTCAGCCTAGTACTCCTCGACCTCAGAAGAGACAATACATTTTAAGGCAAGAAGCATGAGGGGAAATTCAACCCCTTATTGCCAAATTCTTGCCATATGAGTTATTAAGGCCATGAGAGTCTCCTTACAATACTCACATGTTACCAGATAAAAAGCCTAATGGCAAGTACAGATTTATCAGAACCCTTAGAGCATTAAGAAATGCAGTTGTCTCCATACACCTCATGGTCGCCAATTCTTACCATGTCCCAGGGGATGCAAGCTGGTTTACATTCTTAAGTCTGAAAGATGCACTTTTCTGAATCTCAATGCATCCAGATTCATAATATGTTTGCCTTTGAATGGACTGATCCAGATATGCATTCAGCCTCAATTCTAACCTGGATAGTCATCTCTGAAGGGTTCTGGGATAGCCCCCACTTATTTGAAAATGCTCCAGCTAAGGACTTAAAAATCTACAATTGGAAAGGGACACAATTATTCAGTATGCAGGTGACTTGCTCATTGCCAGCCCAACTAAAGAAGACTCAATAATGTTAATTTGGTAAATTTCCTGGGAACTTGCTGATATAGGGCATCACCACACAGAGCTCAGGTTTTGACTGAAAGACTTAAATATTTGGAATCTGTCTTAACCTCTGGAACTGATCAACATCCCTAGAAGTTAAAAAAGTTATTTTAGTCACCCAAGAGTCCCTGTCCAAAAAATGACTGTGGGCTTTTTTAGGAGATGGCTGGGTACTGCTGCTTATGGGTGCCCAGATTTGGAAATGTAGCCAAGCGTTTATATGATACACTAAAGGGAAAGATTTAGAGCTCCTAGAATGTAATGAGAACTGCAAGCAAAACTTCAATATTCTCATAGACAAATTGGGCTCTGCTGCAGCCATAGGAGTCCCCAAGTTGGATGAACCATTTTTTCTTTATGTGACCAAAAAGCAAGGCATAAGCCTTGGGTAATATTTTCCCAAAACTGGGGGACATTCCAAGGCCAGTAGCCTAATTTTCTAAGCAGATAGAACATGTGGCCTCAGGGTGGACTTGATGTCTTAGAGCTATTGCTGCTACCACTTTTCTAGCAGGCAAAGCTAATAAACTAACATTAGAAAAGCACCTACAGGTTTTTGACCCCACACCAAGGGAAGGTGGTCCGAGAAGCTAAAGGGCAGCAGTGAATAATAAGAGAACATTTATGAAAGTATCAGGCCTTACGGCTAGACACTCCAGACATAACCCTTAAAGCCTGCCAAACCATAAACCCAGCTACTTATCTGCCAGAGTCCACAAGTGCTTCTAGCCTTTCTGGCTTACAGGTTGTATTAGTCTGCTCTCATGCTGCTAATAAAGACATATCTGAGGCTGGGTAATTTATAAAGAAAAGAGGTTTAATTGACTTACAGTTCCACATGGTCAGGGAAGCGTCACACTCATGGCAGAAGGCAAATGAGGAGCAATGTCACATCTCTTACATGGCAGCAGGCAAAAGGGCTTGTGCAGGGAAACTCCCCTTTATAAAACCATCGGCTGTAATCCCAGCACTTTGGGAGGCCAAGGCAGTGGATGATCTGAGGTGAGGAGATCGAGGCCAGCCTGGCCAACATGGTGAAACCCCGTCTATACTAAAAGTACAAAAATTAGACAGGCATGATGGTAGGCGCCTGTAATCCCAGCTACTTGGGAGGCTGAGACAGGAGAATTGCTTGAACCCAGGAGTCAGAGGTTGCAGTGAGCCAAGGTCATGATAATGCACTCCAGCTGAGCAACAGAGCAAGACTATGTCTCAAAAATAAATAAATAAACCATCAGATCTCATGAGGCTTATTCACTGTCACGAGAACAGCATGGCAAAGACCCATTCCCCGATTCGATTACCTCCCACTGGGTCCCTCCCACGATATATAGGAATTATGGGAGCTACAATTCAAGATAAGATTTGACTGGGGACACAGCCAAAGCATGTCACAGGTTATGAAACAAATTTATTCTAGCAGGCCAGACTGAGGAAGGATGAGCTGCTTGACCATCCCAAGGAAGACTGGTTAACAGGTGTAAGTTGTTTTATGCATCAGGAAAACAGGAGGGGTAGACATGCTATTAGTAGTAGGCACAAGTCTTGCTGGCCTCGACCTCAGCTCAAAAAGCTGAGTTAATTGAACTTACTCAGCCCCTGCAGTTGGGAAAGGATTTAAAAGTCAACATTTACACTGATTCCAAGTATGACTTTTTAGTGCTTCATGCTTATGCTGCAATTTGGAATGGGTAGGGACTCCTGACCCCCAAGGGCTTTTCCATACAACATCATTCAGATTTTGAGCTTGTTAGAATGCTGCTTTGCTGCCAAAAAGTGACTATAATTAATTGCCGAGGACATCAAAAGAGAGACTGACCATGTAAAAGGAAATGACCTTGTAGATGCCACAGCCAAGGTCTCTGCACTGAAAGGGCCAATGAAGCTTATGGTCATGCTGGACAGCATACATAGAACTGGGCTAGAACACTCTGAAGAAGAACAAAAATGGGTCAGGGTTTGCATTTCAGTCCAGGGCCCCTCTGGCTGGCTGAATGATGGTAATAAATTACTAATGCCAAGTACCAATTATACGAATAAAATTCAGCACTTTCATGATTCTTTTCACCCTAGAAGGGATTCTAGGTTTCTGTTAATATCTCATTTGTTTATAGGGGTAAATCTTTTCAAGACACCGAAACAGGTGACTCAGCCCTGTGAGCTCTGCTGCCTGACATGACCCAAATGGCCAGCAATTTTCTCCTTCTCCAGGTAAACCTGTCCAAAATTGAGGAACCTATCCAGGTGAGAACTGGCAACTCTAATTTACTCAGCTACCTTTCTGCGGGAGTTACCAATATTTGCTAATGCTTACTGATACCTTCACTGGTTAGATCGAGGCATTCCCCATCCCATCTGAAAAATGTTTACCAGAAGAAATAACTCCTCAGTTTGGGTAATCTAAAAGCTTGCAAAGTGGCAATGGCCCGTCTTTCACAGCAGGTGTATCCCAACACCTATGCTCAGGTTTAAGAATCCAATATTACCTTCACTCTGTGTGCAGACCGCAGTCCTCTGGAAAGGTGAAAGGGCTAATCCTACTCTAAAGAAGACTCTAGCTAAATCAGACGCCTGACTATCTCTAACACCCATAGCTTACTTTGGGTTTGAACTGCTCCAAAGTAAAACTTAAAATTAAATCCTGTTGAGTTAACATTCGGAAGACCTTTCCTAAGCACAGATCTCCTAATAGATGAAAAGACTCATAAATTACAACAATATGTCATCAGTCTAGGACAGGTGCAAAGGCACTCTGTGAATATGGAAACGAGTCTTCTCCTCCCACATGGGAGGAAAATTCAGTTTCAGCTCAGCTAGGGATTTAGTCTTACTAAAGATGTGGGAGGAAGTTCTCCAGCTGACCAGCTTTCCCGAACGTGGAAAGGACAACAGCAAGGACACCTGAGCTCTCCAACAGACGTTCAATGCCAAGGAAATAACAAGTGGGTACATCTGTGTGGAAGCAAAGCTGTTGCTTATTCTTGAAGCCGAATGCAAGGCTGAGGGAGGTGGGCGCGGGGCTATTTCAGCGTTGGTGGAGGGCGGGCTGGGTAGCTGTGCGTCTGCTCCTCTTTCTCGTGTTTCTCCTGCCGCTCTAATCCCGCCTTGGCCATGAGGGAAATCGTGCTCATGCAGGCCGTGCAGTAAGGGAACCAGATTGGCGCCAAGGTTGTATTTGACTCTATAAAAATTAAAATTTTGTATGAGAGAAAAATGCCTCAAAGTAAAAAGTCAACAGACTGGGGAAATAGATCTGCAACATACATGATAGACCAAAAGGTAATTTGGGATATATATATAGATAAATATATATAGATAAATATATGTAAATATCTGTTAACACCATTTAAAAAAAATATCGTCCTTTTCCCAATTGAACAGTGTTGACGCCCTTGTTAAAAATCATGACCATATTTTTTGGTTCTTTGTTTCTATTGCGTTGGTCTTTGCATCTGTCTCTATGCTGGTGCAGCATTGTTTTGCGTACTGAAGTTTGAAACCAGGAGGTGTTAGTCCTCTAACTTTGTTAGTTTTTAAGATTGACTTGGCTGCTTGGGTTTTTTTGAGATTTCATCTGAATTTTAGAATAGGTTTTTCTATTTTTGCAAATATTGGAATTTTTGTAGTGATTTTATTGAATCTGTAGAAGACTATAGATAACAATGGCACCTTGACAAGATTTTGTCTTCCAGTCCATAAACACATGATGTCTTTTCATTTATTTGTGTCATCTTTAATACTATCATGTCATGTTTATAGTTTTTGCTGTACAGGTTTTTCATTTCCTTGGTTAAGTGGTTTTCTATTTTATTCTTTTGATGCTGTCATACATAATACTGCTGTCTTGATTTCTTCCTCAGATAGTTTACTGTTATTGTAGAAATATAACTAATTTTGTGTATTATTTTCTATCATGCAGCTTTGCTGAATTTTATTTATTGCGTCTGACAGTTTATTTCACAGAAACTAAAAGATTTTTAATAGATAAGCTTATGTCATCTGCAAACAGATAACTTTACTTTTTAAAAAAATTGGAATATCTTTAATTCTTTTACTCACCTTATTGTTTTAACTAACCAGAACCTTCAGTACTATATTAAATAGAAGTAGTAAAAGCAGGCATCCTTGTTTTTGCTCTTAGGGTAAAAGCTTTCAGTCTTTTACCATGTTAGCTGTGGTTTTTTGTTTTGTTTTTTGTATAGCATTATGTTAAGGTGTTTTCTTTCTTTTTATAGTTTACTAACTATATTTTTTCATGAATGTGCGTTAAATTTTGACAAATGCTTTTTCTTTTTTCATTAAGATGATCACATGACGGTTTTTTCCTTCTTTATGTTAATGTGATATTATGCTGATTTTCGTGTGTTGGAACATACTTTTATTTCTAGGAGTCAATTATACTCATCCATAGTGTATAATCCTTTTAACGTACTGCTAAGTTTGAGTTGCTGATGTTTTGTTGAGGATTTTTGCATCAGCATTTATAAGGGATGTTTGTTTGTAGTTTTCCTATGGTGCCTTTGTCTGGCTTGGTGTCAGGGTAATACTGGACTCATAGAATAAGTTAGAAAAAATTACCTCCTCTTCAATGTTTTGAAAAAGTTTGAGAAAAACTGGTGTTAATTCTGC
Organism: Pongo abelii; assembly: GCF_028885655.2. NCBI lineage: Eukaryota > Metazoa > Chordata > Mammalia > Primates > Hominidae > Pongo > Pongo abelii. The sequence continues at coordinate 10,121,328 of NC_072002.2, forward strand.
TTTAAACATTGGGTAGAATTCAACAGTGAAGCCATCTGGTCCAGGCTTTTCTTTGTTGCTGGGTTTTTGATTACTGATGCAATCTTCCTGCTGAATCTCCTTGCTGAATAGGCTTATTCAACTTTTCTGATTCAGTCTTAGTAGGTTTTTTGTTTCTAGGAATTTGTTCATTTTATTTAGGGTATTCAATTTTTTAGTGTATACTTCCTTATGGTACTCTCCTACATCCCTTTTTTACTCCAAAAATTTGTTAGTAATGTACCCATTTTATTTTTGAGTTTAGTAATTTGAATATTCCCTTTTTTTCTTAGTCAATCTTGGTAAAATTTTGTCAGTTTTGATCTTTTTCAGACAACAAACTAGATTTTGTTGATTTTTGATATTGTTTTTCTATTCTCTATTTCACTTGTTTCCACTGCTATCTTTATGATTTTTTTAATTTTGCTAGCTTTTAGTTGTCCCTCTTTAATAGTCCCTCTTTTTCCCTCTGTTTTTAGTTCCTTAGGAGTAAAGTTGTTGATTTGGTATATTATTTTTTATAATCAATTATAGCTATAAATTTTCCCTTATGGTACTGTTTTTGATATATCTCTTAAATTTGGTATTTCATGTTTTTTATTTGTCTCTACATATTTTCTATTTTCTCTTGTGATTTCTTCTTTGATCCATCCTTGAGTGTTTCATACGTATATTTTCAGACATAAAATGTGTAACCTACAAAATTTTCTTGATTTGTTTTATTTGTTGTAAGTTTTTATTTCAGAATTAAATGTGTGTATCAACATTTGTTATGTTCTCATAAACTTTGTAGTACATGGAGATTCCTGGTCCACATATGTAAGTCTCTACATGAATATTATTTTGAAGCATTTAACCTTCTGTTTTAATATTTCAAAGGTCTAAATGAAACTGAGATTTTGGTTTCTGAGTTGAAATCATGGTAGGTGACTGAGAAATGCTTAAAAATTAGCCAAAACTTAAAATTAAGTTAAAGTTTACCTTCAAGATTCAACCTGAATAAGTCACCTTGTATTGCTGGTAATAAAGAATAAGTCTTTAAAGGTATAAAGGGAAACTTCAGAGAATGTTTTTCTTTCTCCAGTTGACATATAAATTAAAAGATGTAAAAAATTTTTATGGCCTTATGCATTTTTTACTTTAGAATTCCAACTTTTTCTGGTTAAAATTTTTCCAAAAAGATACCTGTGTATTTGAAAGAAAAATAATTTTTTAGTTGAAATTCTTATGCAGTTAAATAAGGCCATGAAAGTTTCTTGAACTTGTAGGAATCCATGAGAAAATCTGACATTATGTTCTATTCTCTTGGAAGGTAGGAATATCGTTTGACTTCTGTTTTGCTGACAAGAAATTTCCTGAGCAAGAGTACCTGGGACAATGACATCACACACGGAAAACGTTGGACCCCATCTGTTTTCAATCTGCTTTTTTCCAAAAATTAGGAGAGTTGAGTTTTCCCTTTGATACTCTCTGTTACTACCAATCCCAATGCCAGGGCTGTCCTGCTTCTACAAGTGACAATGACAAATATAGGCCTGAAGAAAGATGAGCTGATGGCATTCCCAGCTTATTACCTCTCCTTGGGGGCCTTATCTCACATACATGGATTCAACTCATAGACTCAGCTGGGTGAGGATCTATTATTCAGCTACATTAGAAGTGACTGCTTAAGACTCAGGTGTGAGGTGAAATGAGGCAGAATTTTCTCAATGGAGTGTTAGGAGAATTTTCTCCTCATAATTACCATCTTACTGTCACTAAATCATAGCTAAATTGAGGAAATTTTTCAAGAAGAAATAGAAATGTAATCTTATGAGGACATAAATTTAGAGATTTGTGGAGAGCTCTTCATAATTTCATGGTGTTCTCTTTGAGCTGAGATTATAGTTGACTTTTCATTATAATATATTAGCTGTTCTAGACTTCATGCATTTATGTAAAGTTTTCTTTGTTGTACTTTAAGTTCTGTGATACATGGGCAGAACATGAAGTTTTGTTACATAGTTATACACGTGCCATGGTGGTTTGCTGCACCCATCAACCTGTCATCTACATAGGTATTTCTCCTAATGCTATTCCTCCCCTAACCTCCTACCCCACGACAGGCTCCAGTGTGTGATGTTCCCCTCCCTGTGTCCATGTGTCCTCATTGTTCAACTCCCACTTATGTGTGGGAACATGCAGTGTTTGGTTTTCTTTTCTTTCTTTTTCTTTGTCTCTCTTTTTTTTTTTTTTTTTAGACAAAGTTTCACTCTTGTTGCCCAGGTTGGAGTGTAATGGCATGATCTCGGCTCAACACAACCTCTGCCTCCTGGGTTCAAACGATTCTCCTGCCTCAGCCTCCCAAGTAGCTATGATTACAGGTATGTGCCAACATGCCTGGCTAATTGTTTGTATTTTTAGGAGAGATGGGGTTTCTCCGTGTTGGTCAGGCTGATCTCAAACTCCCCACCTCAGCCTCCCAAAGTTCTGAGACTACAGGCATGAGTCACTGCTCCTAGCCTGGTTTTCTTTTCCTGTGTTAGTTTGCTGAGAATGATGGTTTCAAGCTTCATCCATGTCCCTGGAAAGGACATAAATGCATATTATTCCATGGTGTATGTGTGCACATTTTCTTTATCCAGTTTATCATTAATGGGCATTTGGGTTGGTTCCAAGTCTTTGCTATTGTGAACAGTGCTGAAATAAACATGCAGTGCTGAAATAAACATAAAGTGCATATGTCTTTATAGTATAATAATTTATAATGCTTTGGTTATATACCCTATAATGGGATTGCTGGCTCAAATGGTATTTCTGGTTCTATATTTTTGAGGAATTTTCACACTGTCTTCCAAAATGACTGAACTAATTTACACCAACAGTGTAAAAGTATTCCTATTTCTCCACTGCCTCATCAGCATTTGCTGTTTCCTGACTTTTTAATAATCGCCATTCTAACTGGCATGTGATGGTATCTCACTGTGGTTTTGATTTGCATTCATGTAATGACCAGTGATGATGAGATTTTTTCATGTTTGTTGGCCGCATAAATGTCTTCTTTTGAGAAGTGTCTGCTCGTTTCCTTTGCCCACTTTTTGATGGGGCTGTTTTTTTCTTTTAAATTTGTTTAGGTTCTGTGTAGATTCTGGATATTAGCCCTTTGTCAGACAGATACATTGCAAAAATTTTCTCCCAATCTGTAGGTTGTCTGTTCACTCTGATAGTTTATTTTGCTGTGCAAAACCTCTTTAGTTTAATTAGATCCCATTTGTCAATTTGGGCTTTTGTTGCCATTGCTTTTGGTGTTTTAGTCACAAAGTCTTTGCCCATGCCTATGTCCTGAATGGTATTGCCTAGGTTTTCTTCAATGGTTTTTATGGTTTTAGGTCTTATATTTAAGTCTTTATTCCATCTTGAGTTATTTTTTGTATAAGATATAAGGAAGATGTCCAGTTTCAGTTTCTGCATATAGCTAGCCAGTTTTCCCAACATGATTTATTAAATAAGGAATCCTTTCCCCATTGCTTGTGTTTGTCAGGTTTGTCAAAGATCAGTTGGTTGTATGTGTATGGTCTTATTTCAGAGTTCTCTATTCTGTTTCATTAGTTGTTTTTGTACCAGTACCATGCTGTTTCGGTTACTGTAGCATTATAGTGTAGTTTGAAGTTGGGTAGTGTGATGCCTTCAGCTTTGTTCTTTTTGCTCAGAATCGCCTGGGCTATTTCGGCTCCTTTTTGGTTCATGAGAATTTTAAAATATTTTCTTCTAATTCTGTGAAGAATGTCATTGGCAGTTTAATGGGAATAGCATTGAATTCTTTTATAAATTACTTTGGGCAGTATGGATATTTTCAGGAATGAATTCTTCCCTATCCATGAGCATGGAATGCTTCTCCATTTGTTTGTATCCTATCTGATTTCTCTGAGCAGTGATTTGTAGTCCTCCTTGAAGAGGTTCTTCACTTCTCTTGTTAACTGTATTCCTATGTATTTTATTCTTTTTGTAGCAATTGTGAATGAAGTTCATTCAGGGTTTGGCTGTCTACTTGCCTGTTGTTTGTGTATAGGAATACTAGCATTTTTTTCACAATGATTTTGTATCCTGAGATTCTGTTGATGTGGTTTATCAGCTTAAGAAGCTCTTGGGCTGAGATGATGGAGTTTTCTAGATACGGGATCATGTCATCTGCAAACAAAGATAATTTGACTTCATCTCTTCCTATTTAAATACTTTTATTTCTTTCTCCTGCCTGATTGCCCTGGCTAGAAATTCCAGTACTACGTTGAATAGGAGTGGTGAGAGAGGCCATGCTTTTCTTTTGCCAGTTTTCAAAGGGAATGCTTCCAGGTTTTGCTCACTCAGTATGATATTGGCTGTGGTTTTGTCACATATGGCTCTTATTATTTTGAGGTGTGATCTTTCAATACGTAGTTTATTGAGAGTTTTTAACATGAAGGGATGTTGAATTTTATTGAAGGCCTTTTCTGCATCTATTGAGATAATCGTGTTGTTTTTGTGTTTAGTTCTGTTTATATGATGAATTACATTTACAGATTTGCCTGTGTTGAACCAACCTTGTATCCCAGGGATGAAGCCATCTTGATTGTAGTGGGTCAAGGTACCCTTATCAGTCTAAAGTTCAGTCTTTTTACATAATCTCATAATTCTTGAAGGTTTTGTTGTTCTTTCTTTTCTATTCTTCTTTCTCTATTCTTGTCTTTCTGTCTTATATCAGACAGATAGTTTTGAAGCTCTGAGATTTTTTCCTACACTTGGCCTATTCTGTGAGTGATAGTTGTGGTTGTGTTGTGAAGTTCTCATGTTTTGTTTTTCAGCTCCATCATGTCAGTTATGTTTCTCTCTAAACTGAATATTCTGGTTATCAGCTACTGTGTTCTTTTATGATTTTTAGCTTCTTTCATTAAGTTAGAACGTGCTCCTTCAGCTCAGAGAAGTTCGTTATTACCCACCTCCTAAAGCCTACTTTTGTCAATTCAGCCATCTCAGCCTCGGGCCAGTTCTGTGCCCTTGCTTGGGAGGTGTTGTTGTCATTTAGAGGAGAAGAGGCATTCTGCCTTTTTGAGTTTTCAGCGTTTTTGTGTTGATGTTTTCTCATCTTTGTGGGCTTATCTACTTTTGATCTTTGACGTTGCTGACTTTTGAAAGGAGTTTTTCATGGGGTCATTTTGTTGATGTTGTTGTTGTTCCTTTCTGTTTGTTTTTAACAGTCAGACCACTCTTCCCTAGGGCTAGGGCTGCTGTGGTTTTTGGGGGTCCACTCTGGACCCTAGTCACATCAGTCTCTCCTGCACCTGGAGGTATCACCAGTGAAGGCTGCAAAACAACAAAGATGGCAACCTGATCCTTCCTCTGGGAGTACTAGTCCACGGGGTTGCTTGATGCCAGCTGGAATGCTTCTGTAGGAAGTGTCTGGAGACCCCTGTTGAGAGTTCTCACCCAGTCAGGAGGAACAGGATCAGGGACTGCTTAAAGAAGCAGTCTGGCTGGCCTTTGGCAGAGCAGGTGTGTTGTTCTGACCCTCAGGAGTCTCCAGAGCCAGCAGGATGGAAAGGTTCAGTTGGCTGAACTGGGGAGACAGCAGCTACCCCTCTCCCTGGGGACTTAATCCCAGGGAGAAATCAGAGTTCTGTCCATAGAACTCTGGCTGGAGTTGCTAAAATTCTGATGGGGACGCCCTGTCCAGTGAGGAGGGATGGATTTCGGTCTCAAAGAAGCAGCCTGGTCATGATCAGTCACAACAGCTGTACTATGTTATAGGGGACTCCTCCTGGTCCCTGGTGCCAGCAGGCTAGAGCGGCAAACTCAAACCACAGTTAGAGCAGCTGCCCCTCCCCCTGGGAACTCGGTCCACCTCTGGCTTTCTCCAGTCTGCTGCCACTGGCCAACTGGAATTCCAAGCCAATGGGTCTTGTGAGGTGCTGTGGGAGTGGGGCCTCAGAATGATGTCACTTGGCTTCCTGGATTCAGCCCCCTTCCTAGGGGAATTCACAGATGTATCTCCTGCTTTGCTGGAATTCTAGGGGCAGAGTATGCAAAATTCCTGGTTTTCCATGCATGCCCCAGTAAGCGAGCAAGCACTCCACTGAGACTCCACACAGCTCTGTGCTTCAAACCTGAGGCCGTAGTGGCTGAGCTCATGAAGGGACCTCCTGATTTGCAGGTTGCAAAGATCCATCGGAGAAGCATGGTTTCCCAGGCAGAGTCACACAAACACTCATGGCCTCCCTTGCCTGTGAGTGGGGGCTCGGCAAGCTCCGTGCCACACCTGGGTGGGTCATTGACCCACTTGCTTTTCCTGACTCTCTGTGGGTCAAGCTGTCTGCTCGTCAGTCCCAATGCAAGAACCTGAATACATCAATTGAAGGTGTAGAATTCACTCGCAGTTTTCATTGCTCTCTGTGAGAGCCACTGGCCACAGCTGCTTCTAATCGGCCAGTTTGGGCCGATCTAAAGTATGATTTCTTAATACATGAGATGTTTTAAATACATAAAAATAATGATATTTATCACAAATACATTTTGTCTCAATGTGATATACAAATTGCTAATAAATCAATTCTTTTTTGGTTTCTACAAAACTATCTGGAAATGTAACATCTGCCATTTATAACATTTTTATAGAGTTAATAGAAATTTACTTGAAGGGAGGCTGGCAATATTCATCATGACTTCAAGCACTGCCATTGAAGTTGTGGAGTTTGAAGTGGTACTCACTTCTTGTTACTGGGATTATAAATTAGTGCAAACTATATCGATTGTCATTAAACAATACATACCAAAATTATAAATGGAAATACTCTCGTTTCAGCAACTTCATTTCCAGAAATTTACCCTACACACATACTCATGATGCCTGGAATTATGTATGAATGGGAGAAAGTATTATAACACCTTTTCAATTAACAAAAGTCTAGAAGTCATCTTAATGTTTATCAATCACATTAATGATTATCACCATACTGTTTATTGAAATTATGGTTATTCATATGATAGAATACTATGCAGCTATTTAAAAAAATAAATTTTAAAAAGATGCTCAAAAATGATGTCCAAGATAAGTTACAAAGTAAAAAACCTGGGGGCAGAGCCAATTGTCTGATATACCTCCATTCCTATAAAATCAGAGTGAATATAAATGCATAGAGTATCTCTATTAACTGATAACAGTTACAAAATTCAAAGCTAATGCAAGCGAGGCCTTTCTTTTTTAATGCTAAAACTCCAAGGAACTGCACAAAATTTGAGGATTTCCAACACTTGCCAATCTGCCTTTGAACCTACATGTTTTAGGAAATGAAGCTCTTGTAAAATCAAGCATTAATATTCCTAGCTACAGTTTTTGGGACATAATTAGAATGATCCATTCCTTGAAAGTCTGTAAAATTTCCTCATACAACCATCTGGGCCTAGTCCTTCCTTCGTTAGAGATTTTGTTTTACTAGATGTTTTATGTTCTTCATGTTATAGTACTTCTTAGGTTTTCTATTTCTTCTTGATTCTTGAGTCAATTTTGGTTCCACTTAGTACCCCACAGGGTGCTTGGACTCAGAACACATCAGTCAAAGAAAGAGAGAAGAAAAGAAGGCAGGAAGGAGGGAGGAAGAAAGAAAGGAAGGGGACAAAGAAGGAAAGAAAGAAGGAAGGAAAGAATGAGAGAAAGAAGGATGGAGGGAGAGAAAGATGGAGAGAGAGAGAAAGAGAGAAGGAAATGAGAGAGAGAAAGAAGGAAGGAAGGAGGAAGAGAAAGAGGGAAAGAGAAAGAAGGAAAGAAACAAGGAAGCAGGGAGAGAGAGAAAGAAGAAGGTAGAGGAAGGAAGACAGGAAGGAAAGAGGGAGGGAAGGAAGGGAGAGAGAGAGGGAGGGAGGGAAAGAAAGACAGAAAGGTGCAAGGTGGGGACGGGAAGAGAAAAGGAGCCAGCCACAGGCTACAGTCTGTTTGTTCACTCTTTTAGTTGACCCAGGCCGTTCTGCCTTTTAAATATTCCACTTTCTGCCGTGAGTTACACTGTTCAATATTCATTCCTCAGAGCATTCAATGGTCTATGTGTGCCCTGCCATGATGGAGCATGGCTTCAGCTCCCAAACACAACCCTCAGCCAAAATATTCATGACTGGTCCCTCCCATATACACATCAATCCCCCATGTATGGTCTGCATGTGTCCCCCGGAGCTCAAGTGTTGGAAACTTAATCCTCTATGTGACAGTGTTGAGAAGTGGAGCCTAATAAAAGTGATTGGGTTATGAGATTCTGCCCCCATGCGTGGATTAATGTCACTGTCTCAGGAAAAGTTTAGTTATCTTGGGGGTGGGTTAGTTACCTTGGGAGCGGGCTTGTACTAAAAGCAAGTTCAGTCCCTTTTGCTCTCTTTCTTTCTCAAAGTCTTGCTCTGCTGCCTTAGCCAGGAGATAACACAGCAAGAAAGCCCTCATCAGATGCAGACCCCTCATCCTTGGACTTCCTAGCCTCCAGAACTCTAAGAAATAAATTTCTTTTCTTTATAGATTCCCTAGTCTATGGTATTCTGTTATAGCAGCACAAAATGGGTTAAGATGTCTGATTACATGGAGAGTGCTGAACCACACGGTTTAGTTCATTGACTTAGGAATTGGAGTCTTATACAACATCCCTACGGGAGTTGGCCTCCATATTCCCTAACTTCCAGGAATCTCAAATGGTGATCTCAGACCAAAATATAGCCCAGATATTTTGCATTTGGCAATATTGCCCACTTTTCCACAACTTTATCATGGCAGCTTTAATGTGTTCACTTCTTTCATCCCTGCAAGGATATGAGTTCAAGATCCTGCAATGTTACAATCCAAGGATAGAAGAGCCTAGACAAGAGTCTCATCACCTGGGTGATCAGTGCAGAGATATGTCACAAAGCCTCCGTAGGCAAAGCCTAGACAAGAGTTACATCACCTGGGTGATCAGTGCAGAGATATGTCACAAAGCCCCCGTTGGCAGAGCCTAGACAATAGTTACATCACCTGGGTGACAGGCAAACAACAATGGCAACTTATTTTCATCCCCCCTTCAGTCTTTGAGTTTAGACAGACCTGGATTCAAATCCAAGCTCCACCCCTCGCTGTTTGAGCTTGCTCATGCTGCTAACCTCTCTGAGACTTGACTCTTCATTTGTGAAATGAGGATAAAGCCCCTTCTCTCAGGGGCTGTGCCAAGGATGAAATGACTCATGCATTGGTCAGGAGAGGTGACACAGTGTGACAAAAAAGCCCCCAAACCTCAGTGGCTTCAACAGCAAAGCTGACTTCTTTTATTTTTATTTTTTCTGGGGGTGGGGTGCGGTGAATGGAGTCTCACTCTGCCGCCCAGGCTGGAGTGCAGTGGTGCAATCTCAGCTCACTGCTACCTCAACCTCCTGAGTTCAAGAATTTCTCCTGCCTCAGCCTCCTGAGTAGCTTGGACTACAGGGACCTGCCACTACACCCGGCTAATTTTTTGTGTTTTTAGGAGAGACGGGATTTCACCGTGTTAGTCAGGGTGGTCTTGATTACCTGACCTCATGATCTGCCCACCTCAGCCTCTCAAAGTGTTGGGATTACAGGCGTGAGCCGCCACACCCGGCCTTGACTTCTTAATTGATTTCACATCCATCATGGGTCAACAAGGGGGCTCTGGTGGTCGTAGTCATTCAGACACCCAAACAGATTGACCCTTATCCCAGAAGATGCTCCCACAGTTCCAGAAACAGAGCAAAGAAAACACAATCAGCCATGAGCCACTTCTTAAATAACCTGCCCGGAAGGGAAACACATTTCTTCTGTCACAACTGTTGCCCAAAATGCCTCAGGCGGCCGGGCACAGTGGCTCACATCTGTAATCTCAGCATTTTGGGAGGCAGAGGCGGGCAGATCACCTGAGGGCAGGAGTTCAAGACCAGTCTGACCAACATGGAGAAACCCTCTCTCTACTAATAATACTAAAATTTGCCGGTCGTGGTGGCGGGTGCCTGTTAGCCCCAGCTACTCTGGAAGCTGAGGCAGAAGAATCACTTGGACCCGGGAGGCGGAGATTGCAATGAGCCGAGACCAGGCCACTGCACCACAGCGTGAGTGACAGAGTGAGACTTCATCTCAAAGGAAAAGTCTCAGGCTATGTCTGAAATAGGAGGGTAGAAAGAATAGTCATTTTGGTTGCCACAAACCATCAAAACAAAGATGCAGGTCGTTGATGTAAAATTACAGTTAGTTCCTTCCCACTCCTTTTCAGCTTTGCTTCGTTGCTATGAGCCAGCGTCTCCAGTGTCAGTATTCAATCTGTTGCCTCCCAGCTCCTAGTGCACCTTTCAATACGTGCACTGTGATAAACTGGGAAACACTGTTCAATATACCCCTGGAAGTGAACATTCTGCAGGCATCTAGGTAGAGGATGGAGAGATTGCAGGGGGCAGGAGCTCTCTGGCTGGGCCTTGATCATGTTCAAGCCCCAACCACGACCTAGACGTTGACCCTCAGCCACCTTGTAGCCTTGGCTTGCAACATCTCGACATGGAAACCAAAGTGCAGCAGGGCTCATGTGATCTGAAAGTTCCTGAAAAGTTTCCCAGACCCCCTCTTTTAACCCTTGTGCAATCTGCACACAGTGACTTGTATTCTAGAGGGTCCGCACAGAGCTGCCATTCCTTCTGCCAGACTCTGCGGGACTCACGCATTCTGGAGGCTTCCTGCCCTACAAAGGCAGCCAGACTCCTGCCAAGCATCCCTGCACCAGCAGCTCATGGCCAGCTCCCTCACCTGCACTCTAGTGGCTCACAGCCTGCTCCCTCCCCTGCACACCTGCAGCTCACAGCCATATCCCTCCACCGCATTCCAGCGGCTCATGGCTGAACCCCTCATCTGCACCAGCAGCTCACAGCAGGCTCCCTCCCCTGCACTCCAGCGGCTCATGGCCGGCTCCCTCACCTGCACTCCTGTGGGTGGCCTAGTGCTTGTGCAACACTGCTGACGAGCTCCAGCCTGCCCAAATCCACAAACGTCTCTTATGTGGTGGCTGAACCACATTTTATGACATGTGAACATCTTTCAAATCTGTGCTTCCTTGGGTACCACCCTCTGCACTAGGGCACCAGGCAGAGTTGCTTTATGTCTTACAGTGACTCTTTTATCATAGCTGCAATCCTTTATACTACACTTCCCTGTTAGACCCACTATGTGGTTTCTATCTCTTGATGGGACCCAGGCTGCTACACAACTTAACCCATGCACATTGTACTTCATTAGTTCCTCACCATTGGCCCAAGATCATGCTCCACCACCCCTCTCTGCCCCCTGGCTTTCTTTCCTTAAGTGAAACCCCTAAATATCTTCTTTGTGCCCAAAGCTTACCTGCTCTTCCTTCCCTATATTCTTGGCCAGACACTAAAATCTGATGCTCTGGCAAATGCAGAAATGGGGAGAAGGCAGGGGAATCATTTATTCTCCCTTAGATAAGCACTGAGGGTTATGTCATTCCATTGTGTGAGGAATAAATAAATGAGGCATAGAGAGCTGCCATGATTTGCCTGGACCAATGAAGTTGTCATGGCAGAAGTGGAACAAAGGTTTAGGTGTCCCGAAAGTCAGTCCAGCTCCTATGCCTTCAGAACATGCCATGGAGGGAGACACCAGGGGACCCCACTCATGCTGAGCACTCTGGGGTACCCAGGTGCTGAGAGTGGGGACGTGACAACCTGAGTTGGCTCAGTCCGGTCCTCCTATACCAAATAAGGATGGAAACCCTCACATAATAGAAGCAAAGAGAGGGAACGAAGCCAGGAACTATAAAGAGGCTGATTCCTTCAAGGCCTGGGCAGAATGACAGGGAGATTGGAGCAGAAGAGAGGCCCTAGATGGGGACAAGGGGAAGGAAGTGGCCTCAGTGGCCAGATGGCACCTGCCCACTGCACAGAGGCTGGAGACTTGAGTTCAGTCTAGTCCTTGTCAACTACAATCATTCTGCCCTATGGCTCAATGAATCCTGGAGAAAATGTGTTTTCTGCAGTCTGCGGAGGTGAGAATAAAACAATTCAGGCTTAAGAAGTTGAAAGCCTAGGAAATCACAGCACATGGAGAAGGGATTCATCCTTAAACTTCCTGCCCTTGACTTCTGGTTTGGCCACGTGACTTACTTTGGCCAATGGATGTGGTAAAGTGGTAGTCTTCCCATTCTGAGCCTGGGTGGTAAGATGAGACCTTTCCCTTTCCCTTTGTCCTTTGCACTCCTGCCATTGCCATGAGAAGAAGGCACCCTGGCAGGCCCCAAACCCAGGAGGATCAGAGACACTTGGAGCAGATCCAGCTGAGCCACCACAGTTCGAGCTGAAACCTCCCAAGCAACGCATGCTCATGAGTGAGAAATGGTGGCATATGGTCATAGGCCTCTGAGGTGTGGGGTTACTTGTTACAAAGCGAGAGTTAACTAATAGAGATTTCAACCTTACATCCCTACGAATCAAAGAACAAAGGAAATAAAACAAAATGTGAAAAGTAGATTTCCAATTTTTAGAAGAAAACAGAGGACAGATTTTATGACACTAAGCAGAGAAAAACTTTTTTTAATATGACACAAAACAGACACCATAAAAGAAATTACTGATAAATTCAATCGTATTAAATGTAGAAGTTTTGATCTGACAAAAGAATCAATGAATAAAGTTAAAAGACAAAGACAGTGCATGATAAGGTTTGGCTGTGTGTCCCCATCCAATTCTCATCTTGAATTGTCCTCCCATAATTCTCCTGTGTCGTGGGAGGGACCTGGTGGGAGATAATTGGAATCATGGGGAGGTTCCCCCATACTGTTCTCTTGGTAGTGAATAAGTCTCACGAGATCTGACGGTTTTATCAGGGGGTTCCACTTTTTCATTGTCCTCATTTTTCTCTGGCCACTGCCATGTAAGAAGTGCCTTTCACCTCCTATCATGATTCTGAGGCCTCTTCAGTCTTGTGGAACTGTAAGCCCAGTTAAACCTCTTTTTCTTCCCAATCTGGGGTATGTCTTTATCGGCAGTGTGAAAATGGACGAATATAGTGCACCAATAGGGAAAACATATTTGTAAGGTATTTGGCCAAAAAAGCATTGATATCCAGATCATTAAAATCAAAATTGGCCACACGTGGTGGCTCACGCCTGTAATCCCAGCACTTTGGGAAGCTGAGGCGGGCGGATCACCTGAGGTCGGGAGTTTGAGACCAGTCTGACCAACATGGAGAAACCCCGTCTCTACTAAAAATACAAAATTAGCCGGGCGTGGTGGCACTTACCTGTAATCCCAGCTACACAGGAGGCTGAGGCAGGAGAATCGCTTGAACCCGGGAGGCAGAAGTTGCGGTGAGCCACGATCATGCCATTGCACTCCCACCTAGGCATCAAGTGCAAAACTCCATCTAAAAAAAGAAAAAAACACTTACAAATCAGCAAGGAGAAACCAAAGATCAAACAGACATATGGGCCAGGAGCAATTAACAGAGGAGGAGACCCGAAGGGCTGGGAAACACAAGGCACGCATTCAGCTGCACAGCAAAATCCAGGAACAATATCAGAAAGTTTGGTAACAAATATGGATGAAGATGAGTGAAGACAGATGTGCGCACTGCTGGTGACGGGCATAGTGAGGTCTCCAGCCTCATTTCGAGCCAGATGAGGTCTTCATCTGGCTGTGCTTCCTAGGAAGCAGGGGCTGACAACAGACCTGTCCCAAGACCCCAAGCCTCACCAGGCTATGTGCAGGCCTTGGACCAGAACATCAGCATCACCTTGGGGTGGGGGTTGCAGGGGGGTCGCGCATCCTCTGCTCATCATAAATGCAGAATTCTAGATTCATCTGGAAGATATTGTTGAAGGGAAAAGCAACTTTCAGGAGAGTATGTACGGACTGGTAGTTTTATAAAATTGCAAAAACACACCAAACAGCACTATCCATTCTTCATGGACAGGCACACTAGGTATTAAACATGGATGGGAAGACACACATTGACTTCAGAATAGTGGGGAGGGAGGCGGTAACTGGACTAGAAAAGGGACATATAACTCGAGCATCAGCGTGAACTTTATGGCTGAATCCGTAGTTTTCTTCCCTTAAACTCTGGAGCAAATGCATCCAAAAGCTACCATGTTTGAATTTTAACTGGGAGGTACATGAAAGTTTGATGTCATTATCCTCTACATAGTCCTGTGTGTTTGTAATATTGAGCCATATTTTTTAAACACTTGACACAGCATGAAAGGAAGCTTGCCTACATGGTAACAATGGTTATCTTTAGGTAGCAGAATTCAAGACTTTTTCTTTTTCTTTTTTTCCTACTTGTATATTATCTCTATTACCCTGTGTGAGGATTTAAGACTGTTGTGATGGAAAGGCTAGTATTCTAACTCCATGCATCATAAGCACACACCGTGCCCTGGCTGGCAGGACGGGGAGGAGGGAGCACGTCTGTTCACCTGGCCAGCCCTGGGAAACTCTGCAGAGAAAGACACAGACACATTCTCTCTGCAGCCAAAGAGTTAAGAAGGCTTGATGTGAAATGAATCATTCCAGGGAAGCTAAATCTTGGCCTTATCTAATTCTGTATCCTGAGGCTGATTAATTTAAACTCAAAAATAAAATAAACATCATTTTTAAATAGGGATTAAATACTCAGCAGGGTCCTTAGTTGAACAAACTAACATACCTTTTATGGTATGGATTCATGGGGCCCGGGGTGGGGAGAGGGGTATCTGTGGGGATGCTTTCTGAGCTAAGGTGAGAAAATCGCCAGTGTTCCTGGATTCCGGAGTGCATTCACCTTTAGCTTCTTGTCTGGATACCCACAGAAAACCAAAGGGCCACTCTGTGGCAGGATCTTCACACAGGAAGTGGGCTTGGGCCCTGTGTCCCTGAGGGAGAAGGGATTAGTGGAGGGAGTAGGTGAAGAGTTTGGAGGAAGCCCCTGATGTTCTTAGAAAACAGTAGGAAAGAGATTCCCTTCCCTGGGCATTGTTCCCAAATAGGAGACAAGAGCATGAACTATAAACAGAGACTCCCAGCTCCCTCCATGGTCCCTGAGTTCAGAAGGGAACCCAGGGATGTGGGGCAAGTAAAAATTGAGTGGGCTACCTGACATGTGCCTGGAGGGACACACGAACCTGAGTCAGGCATGAGAGTGGGCAGCTGGTGGATTCTTCCAGGCCTGCAGCACAAAGCCAGCCATACGTCCCAAGTATAAGCCATGTCTTCAGAGGCCTCTACTGCATCCCTGCCTCATGGGCACAATGTCACAGAAAAGAATTACATCATGTGGGAGACTACGGGCAGTGTGGGTGTCATAATGGAGCTGGACCCAGAAAGTTCCAGACCCAGGTACAGCTATGTCTCTGCTATAGTCAATGTTTTTGTGCCCCTAAAATCCGTGTGCTGAAACCTAACCCCTGATAGGTTAGGTTTGAATTAGGAGGCAAAGACTTCAGGAAGTGATTTCATCATGAAAGCAAAGACCCCATTAATGGGATAAGTGGCCTTGTAAAAGGGAGCCAAGAGAGGTTGTTCTCTCCTTCCACCATGTGAGGACACAGCTAGGAGGTGCCCTCTATAAGGAACAGGCCCTCAACAGACACCCAATCTGCCACTACCTTGACCTTCCACTTGCCAGCATCCAGACCTATGAGACATACATTTCTGCTACTTATAAGCCCCCTAGTCTAAGGTATTTTGTTACAGTAGCCCAAATGGAATAAGACAGCCTCTGACCATCTTGAGCAACTCACTTATCTGCTGAACTCTCCACAGATTTAACTGATGAAATCCCTTCAACAGATGTATATTGAACACCTACTGTGTATAAGGACACACTGTGTTATTGGATAGGGTATAAAGCAAGTCACAGTTCCCTAGAGGTAGGCACTGCCGTACCTGAAGAGCAAACCCAAGTTGCTGTGGCCAAAGGGGGAAGGGGTGGGTGTCAGAGAAGAAGAGAACATGCTAGAGTCCATGGCTGCAGCAATATTGGAACGTCGAATGGATGGTTCCCAAAGTGGTGACTTCTTATCTTCTTACAAAAACTCATAGTTGTCCCTGTGTAAAGTCTTCCCAGAAGTGCAGGGCAGTTGAGAATATGCAGATGAGAAAAGAGGAGAGGACAGAGAGAACACATTCTTGGCATCAGCAGCCACGGACATCTTGCAGGAAGGAAAGCATTTCTACTGGATCCCTGGGTAGCAGAGAAACGTACAGAAATACATTTGTTGGCTATTTGATTCATGGACTTTGAACATTTGCAGACCGAGAGGCTGAGAATCTTCTCCAACCAGATGGTGTGGGGCGTGGAAGTAGAGGAAGAGATCAAAGGAGGAGGAAAACGGAGCAATGAGAAGGGAGCATTCAGCATGACCAACACAGAGACCTGGGTCTCTGCAACCAACAATACGAGCTAATGTATAATGATTGCAGGTCTGCAAACAGCAGGCTTTCCATATCACATGTGGCAAGCTCTGATGACAAACCTGTGTGACAGGTATTGTTGTCAGAGGCAGAGAGTTGCTAAATAATCACACGCAACTGGTGGAATGTCGGAGAGTTTGGTTTTAATTGGTCATCTTCCTGTTTGCTTTCTATTTGTCCCATCTGTAGTTTGTTCTCCTTTTCCTCTTTCTCTGACTTCTTTTGAATTTGTTGAGTATTTTTATTTCATTTAATCTTCTTTGTTGTCCTTTTACATCTAACTATTTTTGCTTCGTTTTGTTTAGAGATTTAATCATTGCTCTGTTGTTTAAGGTATATCATATGGTTTGGATCTGTGTCCCTACCCAAATCTCATGTGGAAATATAATCCCCAATGTCAAACATGGGGCCTGGAGGGAGGTGATTGGATCATAGAGTCAGTTTCTCATGGTTTAACACCATCCCCACTTGGTATTATATAGTGAGTGGGTTCTCACAATATCTAGTTGTTTAATAATGTGTGGGAACTCCCCCTCTCTCTCTTCCTCCTGCTCCAGTCACATAAGATGTGCCTGCTTCCCCTATGCCTTCTGTCATGATTGTAAGCTACCTGAGGCCTCCTCAGTAGCTGAGCAGATGACAGAATCACGCTTCCTGTACAGCCTGCAGAACTGTGAGCCAAGAAATCCTCTTTTCTTCATAAATTACCCAGTCTCAGACTTTTTATATTTTTGAGAAGTAGTCCCGCTCTGTCACCCAGGCTGCACTTCAGTGGTGCGATCTCGACTCAATGCAACCTCCGCCTCCCTGGTTCAAGTGATTCTGATGCCTCAGCCACCCGAGTAGCATAGGTGGGACTACAGGCATATGCCACCAAGCCCACCTAATTTTTTGTGTATTTTTAGTAGAGACATGGTTTCACCATGTTGGCCAGGATGGTCTCAATCTCTTGAAGTCGTAATCCACCCGCCTCAGCCTACCAAAATGCCGGGATTATAGGTGTGAGCCACCATGCCCAGCCCCAGTCTCAGACATTTCTTTTTTTAAAAATTTATTTATTTATTTTTTAATTATTATTATACTTTAAGTTTTAAGGTACATGTGCACAAGGTGCAGGTATGTTACATATGTATACATGTGTCATGTTGGTGTCCTGCATCCATTAACTCCCAATTTAGCATTAGGTATATCTCCTAATGCTATCCATCCCCCCTCCCCCCACTCCACAAAAGTCCCCACTCTGTGATATTTCCCTTCCTGTGTCCATGTGTTCTCATTGTTCAATTCCTACCTATGAGTGAAAACATGTGGTGTTTTACTTTTTGTCCTTGCAATAGTTTGCTGAGAATGATGGTTTCCAGCTTCATCCATGTCCCTACAAAGGACATAAACTCATCATTTTTTATGGCTGCATAGTATTCCTTGGTGTATATGTGCTACATTTTCTTAATCCAGTCTATCATTGTTGGACATTTGGGTTGGTTCCAAGTCTTTGCTATTGTGAATAGTGCCACAATAAACATATGGGTGCATGTGTCTTTATAGAAGCATGATTTATACTCCTTTGGGTATATACCCAGCAATGTGATGGCTGGGTCAAATGATATTTCTAGTTCTAGATCCCTGAAGAATCGCCAAACTGACTTCCACAATGGTTGAAAAAGTTTACAGTCCCACCAACAGTGTAAAAGTGTTCCTATTTCTCCACATCCTCTCCAGCACCTGTTGTTTCCCTTTTAATGATCACCATTCTAACTGGTGTGAAATGGTATCTCATTGTGATTTTGATTTGCATTTCTCTGATGGCCAGTGATGGTGAGCATTTTTTCATGTGTTTTTTGGCTGCATAAATGTCTCTTTTTGAGAAGTGTCAGACATTTCTTTATAGCAGTGCAAGAACAGACTAATACAGTATATGTATTTATCTTAACTGGCTGCCATCAACATTATACCACTTCACATAGAGGACAAGAACCCTAAAACAGTGCCCATTCATTTCCCTCCTTTTGGGTTTTGTGTTATATTTTTCATGCATTTTACTTCTATATGTGCTGTCAACTCACATTAACTTGTTATCATTTTTGCCTTAAACAGTCAATTATCTTTTAGAAATGCTTTTTAACGTTGTATTTTTGCTCAAACATTTGCCATCTCTGGTGCTCTATATTCTTTTGTGTAGATCTGGACTTCCGTCTGGTTTCACTTTCCCTCTGCCTGAAAGATTTCCTTTAATATTCCTTGTAGTGAGGACTTGCTGGTAATGCATTCTTCGAGCTTTTCAATGTCTGAAAGTCTTTATTTCATTATCATCTTTGAAAGATATTTTTACCGGGTGGAGAATTCTAGACTGATGATCGTTTTATCCTTAACTATGTTATAGAAGTCACTCCACTATCCTCTGATTTGCATTTTTTTTTTTTTTTTGAGACAGGATCTCGCTCTGCCACCCAGGCTGCAGTGCAGTGGCATGATTTTAGCTCACTGAAACCTTTACCTCCTGGGTTCAAGCAATCCTCCTGCCCCAGCCTCCCAAGTAGCTGAGACTACAGGCATGTGCCACCACACCCAGCTAATTTTTGCATTTTATGTAGAGGCCAGGTTTTGCCATGTTGCCTAGGCTGGTCTAGAACTCCTGCGCTCAAGTGACCATCCTTCTTTGGCCTCCCAAATTGCTGGGATAACAGGCATGTGCCACCACACCTGACCTTGCGTTGTTTCTAACCAGTTGTCTGCCATCTCTTTTTTTATTATTTTTTTGAGACAGAGTCTCGCTCTGTCACCCAGGCTGGAGTTCAACGGCGCCATCTCAGCTCACTGCAACCTCCACCTCCCAGGTTCAAGCGATTCTCCCTGCCTCAGCCTCCTGAGTAGCTGGGATTACAGATGCATGCCACCATGCCCTGCAAATTTTTGTATTTTTAGTAGAGACGGCATTTTGCCATGTTGCCCAGGCTGGTCTTGAACTCCTGGGCTCAAGTAATCATCCTGCCTCAGCCTCCCAAAGTGCTGGGATTACAGGTGTGAGCCACCATGCTCAGCCTATTTTCATCTTTGTTCCTCTCTGTATAATGTCCTTCTCCCTTTGGTAACTTTTCAGATTTTCTCTTTGTCACTGGTTTGGGGCAATTTGTTTATGATGTGCTTCAGTGTGTCATCCTCATGTCTCTTGTGCTAGGGGTTCATTGGTTCTTAGATCTCTTGGTTTACAGTTTTTCTCAAATTTAAATATTTTCAGCCACAGTTTTTTCAAAGATTTTTTCTTCTACTCCTCCCCACCTTCTTCAGGAACTCCAATTACACATATATTAGTCCTGTTGATGCTGATTTTCTGTTCAATTTTTTCCATTATTTTCTCCATGTTCCATTTTTGATAGTTTCTACTGCTACATCTTCCAGTTAACTAACCCTTTTTTGTATAATATCTATTCTATTTTAAATATCATTTAGTATATTTTTTATCTCAGACATTGTATTTTTCACCTCTAGAAGTTCAAGCTGGGTCTTCCATGTCTCTACTTTCATGTTCTAGCTTCCCTTCACCTTCTTGTGGAATGTTATCATTACAATAACTCTTTTAATATCGTTTCCTACTAATTCCATCTTATTTGCCATTTCTGTATCTATTGATCAAGTTTTCTTCTCATTATTGAGACATTTCCTTTTTCTTCACATGCCTGGTAATTTTCAGCTAGATGGCAGACAAAGTGAAATTTATCTTATTGTGTGTTGGATATTGTTGGGTTCCTATAAATATTGAGCTATGTTCCAGGATGCAGTTAAATTATCTGGAAAGATTTTGTTTCTTTGAGGGTTTTCTTTGAGGTCTTGTTAAGTAGGACCTTAGCAGCCTCGGCCTAGATCTAATCTTACACACTTCTGAGGCAATTCTTTTCTAAGTGTTCCATCCAATGGTCTGGGAAGTATAAGATTTGTCCACAGTTGCTGGTGGGAACACCAAATATGCCTGGTTCTGTGGGAGGTTCAAGCATTGTTCTTTCTCTTTCCTTCAGGTATTTTTCCCCCAGACTTTTAGTTTACACACATACATGTACTGATTAGTATTTAACTGAAGACTCTGGAGCTTTTTTGTTTTGTGACTTTGTCCTTTTCACGTCCTGAATACTCTGCCCTGCAGAGTTTATCTGAGCTTCTTTAGTCTCCCTGGACTCCCAGCTTATCTCCTCAACTCAGGACCATCACCAGGCTCAGCCTGGGTTCTCCCTCCTTGATGTGTGGCCTAGAAACGGTTTGCCTTCTGGTCACCACACCTGGGCAGTCTAGAGTCACGAGAAACCCTAGGCCATGTGGCAGAATGCCCACTATCCCCACTACACCACACTGTACTCTCTCAATCCAGTGCTAGCTGCAGCCACACTGCCTCACAATCCAGAATGCTAGCCAGAGACCAAGCTTTCTTCAGTGGCTTGGCTGGGGCCCACAGACAAGGATGGCCAAGCAGTGCTCCCAGAAAACAGCAGATATCATCAATTAGTTTTACATCTGCCAGGCACTGAGAATCTCTGGACACCAGAAGTGTCCTCTGTTTCCAGAGCTGGACTCTTAAGTGAAGACTCCTGAAGGCCCTGAAATGTGGGCAGGCTCCTATCATTTCCTGTATGTGGCCACAAGGACACAGACTCTTTCCATGGCTGGTGAGATTTCCAGCACACTGGGGGCTCTAGAAAGCCCCTTTTCAACTTTAGGCCTTAGCTGAGCTCTCCATTTACCTCAGACCAGGAAGTGCGCATTATGGGGGACACCACTGGGTGCTGGGATGAGAATGCACTTGGCATGTGAGCTAGGATTGAGAGCCCACCACTCTCTTCTCCAGCCAGGCGGTGGCCAGTTACCATCTCTGGCTTCTGTCCCCTTACCAGCCTCCTCTGCTACAATTGCATTTTTGGCAGGCAGTGGATCAGGGAAGCACCGGCAGTTGAGGACCAGGTGGAGAACCACTACTGGCCAAACAATCCCAACCTGACAGCAGAACAGGAGTACAGCAGTGCTGAGGTGAACTTGACAGAGAACTTTGAGACCATGAAGGCAGCCAACACTTCCAACATATCACAACCTGCCTTTCCATACATTTATTGTAGACCAACTCAACCATCTCCTGTCAAGAAGAAATGGTCCTCACTCTAAACCATCACCCTTGGATTTAGATCATGGTGCTGTCATGTCT
Organism: Pongo abelii; assembly: GCF_028885655.2. NCBI lineage: Eukaryota > Metazoa > Chordata > Mammalia > Primates > Hominidae > Pongo > Pongo abelii. The sequence goes on from NC_072002.2 coordinate 10,142,950, forward strand.
TTAGCATGGAATTGAAAAGCTTTAATTTCCACAAAAATGTAAGGTTTTGGGCTACAGCCTTATTAAACCAAAAAAAAAAATATGAGCATAGTGGTCTACAGATGAAATATCTGGGGCTCTAAACAAACTGCCACTTGAAAGTATAATCACTGTCTTTTTGTTTGTTTCTTTAGCCTGGTAGGACAATGTCAGAAATTTCCTTGGTCATAGGGAATATAAAACATAGTTTGAACTAAAGCAGCAATAAAGCTACAAACTATTATTTGGTGTATTTGCTTAAGTATAATATGGCTGATTGGGGATTTATCATGTAACGTTAGTTTGCTTAATTTTCATTAAGTTTGTTAAACTTGAATTGTGAATAAATATATGGCTGATTCATATTGTAATTAAACTGCACATTGACATAAACTGTACATTAAAAGTTGCTGCACATTGTCATACAAAATAATACTTAGGTAAAACCAAAAATAATATAAAGCAATGTGAAGGAACCTACCTTAAAATAAGAATACAGTTAACATGGAATTGCAAAACTAGAATGGGAGAAATATTTACTCATAAAATTTTGTTTGGAACATTGATAAAACACTAGAAAAGAATTTTTCTAAATAACTACACTGTTCAACTGTGACTGTGCATCTGTGAAGGCCAGACATTTTGAATCATTGCCCTGTGGTGTGTGGCAGTACAGTTTTACAGAAATGCACTACAATAATTAATAAAATTCTCTAATGGGAAGATTTTAATGAATAAGTATTTACACTATAAATATTTATAATATTGGTGCTGTTATTTCGCAAAATAAAAAACTGTATTACGGCCGTTAAAAGCAAATAATAGCCTTACATTTCTAAATAAAGAAAAAATATAAATTTCATGAAATATGGTTAAGAGTAATTGATAAAATAAAAATTGGGGCATAAATTATATTATAGTTTGGCTAGAGGTTGAAAAAGGTCGATGAAAATTTTAATAAGCCCTTTTTACCTGCACTAAACTTAATCTTATAGGTGAATATTATAATAAATATAGGGTACCTACTAGCTATCTTACTTTTTACACAATGTATAAATCCTAGCCTATTGGTCTTAATATTTTAACCTAAAATAACACACAAACATACAAGAGAACAAAATGAGGAAGAAATGTATGGAGACAGTGTCATTATCAAGGTGGTGGAATATAGGGTCCCTACTTTTGTATTCCCCTGCAGCAATAAAAACTAGTCAGCCATCCATCAACCAAAGTAACTTTATGAGAGATCCAGGCACAGTGGCTCATGACAGTAATCTCCTCCATTCAGGAGCCTGAGGCGGGAGGACTGCTTCAGGCCAGGAGTTCAAGAACAGCCTGGGCAATATAGTGAGCTTTGGGATACAGGGCATTATGAAACCTTGCTAAAACCCAAGATCGAAAAGGGTCATTTTGAGAAGGCAGGCCCTTTGGTTAATAAGGTGTCATATTATCCAAAGCAATCTGTAAGTTAACTCAAATCCCTATCAAAATCCCTGTCCCACTTTTTATAGTAATAGAAAATGCAAGCCTACAATGTAGGCTTAATTGCCAAGCCAATCATGAGGAATAAGAAAAAAGCTGAGGACATCATACTCGTGACTCAAACAAAACAGTTCAAAAGTCACTGTTTGTAGATAAGCTGGGGAAACCCTGCTAGGTACTCAGTGGGAGCCACACTCACCCACACATCTGCTATTAGGCCCAGCATATAGCAGAACCTGCCCTAGTACCTGCTCCACAAAACAAAGCCCTGAAGACAATCCAGCCTGCCCAAAGACATGACAGAACTTACAACGACACGTGCTCCTGGTAACAAGCCCACTAAAGGTAAAACCCATTTAAGATTTGGCAGCCCCTTTGTGACGCAGTTACAAGCCTTTTACTGCAAACCCAGTAAAGACCTCATTAGCCTTGAGACCCAACAGATGAAGATCTTTACCTACTGAAACCAGTTTATAAAAATGAAAAGAGGTGGCTGGGCACGGTGGCTCACACCTGTAACCCCAGCATTTTGGGAGGCCAAGGTGGGTGGATCACGAGGTCAGGAGTTCAAGACCAGCCTGGCCAAGATGGTGAAACACTGTCTCTACTAAAAATTAAAAAAAAAATTAGCCAGGCATGGTGTTTGGCGCCTGTAATCCCAGCCACTCGGGATGCTGAGGCAGAGAATTGCTTGAACCCAGGAGGCGGAGGTTGCAGTGAGCCAAGATCGTGCTACAGCACTCCAGCCTGGGTGACAGAGCGAGACTCCATCTCAAAAACGAAACAAAAACAACAACAAAAAATGAAAAGAGGTGTTTGCTCCTTTAAATGCACAAACACCAGTGCAAGTCTATATTATGCCCATTCTAACGGTTCTATTTTAACATAGAACTGGAAGTCCTACATAGAATAATTAAGTCCTACATCAAATAATTAAGCAAGGAAAGCTAAAAGATCCAAATTGAAAAGAAGAAATAACGTCACTGTTTGTAGATGACATAATGTTATATATAAAAAACATAAATAGTACATTTAAATAGAGCATTTAATGCATCTATATATAAATAGTGCATCTAATAAATGCACTCAGTAAAGAAGCAGAATATACAATTAACATACAAATATCAGTTTTGTTTCTATATGCTAGCAACAAACCAGTAAAAAAAAAAATCTCATTTACAATAACAACAAAATAATAGATTTCTTCGCAATAAATTTAACCAATGTGGTGAAAGATCTTTACAATAAAAAAAAAATATTGATAAAAAATTAAGGAAGATACAAATAAATGTAAAAATATTACATGTTTATGGATTAGAAGAATATTGTCTAAGTGCCATATTATCCAAAGCAATCTGTAGATTAATTCAACTTCCTATGAAAATTCCTGTCCCACTTTTTACAGTAAGAGAAAATAAAGTCTGCAATTTATATAAAACTATAAGAAATATTGAATGGCCAAAGCAATCACGAGGAATAAAACGAAATCCGGGGACATTATACTTCATTATTTAAAACTACATTTCAAGACTACCATAAACATAATAGAATGGAGTGTTTATAGGAACCAACACAAAAAACAATGGAACAGAATACAGAGCCCAGAATTAAATCTATGCATCTAAAGTTAATTTTGACAAGGGCAATATGAATATGCAATACAAAAACTGTAGCCTTTTCAATACTTAGTGCTGGGAAAACTGGATACTCACAAACACAATAATAAAACTTGATCATATTTCTTACACCAGACACAAAAATTGACTTAAAATAAAGACTTAAATTTAATACATAAATCCTTAAAAGAAAATCTTTAAAAAAGCATATGAGAAGCCTCTGTGATACTAGCCTTGGCAATGTTTTTTTAAATATGATATCAAAAGTATAGCAATAAAACCAGACATAAATTTGTAGTGTATTAAACTATTGTGCACAGCAAAATATAAGAAAACATTTAAGATAGGTTAAAATATTTGCAAACCATATATGATAAGAGGTTAGTATGCAAAATATAGCAGAAACTCACAAATCAGAAGCTAAATAATAATAATTATAATACCCAACTAAAAAGCAGTCAAAAGACTAAACTTTTTTTATAATTATTATACTTTAACTTTTAGGGTACATGTGCACAACGTGCAGGTTTTTTACATATGTATACATGTGCCATGTTGCTTTGCTGCACCCACTAACTCGTCATTTAGCATTAGGTATATCTCCTAATGCTATCGCTCCCCGCTCCCCCGCCCCACACAGGCCCCAGTGTGTGATGTTCCCCTTCTTGTGTCCATGTGTTCTCATTGCTCAATTCCCACCTGTGAGTGAGAACATGCTGTGTTTGGTTTTTAGTCCTTGTGATAGTGTGTTGAGAATAATGGTTTCCAGCTTCATCCATGTCCCTACAAAGGACATGAACTCATCATTTTTTATGGCTGCATAGTATTCCATGGTGTATATGTGCCACATTTTCTTAATCTAGTCTATAATTTTTGGCCATTTGTGTTGGTTCCAAGTCCTTCCTCTTGTGAATAGTGCCACAATAAACATATGTGTGCATGTGTCTCTATAGCAGCATGATTTATAATCCTTTGGGTATATACCCAGTAATGGGATGGCTGGGTCAAATGGTATTTCTTGTTCTGGATCCCTGAGGAATCCCCACACCGACTTCCACAACAGTTGAACTCGTTTACAGTCCCGCCAACAGTGTAAAAGTGTTCCTATTTCTCCACATCCTCTCCAGCACTTGTTGTTTCCTGACTTTTTAATGATCGCCATTCTAACTGGTGTGAGATGGTATCTCATTTTGGTTTTCATTTGCATTTCTCTGATGGCCAGTGATGGTGAGCATTTTTTCATATGTTTTTTGGCTGCATAAATTTTTTGCATATGTTTTGAGAAGTGTCTGTTCATATCCTTCGCCCACTTGTTGAAGGGGTTATTTGATTTTTTCTTATTAATTTGTTTGAGCTCATTGTAGATCCTGGATATTAGCCCTTTGTCAGATGAGTAGATTGCAAAAATTTTCTCCCATACTGTATGTTGCCTGTTCATTCTGATGGTGGTTTCTTTTGCTGTGCAGAAGCTCTTGAGTTTAATTAGATCCTATTTGTCAATTTTGGCCTTTGTTGTCATTGCTTTTGGTGTTTTTGACGTGAAGTCCTTGCCCATGACGATGTCCTGAATGGTATTGCCTAGGTTTTCTTCTAGGGTTTTTATGGTTTTAGGTCTAACATGTGAGTCTTTAATCCATCTTGAATTAATTTTTGTATAAGGTGTAAGGAAGGGATCCAATTTCAGCTTTCGACATATGGCTAACCAGTTTTCCTAGCACCATTTATTCAATAGGGAATCCTTTCCCCATTTCTTGTTTTTGTCAGGTTTGTCAAAGATCAGATAGTTGTAGATATGTGGCATTATTTCTGAAGGCTCTGTTCTTTTCCATTGGTGTATATCTCTGTTTTGGTACCAGTACCATGGTGTTTTGGTTACTGTAGCCTTATACTATAGTTTGAAGTAAGGTAGCGTGATTCCTCCAGCTTTGTTCTTTTGGCTTAGGATTGAATTGGCAATGCAGGCTCTTTTTTCGTTCCATATGAACTTTAGATTTTTCCAATTCTGTGAAAAAGTCATTGGTAGCTTGATGGGGATGGCATTGAGTCTATAAATTAACTTGGGCAGTATGGCAATAGTCACAATATTGATTCTTCCTACCCACGAGCATGGAGTGTTCTTCCATTTGTTTGTATCTTCTTTTATTTCATTGAGCAGTGGTTTGTAGTTCTCCTTGAAAAGGTCCTTCACGTCCCTTGTAAGTTGTATTCCTAGGTATTTTATTCTCTTTGAAGCAATTGTGAATGGGAGTTCACTCATGATTTGTCTCTCTGTTTGTCTGTTATTGGTGTATAAGAATGCTTGTGATTTTTGCACATCGATTTTGTATCCTGAGACTTAGCTGAAGTTTTTTATCAGCTCAAGGAGATTTTGGGCTGAGACAAGGGGGTTTTCTAGATATACACTCATGTCATCTGCAAACAGCAACAATTTGACTTCCTCTTTTCCTAATTGAATGCCTTTTATTCCCTTCTCCTGCCTGATTGTCCTGGCCAGAACTTCCAACACTATGTTGAGTAGGAGTGGTGAGATAGGGCATCCCTGTCTTGTGCCAGTTTTCAAAGGGAATGCTTCCAGTTTTTGTCCATTCAGTATGATGTGGCTGTGGGTTTGTCATAAATAGCTCTTATTATTTTGAGATACGTCCCATCAATACCTAATTTATTGAGAGTTTTTAGCATGAAGGGTTGTTGAATTTTGTCAAAGGCCTTTTCTGCATCTATCGAGATAATCTTCTGGTTTTTGGCTTTGATTCTGTTTATATGCTAGATTACATTTTTTGATTTTCGTATGTTGAACAAGCCTTGTATCCCCATGGATGAAGCCCACTTGATCATTGTGGATAAGCTTTTTGATGTGTTGCTGGATTCGGTTTTCCAGTATTTTATTGAGGATTTTTGCATCAATGTCCGCAAAGGATATTGGTCTAAAATACTCTTTTTTTGTTTTGTCTCTGCCAGGCTTTGGTATCAGGATGATGCTGGCCTCATAAAATGAGGTAGGGAGGCTTCCCTCTTTTTCTGTTGATTGGAATAATTTCAGAAGGAATGGTACCAGCTCCTCCTTGTACCTCTGATAGAATTCGGCTGTGAATCCATCTGGTCCTAGACTTTTTTTGGTTGGTAAGCTATTGATTATTGCCACAATTTCAGAGCCTGTTATTGGTTTATTCAGAGATTCATCTTCTTCCTGGTTTAGTCTTGGGAGAGTGTATGTGTCGAGGAATTTATTCATTTCTTCTAGATTTTCTAGTTTATTTACTTAGAAGTGTTTGAAGTATTCTCTGATGGTAGTTTTATTTCTGTGGGATCAGTGGTGATATCCCCTTTGTCATTTTTTATTGCATCTATTTGACTCTTCTCTCTTTTCTTCTTTATTAGTCTTGCTAGTGGTCTATCAATTTTGTTGATCTTTTCAAAAACCAGCTCCCGGATTCATTGATTTTTGAAGGGTTTTTTGTGGCTCTATTTCCTTCAGTTGTGCTCTGATCTTGTTTATTTCTTGTCATCTACTAGCTTTTGAATATGTTTGCTCTTGCTTCTCTAGTTCTTTTAATTGTGAAGTCAAGGTGTCAATTTTAGATCTTTCCTGCTTTCTCTTGTGGGCATTTAGTGCTATAAATTTCCCTCTACACACTGCTTTGAATGTGTCCCAGAGATTCTGGTATGTTGTGTCTTTGTTCTCGTTGGTTTCAAAGAACATCTTTACTTCTACCTTCATTTCGTTATGTACCCAGTAGTCATTCAGGAGCAGGTTGTTCAGTTTCCATGTAGTTGAGTGGTTTTGAGTGAGTTTCTTAATCCTGAGTTCTAGTTTGATTGCACTGTGGTCTGAGAGACAGTTTGTTATATTTTCTGTTCTTCTACATTTGCTGAGGAGTGCTTTACTTCCAATTATGTGGTCAATTTTGGAATATGTGTGGTGTGGTGAGGCAAAGAATGTATATTCTGTTGATTTGGGGTGGAGAGTTCTGTAGATGTCTATTAGGTCTGCTTGGTGCAGAGCTGAGTTCAATTCCTGGATATCCTGATTAACATTCCGTCTTGTTGATCTGTCTATTGTTGACAATGGGATGTTAAAGTCTGCCATTCTTATTGTGTGGGAGTCTAAGTCTCTTTGTAGGTCACTCAGGAGTTGCTTTATGAATCTAGGTGCTCCTGTATTGAGTGCATGTATGTTTACGATAGTTAGTTATTCTTGTTGAATTAATCCCTTTACCATTATGTAATGGCCTTCTTTGTCTCTTTGGTCTTTGTTGGTTTAAAGTCAGTTTTATCTGAGCCTAGGATTGCAACCCCTGCCTTTTTTTGTTTTCCATTTGCTTGGTAGATCTTCCTTCATCCCTTTATTTTGAGCTTATTTGTGTCTCTGCACATGAGATGGGTTTCCTGACTACAGCACATTGATGGGTCTTGACTCTATCCAATTTTCCAGTCTGTGCATTTTAATTCGAGCATTTAGCCCATTTACATTTAAGGTTATTGTTGTTAAGTGTGAATTTGATCCTGTCATTATGATGTTAGCTGGTTATTTTGCTCATTAGTTGATGCAGTTTCTTCCTAGCCTCGATGGTCTTCACATTTTGACATGTTTTTGCAGTGGCTGCTACCAGTTGTTCCTTTCCATGTATAGTGCTTCCTTCAGGAGCTCTTTTAGAGCAGGTCTGGTGGTGACAAAATCTCTCAGCATTTGCTTGTCTTTACAGGATTTTATTTGTCCTTCACTTATGAAGCTTAGTTTGGCTGGACATGAAATTCTGGGTTGAAAATTCTTTTCTTTAATAATGTTGAATATTGGCCCCCACTCTCTTCTGGCTTGTAGAGTTTGTGCTGAGAGATCAGCTGTTAGTCTGATGGGCTTCCCTTTGTGGGTAACCTGACCTTTCTCTCTGGCTGCCCTTAATATCTTTTTCTTCATTTCAACTTTGGTGAATCTGATAATTATGTGTCTTGGAGTTGTTCTTCTCGAGGAATATCTTTGTGGAATTCTCGGAATTTCCTGAATTTGAATGTTGGCCTGCCTTGCTAGATTGTGGAATTTCTCCTGGTTAATATCCTGCAGATTGTTTTCCAACTTGGTTCCTTTCACCCCGTCACTTTTGGCTACCCCAATCAGACATAGATTTGGTCTTTTCACATAGTCCCATATTTCTTGGAGGCTTTGTTCATTTCTTTTTATTCTTTTTTCTCTAAACTTCTCTTCATTCTTCATTTCATTCCTTTCATCTTCCATTGCGGATACCCTTTCTTCCAGTTGATCACATTGGTTACTGAGGCTTATGCATTCGTCACGTATTTCTCATGTCATGGTTTTCAGCTTCATCAGGTTCTTTAAGAACTTCTCTGCATTGGTTATTCTAGTTATCCATTTGTTTAAATTTTTTTTAAAGTTTTTAACTTCTTTGCCATTGGTTTGAACTTCCTCCTTTAACTCAGAGTAGTTTGATCTTCTGAAGCCTTCCTCTCTCAGCTTGTCATAGTCATTCTCCATCCAGCTTTGTTCCATTACTGGTGAGGAGCTGCGTTCCTTTGGAGGAGGAGAGGTGCTATGATTTTTAGAGTTTCCAGTTTTACTGCTCTGTTTTTCCCCATCTTTGTGGTTTTATCTATCTTTATTCTTTGATGATGTTGACATACAGATTGTTTTTTGGTGTGGATGTCCTTTCTGTTTGTTAGTTTTCCTTCTAACAGACAGGACCCTTAGCTGCAGGTCTGTTGGAGTTTACTGGAGGTCCACTCCAGACCCTGTTTGCCTGTTTATCAGCAGCAGTGGCTGCAGAACAGAAGATATTGGTGAACCGCAAATGTTGCTGCCTGATGGTTCCCCTGGAAGTTTTGTGTCAGAGGAATACCCGGCCGTGTGAGGTGTCAGTCCACCTCTACTGGGGGGTGCCTTCCAGTTAAGCTACTCGGGGGTCAGGGACCCACTTGAGGAGGCAGTCTGCCCATTCTCAGATCTCAAGCTGTGTGCTGGGAGAACCACTACTCTCTTCAAAGCTGTGGGACAGGGACATTTATGTCTGCAGAGGTTATTGCTGTCTTTTGTTTGCCTGTGCCCTATCCTCAGGGGTGGAGTCTTCAAAGGCAGGCAGGCCTCCTTGAGCTGTGGTGGGCTCCACCCAGTTCGAGCTTCCCAGCCGCTTTACCTACTCAAGCCTGAGCTATGGTGGGTGCCCCTTCCCCCAGCCTCACTGCCACCTTGCAGTTTGATCTCAGACTGCTGTGCTAGCAAAGAGCGAGGCTCCGTGGGTGTAGGAATCTCCGAGGCATGTGCAGGATATAATCTCCTGGTGTGCTGTTTGTGAAGCTGGTTGTAAAAGCGCAGTATTTGGGTGGGAGTGACCCGATTTTCCAAGTGCCATCTGGTACCCCTCTTTTTGACTAGGAAAGGGAATTCCCTTACCCCTTGCACTTCCCAGATGAGGTGATACCTCACCCTGCTTCAGCTTATGTGCAGTGCACCATACCCACTGTCCTGCACCCACTGGCACTTCCCAGTGAGAGGAGCCTGGTACCTTAGTTGGAAATGCAGAAATCAGCCATCTTCTGCGTCACTCATGCTGGAAGCTGTAGACTGGAGCTTTTCCTATTCGGCCATCTTGGCTCCACCGACCAAGACTAAATATTTTTTACGAACATATTCAAATAGCCAAAAGGTGTGTAGAAAGATGCTAAACATGAGAAATTTGCAAATAAAAAGTTACCACTTTACAGCACTAGGAATGGCTAATATAAAAAAAAGAAATATGACAAGTGTTAACAAGGATGTGACAAAATATTTCTGTACAGTCTTAATGAGTTGAAAACTGGAGGAGTCATTATGAAAATTGGTATGCAGGCTATTTTAAAAAATAGAGCTATCGTACAATCCCGAATTTCCACTTCTGTCTATAAACAAAATAAAATCAGCATATCAGAAATAATCTGCACCCCTGTATTCAATGCAGTGTTATTCACAACTGTCAAGGGTATTTTTTTTAAATCAACTTATCTGTAGATGCTGAATGGATAAGAAAATGTGGTATAAATAAACAACCAAATATTATTCACCCATAAAATGAATGACATTCTGCTATTTCAACAACATGAATGGACCTGGGTACATTATGCTACGCAAAATAAGCCAGACACAAAAGACAAACATTGTATGTTCTCACTTAAATGGAGAATTTAAAAAGCCTGTACTCATAGAAGCAGAGAGTACAATGGCTATGACCAGGCCTGGAGGTAGAACAAATGATAAGTTGTTCAAAGAGTACAAACTTTCAGTTGTAAGATAAATAAGGTTTGAGGGTCTAATATATAGCTTTAAGATGTAGTTAATAAAAGTGTTTTCTATGCTTAAAATTTGCTACAACAGTAGGAGAACACAAATGCTCTCACTAGAAAAATCATAACCACGTGAAGTTACGTAAATGTTCATCAACTTAATTGTATGAAACATTTTACAATATATATACTTATCAAATTTTTATAATGTACACAATACATAATTATGCACCTTTTATTGGTCAAAAAATTAATGTTGTGTACACATGCATATATTCATATGTGTATATACACATATATAAAACATATAGGTATATATTAATTACATATGTTGTTATGTATATACTTGTGTGTGTGTCTATATATATATATACACACATACATATCAATGACAAAATCCTAGTAAGCTTCAAGCTAAACAAGAGAAAATTATAAAATGATAACTATTTAAAAATCAGGAAACAAATGAGTATTTAATACATGCTCAGCAATATTCTAAGTTCCTCAATGGCAAAGTACATGTTTTAAATGTAGAAAGTAGATACATTAAACCATATTACAGTTTAGGAATTATGGCACAGAGTTTTTACAGTATTAGCCTCAATACATACGAAAAACTTAAAATTTTGAAGGAAAATAACATTTGGTTTTATTATATGGGGCAGATGCTTAGGGTTCTGATAAAATTATTGAGTATGAATTTCTGTAGAATCACATTTTAAACCTTCACAAGATATGAAATTATAAAGCAGAAAACATATGACATCTGGATGTGCTGTCTCTGTGATTTCTAAACCAAATCCAAATATCTCCACTACTCTCACACATTTTAGAGAAGACTCAAAATGGAAATTAGAAAATGTTTAACATAGAGTTCCTTAAAAATCACAGACGGCCTCATGTCTTCAAAAGCAATAAAAGAGCAAGCAGCCAGGTCCTCCTGTCCCTTATAAGCCATGCAAAGGACTTTGATTTTCTTTGTAACCTAGAAGAATCATCGTTGAAGGGGAAGTCCAGTCCTAGAAAATTGAAGAGCATGGGGCAGAAGATGTCTGTCTCTAATGAAAGCAAGAGAAAGAAATCAGGGCTTCTCAGAAAAGATTTCCATTGGAGCATAGCTTCGCAAACCACACTTTAATATCTGGCTTTATCTTTGACCTTTGGACATCTCATCTGTGTCATCTGCCTTATTCACTCCCACCTATTTGGATGTTTGGCTACTATCTCCTGTCTCCTCACACTCTGGGGCTTTTTCTTTTACTCAATGTAGGTGATCAGGTTTAGCTTAGAGAACAGCCAAGGACTCTGTATTAGAAAAAGTAATATGACTTATGCTGTGATTTTCCAATTACCACTTATTACTGTGCTCAGTGGAAAAAAACAGAACATTATAAAAGAGTCTACAAATGCAATACCAAATACTATTTCCTCACAGAAACGTTATGATATTTAAAAACTTTTCTAAATTTGTGGATCCTTAGCTCCACGACCCAGTGCTGCTGAATCAAACCTTGGTAGTGGTTGGCTGGGCATGGTGACTCACACCGCTGATCACAGCACTTTGAGAGGCCAAGGCAGGCAAATCACTTAAGCCCAGGAGTTTGAGGCCAGCCTGGGCAACATGGCGAGACCTATTCTATGGGTTGAGGGTGGGGAAGAGGGGGAAAGGTGGTGGTAATGGGAGGTGGTAATGCGATTATAAGGTGTGGGTAACCATATGCTGTGCCTCTAAATTTGTGGAGTTACCACTAATCTAAAATTAAGGATACAGGTCAGCTGAAGAAAGAAAAATGTTTATGTCGAGATGAAACCCCCTTGTGGGGGTCCGCAGCTGCAATACCGCCAGGCGGCAGCATCCCACCTCTTTCGTCTGGCTGCAGCCCCACCAGGATCCTGGCACCAGCCGGGGTGCTGTGGCAGATACTAGACCCGGAAGGCACAGGTGCGGGTTTCCTGCCCTCTGGGGTGTCTTCCCGCTCCCCGGATCCCAGGCAATTCAATTCATTCATTAAGGGCCACTGTAACTATCCAAGCTGGGGCAGCAGGTCCCACAGTCGCCAGCCAAGACCTCTGCTCCAGAACCCGTGGGCTGCTTTCCCAGGGGGAATGACATTGTCTTCACCAGCCACGAAGAAATCCGTCCCTGTGCAACCTGTTTCCCATTGTCCCCGACTTCGTGTAAACTCTAGTCTCGACTACATGAGAGAGACCCAGGCCTGGCCCCGTGGACACGCTCGGTGCCACAGCTTCCACCAGACGGACGGGTGCACTCTACAAATCTCTGGGCCCACCGCACCAAGGAGACAGAAAGAAGCAAACAAAGGAAGGACCCTATGAAACGCACCCCCAAAGCAACCAACCAATCCAAGAAAAAAATAAAGTCTCAGGGCTCCGTTGGTTTTCCCGCGTGGGCGACCCTGACCCCCTGTTCTAGCCTGACCTAAGCACCCTCCACCTCACCCCGGCCTGCTTAAAGTGCCCTGTCTACCTGAGCAGAGTCTGCCTCTCCAAGACTCTGTCTCTCTCGCTCTACAACTCCCTCACCCTCTCCCTTTCTCTACTTCCCCATCCACCTCTTGCTCTTCTGTCATGTTCTCTCTCTCTCCCCCTCCACCTTTCTCTCTCTCCCCCCATTTCTATCTCTCCATCCTGGTCTCCCTAGCTCGCTTTCAAGCTGTGTCTGTGTCTTTGTCTGTATGTCCTTGTGTGTGTGGCCGTGTGTGGCCGTGTGCGAGTATTCATGTGTCCGTGTGTGTCCGTGTGTGTGTGTGTCCGTGTGCATGTGTCTGTGTGTGTGTGTGTCCATGTGTGTGTGCCTGAGCGTGTGCACCCGTGTGTGTCTGTGTGTGTGTCGGGGTGGGTTTACTCGTGGTGGTGGTGCAGTGTGTCTGGGTGTCCGTCAGCTCCTCTTTCCTGGGATCAGGCTGCCGGGGCTCTAGTGCCAGTGCAGGGCAAAGCAGGGCCTTCCTGTCCCGTTGGTCATGGGCAGGTCCTCATCAGGACAAGCGACGATGGTGTGGGTGTTGTGAGAAAAAGGGCCGGCGGGGCTGGGCCGGCTGTTCACCCCTGGGCAGCCCTGGCAGCAGCTCTGGGTGTGTGGGGCAAGAGGGGGCCTTGCAGTAGGGGTGATGAGGGATCCAAAACAATTTTCCTGTGGCAAGGTGGAGGACCAGAGGGGATCCCAGGACTGTGGGTCCTGGGCCCTGACGCCTCCGAGTACACCATATCCTGAGCCGGCCCGATGTGTTGGAAGCTCGGGAGCTCACAAGCCAGGGGAAGGCCTGCAGTGTCAGCGAAAGGGAAGCCGCCTGCTCGTCCTTTAGCCTGGGCAGGGGACCAAAACATCACGGACTGATGACGGATTCCTCTTTCCTGCAACATGAGGAGTCTCCAAAATGGCCTGTTTGGAAATGAAAGGAGAACGAAGACAGGATGCTGCTTTTCCACGCTGCACTGGAGGTTTCTCTGTCCCCACAGAGCTCGGGAAACAAACAGTCAACATGATCACGCTTTTGGGGGCCAGAGACACGTGAGCAGAAGGCCCCCTTGCAGAGGGTAAAGGAACGTGGAATCCAGAATCTTGGTTCACTCGTCTTGAGTGTGACTTCTGTGTGGATGGGAGTCTCTGCCTCATGCTCTTTTGCAGCCTCAGTGTGGGGATATGTCATCTGTGAACCATGTGGATGAAAAACGGACAACCATTCGAGTCTCTGCTCTGCTCTTTAGGGAATTTGCTCATTCCTTGGGAAGCAGAATTCATCTGAATAACTCCCGGATGAAGTAACCCAGGCTGGCGATCCCGAGGGCCAGTGAGCGCACCACCGGCCAAAGCAGCCATGGGCCGAGTACTGAGCCTGCCCTGGGAATCCAACATTTTCCCAGAGTTCGAGGTCCTGCTGGTCCTGGAGGCAGAAGACCGCTTTTCTCTTTGCCTTCCTTTCTCTGTTTCTTGCTCCTTTTCTCCCTCTGTCCATCCTTCCCTCTGTTCTTCCTTCTCTCCCTCTCTCCCTCTCTCCCTCCCTCTGTTCTTCTCTCCTTCCCTCTCTCCCTCCATCCATACCTCCCTTTCTCCCTCCTTCCCTCCCTGTCTTCCTCTCTTTTTCTTTCCCTCCCTCCCTCCATCCCTTCCAAGTTCCCTCCTTTCATCCGTCCTTTCCTCCCTCTGTCCCTCCCTCTCACTTTGTCTCCTTTCCTTTCCCCATTTCTGCCTGGCTTCCCTCCCTCGCAGAAAGGGCAGAACCACTGTTTGCATGAGATCTCAGGGTCTACATTTAGCTGCTGGGCCCTCCACGTGATGCCGAGGAGGATGGTGGGGCACGGGTGGGCGAGGGAGGGTGGAGCGGGGAGGTAGTGGAGTCAAGCTGTGGAAAGGAGAGCAGGCCTGGCTGCTGCCTGGGCCAGTGTTTCCTGGGGTGGAGGTCTCCACCTACCCCACTGAAGAATGCGGGGGTGGGAGGGGGTGTGCGGCATGGGGCAGGGGGGAAGGTATAAGAGCCCTGCCTGGCCTGGTCCCAAACCCTAGCCGGGTGCCCGCGGACCCGCGCATGCGCAGTAGACAGCCCATCTCTGAGTACCCGGGCTGGCTCTGAAATCCTTCGGATGCTCAAGAAAGAATGACAGCCCTCCTTTCTGTGGAGTCTCTCGCCAGGCCTGGACTGAGGGATCCTAGACAGGTCAGCTGGAAGGGAAGACACAGGTCTCCATACCAAGCCAGAGGTTCACCGCGAAAGAGGGGCCACCACCCTGCCCTCAGCTGGTCCCAAACCCGCATCCTAAAGCTCCTCCAGCTGAGCCCACTGTTCTTCCTGGCTGAGGAGTGGTTTCAGAAAAGCGGGCTCTTCCACTTCCTTCAACTCCCTCAGTGGCTCCATTACTAGGAAGGGTTGTGCCTTTTGCTGAAATTCTGAGGTCGACAGGAGCTCATATAACAGGGTGGATGCAAGTGCAGATGAAATCTCCAGCTCATGGAGTGGTTGGGAGGGTGCCTGGATGGCTTACATCTGCTTCTGACACAGAGAGGCCTCCATGGGCACGAGCTGCTGAGGTAGATGTGCCTCAGCTTCACATTCCCACGCGCCCTGGCGACCTGGGGATCTGGCCCCAGCCCCAATACTTACTCATGTGGGACGTGTGCGGCGCAAGCACACCTTTCCCCTGTGACTCAGCCTGAGCGGCTCAAGTTGTCCCACTGAGAATGCACCCAGAAAGCCACCGTACTGCGGATCCTGGTCCTCCTGCCATCTGTTCGGGTGTGGAGGTCACCCAGGTGTCTGAGGGTGGGAGAGCGCCACTTCCGAAGGAGCCAGGGCAGCAAACCCAAAATCCCCGTGTGCTGAGGCAGGTTGGGAGATTCCTTCTGCCTGCGAAGCCTGGCTGGGCTGCAGCACAGGGGCAACCCTTGCTGTCTGGCTCACAAAAGCACCATGTTCCCCACACCCTGGCGTGGGGGAAGGCGACCAAGGAGGGAGGGTGGCATCCACGGTGGGCCACGTTGCACAGGCCACCTGCGTGCACGGGTTCCCTGCCACCCTTGCCTGGATGCCTGTACCTTCAATTCTGACACGAAATCTGAATCTTGGACTCCAAAAGGCAGGTCTCTCTGGCCAGTTCGGCTACGGGTTCCACTCAAAGCACACTGGCAGGGCATCTTTTTCATTCAGGTTACAAACCAGTCTCCTTAGCCGTCCTCATCCTCGGGCTTCTGCAGGGAAGGAGCTGTCGGAAGGTGTCGGGAAAAGCCATCGTGAGGACACCTGGCCAGAATTTCATAGACAGACACGGGCAGAGAGAGGCCAGCGGCTCCCGTGCACCTCAGTTGGCCTCTGTGCTGCATGCAGGTCTAGTCAGGAGTGGGACTCCGCCAGTGCCCTTATAAAGACCCACCAGCTTCACCCATTCATGAATATGCATGAGCATCCAAGGGCCCTGGATAACCCGCCCTCCGAAGCCCAGAGACCACAGACACACGGCCTTGTGTGGTAGGTGAATTTAGGGTCAGATCAGCTGGGAAAGGGGAGCTTCGGGGGCTGGCTCTCTGAGTTCTCCAGAATTCTACAGAAACTGGAAGTTTCTCTCTGGGCTCACACACGATTTCAGGGAGAAACCACCCTGGAAGGGTGGAGTGTGAACTGAACCTCCATGACAGTCTTGAGTTTTCCAGGCCCTCTCCGTGAAGGCGGCAATGCCTGTGGATGTCGCCATTGCTGTGATAGTCTCACGCATGCAGGTGTGTGGATCTCATTCATTTTCTTTTTTTTTTAATTTTCATTTTTTATTTCTATCTCTTAAAGTCAATGATAAAGTCACTAGTGTAAAATGAATGCATTTAAAAACATAAAAGATACATTTCAATGACAAGAAATATGCAATGATCATGAAAATCTACTGTACACTTTGCCAAGGTCAAAGAATGAAAGACAATATGGAAAAGCCTATCTTCAAATATATCCTTAATAAAAACTCTCTCCTACATAGAAAAGCATCATCTAAACAGCAGCTCCAACCAAGAAAAAAATAAAAAGCAGGGTAGATGGGACAGATAACTTTCCCCAGGTTTTCCAGATAAAAACTTGTCGTCACCAGGAATTCAAGGTAACTTCAAAAGCCACATTTAATTCAAAATAAAATGAACATTTCTGACAGATGACAGCAGTATGATACTGATTTTTTTCTTTCCCAGATACAAATGATATGGGGCATTTCTTAACAGTTTAGTAATCATCTAAGAATAACTGTACAAATAACTCCAATTCCACCATCTCAGCCACTGGTATAAAACAAATAACCTTCTACTGATACTGTCTTTCACATAACTAAAATATCCTCACTTACTTGGAACAATTTCATGCTTACACATCATCACAAACACTTGTTTTTAGATGTTGTGGAATTATTGGAGCTGAGATTTTTGAAACAATATCTGAATCTTAGCAGAGAGATAATAATCCTTTCACTATACATTGATTGGGCTTCCTTAACCAAATCTGAGCAACAACTGTAATAATAATGCTGGTGGTAATCCATGATACTCTCAAATTTTTCCCTTTAAGAAATATATAATCCATGTAACTCTAGCAAATATGTTACATTGCACACTTTCTTAACAAGGAATGGCTGTTTTCAGGCCTTATTAGGAAAACAAACAAACAATGGCAGTTATTATCTGTTTTTTATCACTGATAAGCTACAATAAAGCTCAAATATGGACAGTTTAATTGTGTGATATTAAGTAAAAAATGAAAACCATTATAGTTTTACCAAAAGAAACATAAAAAATATGGGAAGAAGTCAAATGAGCATGGCATAAGTCCCAAAGATTACACTATGATTCTGAACAGGATTTCCAAAACAAAGGGTGTCTATATACAATTTCTGTGAATATTTTTGTACTAGAAGGATCCAAAGCAAATGTAGACTCAGCCTTACCTTGTCAAAGATAAATATTCAGATAAACTAGAAGTTCCATCTTCTAAAGTGCATCCACTGACCAGGTCTACCATGGCGATGCTACTTACAGCCATCTAAGAAGGTGGCCTCACTCATGCTCATTCACTCGTTCTGTGGCCTATCAAGAGTCACACATAACCATGGTTTTGCTATTTTAAAAAAACAAATACTTTATACAGTGAACTACAGAAAAAACAATTCTAAATATACTTCTAAAATTCTAGAGAGTTAAGATAACCTCATTTTTTAAAATACTGAAAATGTAAAGGGTCCATATAAAGAGTTGTATTAAGTACATATTTCCTATTTTAATAATTCACTTGCTGTGCTCTTAAAATTTCTATGAGAGAAGCAGATATTTTACTCATGTCTTTTGACAAGAGATTCAAAAGCAAAAGTAGCAGGGCAGTAAAATTTCATAAAATTCGTGGGATTTTTAAAAGCTAAATTATTCAACATTTTGTATTGTTATTGCACTCACATATTGCCTGGGATATATATATATATAGAGCAACCCAGCAACAGTGATTGCAACAAAAGTAAGGTAAATAGGTCTACAAAGCATTTGATTTCCTTATTAGATAAATGAAGTTTTCATAGAGGAAAGGCAAATTCAGATCACATTACCTAAGCTTAAAAATTATTTAAACCTTATATAAAATTAAACCTAACCCTCACCACTACAAATCTGTAAGGAATCACTGTCAGGAATGTACAGGACTTGGCTCATATTTACATTCGATGCACACTTAGAAATTTCATAAGTGAAGAGATGCAGGCCAAGGGGATTCCTCAAAGGGCTCCATACAAAAGGAAAAGAAATAGAGTTAAACAGAATTGCCACTTACATATTTGTGGGTAATCAGCTTATTCCTCAGCCTCTAGATGGTGAGGAGTATGAAATAATGAAAGAAGATAACGAAGAAGAGGAAGAAAAAGATCACAGTGAAGTGATGAAGGTAGAGGAGCCACCACAAAATTTACTGAGAGAAAAAATCATGAAGCTGCCCCTCCCTGAATCTTTAAAAGCTTACTTGACATATTTTAGAGACAAATAACTTAGATCAAGAAGAAAGAATGCCTTCTGATAATTCCTTTAGTCTTGAAAATGTGGCATTTGTTAAGAATTAAAATAATTATTTATTTCATCAGAGCAAATTATAGTGGAAAAATATCATTTGTTACTCTCAGTAACATAAATGATGTATTGAGTGAATGAAAGAATCCCTTTTATAAAATCTATTTTTCTTTAAATCTTGGAAAATTGCTTTTTCACCTCAGAGTGATTTCAAAGTGGAATGTAACAGTTGTCAAGACTTGTGTACTATAAATCCTTTTGTTATTCCTTATGGATCTCTTCATTTTCATGTAGAAAACGAGAGCAAAACTACAGAGAAAAGAAACACCCAGTGCATCACGGCCTGACGATGGATCCTTGTTTCCTGCAACATGGGGAGTCTCCACTATGGCCTGTTTCCAAACAGGAAACTGGAAAGGGCAGCGAAGACATGATGCTGCTTTCCCACACTTCTCTGGAGGTTTCTTTGTCCCCACAGAGCTCGGGAAACAGTCAACATGGTCACACTTTCGGGGACCAGAGATGCATGAGCAACAGGCCCCCTTGCAGAAGGCAAAGGAACGTGGAACCCGAAATCAGGCTTCAGTCGGCCTGAGTGTGACTCCTGTGTGGACGGGACTATCCACCTCGTGCTCCGTTGCAGGCTCAACGTGGGGCTATCTCATCTGTGAAGCATGTGGATGAAAAAGGGACAATCACCGGAATCTCGGCTCAGTGCTCTCTGGTCAATTTGCTCATTCCTTGGGAGATGAAATTCGCCTGAATCGCTCCTGGATGAAGTAACCCAGGCTGGCGATCCGGAGGGCTGATGAGAGCCCCACAGGCCGACGCAGCTGTGGGCCGAGCACTTAGCCCGCATTGGGCACTCAACATTTTCCCGGAGTACGAGATCCTGAAGGTCCTGGAGGCAGAAGACTGCTTTTCTCTCTGCCTTCCTCTCTCTATTTCTTGCTCCCTCTCTCCCTCTTTCCCTCCGTCCCTCCCTCAGTTCCTCCCTTCCTCCTTCCATCTTTCCCTCCCTCTATCCTTCCATCACTTCCAAGGTCCCTCAGTCC
The DNA here is from genome assembly GCF_028885655.2 of Pongo abelii. Taxonomy (NCBI): domain Eukaryota; kingdom Metazoa; phylum Chordata; class Mammalia; order Primates; family Hominidae; genus Pongo; species Pongo abelii. The sequence continues at coordinate 10,162,911 of NC_072002.2, forward strand.
ATCCGTTCTTTCCTCCCTCCATCGTTCCCTCCCTCTCTGTCTCCGTTCCTCTCCCCATCTATGCCTGAGTTCCCTCCTGCGTAGAAAGGGCAGCACCCCGGTTTGCTTGGGGTCTCGGGTCTGCATTTAGCTGTCAGGCACTCCAGGGTGATGCCGAGCAAGCTGGCGGGGCAAGGGTAGGTAAGTGACGGTGGGGCAGAGAGGCATAGGTGGTGAGACACGGAAAGAAGAGTAGACCTGGCGCCTGCCCGGGCCAGTGTTTCCTGGGATGGAGGTCTCCGCCCGCCCCACTGAAGAACGTGGCGGGGGGCAAGAGGGAAGGGATGAGAGCTCCGCTTAGGCTAGTTAGAAAAATTAGGCCACTGCCTGCTAACCCATGCATGAGCTGTAGACAGTCCACCTTCCGGTACCTGGACGGGCCCTGGGATCCCCGGGATGCTCAGGAAAGAATGACAGCCCTCCTCTGAGTGGAGTCTCTCGCGGGACCTGGAACTCAGGGATCCTAGGCAGGTCAGCTGGAAGGGAAGACATGCCTCTCCATACCGAGTCAGAGGTTCACCGTGAAAGAGACGCTGCCGCCCTGCCCCTACCCAGCCCCAACCCTGCATCCTAAAGCTCCACCAGCAGATCACAGTGTTCTTCCTGGCTGAGGAGTGGTTCCAGCAGAGAGGGCTCTTCCACGTCCTTCAGCTCCCCCAATATCACCAGATCTAGGAAAGGTTGTGCCTTTTGCTGAAACTCTGGGTTTGACAGAAGCTCATCTAACTGGCTGGCGGTGAGTGTAGATGAGCGCCCAGGCTCCTGGAGTGGTTGGGAGGCACATGGATAGCTTGCTTATGTGCTTGACACAGAGGCCTCTGGGGTTGCGATCTTCGGAAGTGGAGGTGCCCCGTCTTCGGTTTCCCATGCGGCCCTGGCAACCTGGGGCTCCAGCCCCACTGCGGACTCCAGTGGGATGTGGGTGGTGCAAACACACCTTGCCTCTGTGACTCAGCTTGAGGGGACCCAAGCTTTCCCACTGAGCACACATTCAACAGGCCACCATGCTGCAGGTCCTGGTCCTCCTGGCATTTGTTGGGGTGCGGAGGCCACGGAGGTGTCTGAGGGTGGGACTGTCCTACTTCCAGAGAAGCCAGGGCAGTGAACACAAAATCCCCTTGAGCTGGGACAGGTTGAGATATTCCTTCTGCCTGCACAGCCTGGCTGGGCTGGAGTGGGGGGATGGTCCTTGCTGCCTGGCTCATGAAAGCCCCCTGTGGGAGAGCCCCAGGCTTGCGGGACATGTGGGGTGTGGGAAGCCCCGTTCCCCATGCCCCGGTGTGGGTGAACTCGATTGAGGAGGGAGGAGGATGACACCCGCCAGGGGTGGTAATTAGTAACGACAGTGGCCTCAAAGAGCTCAAATTAAAGGAAGAATTTCATGTCTCTCATTTTAAGTCCAGAGCTAGAAATGATTAAGGTTAGTGAAGATGTAAATTTTCATCGCTAGAAAGAGGTCAACACTTGGCTTCAAAACTTCAAAGGATGGGCTGACTCTCTTTGAGGACCACTGCAGTTGGTGACTTTAAGTTACAGCCAATGCTCATTGACCACTCTGAAAATCTCAGGGCCCTTAAGAATTATGCAAAATCTATTCTTTCTGTGCTCTAGAAATGCAACATCACAGTCTGAGTGACAACACATCTGTTAACAGCATGGTTTACTGAATATTTTAATCCCACTATTGAGACGTACTGCTCAGAGAAAAAACAAAACAAACAAACAAAAAACCAAAAAAAAAAAAAAACAAAAAAAACAAACGATTCCTTTAAAGGGATTGCTGCTTGGCCAGGCCCAGTAGCTCACACCTGTAACCCCTGCACTTTGGGATGCCGAGATCAGTGGATCACCTGAGGTCAGGAGTTCAAGACCAGCCTGGCAAAAATGATGAAACCACGTCTCTAATAAAAATACAAAAAAATTAGCCAGGCATGGTGGTGGTACATGTAATTTCAGCCACCTGGGAGGCTGAAGCAGAAGAAAGCCTTGAACCCTGGAGGCGGAGGTTGCAGTGAGCCGAGACCATGCCAGTGCCCTCCAGCCTGGGCAACAAGATGTCAACTACATAAAGGTAAAAAAATTAAAAAGAAAAGAAAAGAAAAAAGGAAAAAAGATTGCTGCTTATTGACAATTCACCTAGCTACCCAGAATCTTAAATGGAGATGTACTTGGAAATTGATGTTATTTTCATAGCTGCTAATACAATATCTATCCTTCAGCCTATGGATCAAGGAGTGGTTTTGACTTTCAAGTGTTTTTATTAAATAATAAATGAATTTTGTAAAGGTATAGCTGTCATAGATAGTAATTTATTTGATGAATCTGGATAAACTGAATTGATAACTTTCAGAAAGGTTTCACCATTAATCCCTTCATGATATTTGAACCTCTTTCTGTGGTTGAATAGCAAATGTCATTAAGGACATTTGCGATTGATGGGAGGAGGTTGAAATATCAACATTAACAAGAGTTTGGAAGAAGTTGATTCCAGCCCTCATGGAAGACTTTGATGGCTCAGGATATCAGTGGAGGAAGTCCCTACAGATGTGGTAGAAATCTCAAGACAACCAGAATTAGAATTAGGGCCTTAAGATGAGATTAAATTGCTGTGAACTCATGATGAAACTTGAACAAGTGGGGAGTTGCTTCTTATGGATGAGCAAATAAAATATTTTCTTGAGATGGAATCTAATCCAGGTGGAGATGCTATGATCATTGTTGAAATAACAACAAAGGATTTAGAATATTCCATAAACCTAGTTGATAAAGCAGCAGAAGGGTTTGAGAGTGTTTATTCCAATTTTGAAGGAAGTTCTACTGTGGATAAAATGCTATCAAACAGCATCACATGCTACAGGGAAATCTTTTGTGAAAGGAACAAACTTCATTGTTTTAAGAAATTGACACAGGCTCCCAACATTCAGCAGCCCCCACACTGATCAGTCAGCAGCCATCAACATAGAGACAAGACCCTCACTGTAGAGAAAAGAAAGAGAGATCAGACTGTTACTGTGTCTATATAGAAAGACATGAGACTCCATTTTGAAAAAGACTTGTACTTTAAACAATTGCCTTTCTGAGATGTTGTTAATTTGTAGCTTTGCCCCAGCCACTTTGCCCCAGCCGCTCTGACACAACCTGGAGCTCACAAAAATATATGTTGTATGAAATCAAGTTTTAAGTGATCTAGGGCTGTTCAGGATGTGCCTTGTTAACAAAATGTTTACAAGCAGTATTCTTGGTAAAAGTAATCGCCATTCTCTAGTCTCAATAAACGAGGGGTACAATGCACTGCAGAAATCTGCAGGGACCTCTGCCCTTGAAAGCGGGATATTGTCCAAAGTTTCTCCCCATGGGATAGTCTGAAATATGGCCTCGTGGGATGAGAAAGACTTGACTGTCCCCCAGCCTAACACCCGTAAAGGGTCTGTGCTGAGGTGGATTAGTAAAACAGGAAAGCCTCTTGCAGTTGAGATAGAGGAAGGCCACTGTCACCTGCCTGCCCCTGGGAACTGAATGTCTCAGTATAAAACCCGATTGTACATTTGTTCAGTTCTGAGGTAGGAGAAAAACCTCCCTATTGTGGGTGGTGAGACATGTTTGCAGTAATGCTGCTTTGTTATTCTTTACTCCACTGAGATGTTTGGGTGGTTAGAAACATAAATCTGGCTTACGTGCACGTCCATTCATAGTACCTTCCCTTGAACTTAATTATGACATAGATTTTTTTGCTCACATGATTTTTGCTGACCTTCTCCTTATTATCACCCTGCTCTCCTACTACATTCCTTTTTGCTGAAATAATGAAAATAATAACCAATAAAAACAGGGAAATCAGAGGCCAGTGCCTGTGTAAGTCCTTGGTATGCTGAGCACCGGTCTCCTGGGCCTACTGTTGTTTCTCTATACTTTGTCTCTGTGTCTTACTTATTTTCTCAGTCTCTCGTCCAAGCTGACTAGAAATACCCAAAAGTGTGGAGGGGCAGGCCACCCCTTCACTCACCAGCAAAAGATTATGACTTGGTAAGGCTCAGATATTCATTAGTATTTTTCAGCAATGAGGTATTTTAAGTTAAGTTAAGTACATAGTTTTTTAGAAATAATGTGACTACTAATTAATTAATTAGTAATTAATTATTAAATACTCATTAGACTACAACGTAGTTTAAGCATAACTTTTATAAGCACTGGGAAACAAAATGTTTATGCAACTAACTTCATTGTAACATTTGCCTTACTGTGGTTGTCTGGAACCAAACCCACACTCTCTGAGAATGCTTGTAGATTTTTGGTTGTTCTTTGTTTTGAGATGGGGTTTTGCTCTGTCACCCAGGCCAGAGTGCAGTGGCATGCTCATAGCTCACTGCAGCTTCAAACTTCTGGGTCAAGTGATTGTTCTACCACAGCCTCCTGAGTAGCTGGGACTACAGGCATGCAGCACTATGCCTGGCTAATTTTTTTTTTTTTTTTTTTGAGATGGAGTCTCGCTCTTTCACCCAGGCCAGAGTGCAGTGGTGCTATCTCGGCTCACTGCAAGCTCTGCCTCCTGGGTTCACGCCATCCTCCTGCCTCAGCCTCCTGAGTAGCTGGGACTACAGGCGCCCACACCAGTCCTGGCTAATTTTTTGTATTTTTAGTAGAGACGGGGTTTCACCGTGTTAGCCAGGATGGTCCCTATCTCCTGACCTCGTGATCTGCCCCCTCGGCCTCCCAAAGTGCTGGGATGACAGGCGTGAGCCACCGCGCCCGGCATGTCTTTTCTTTCTAGTGACACAAGCCCCATCGAGTGTGGTGCGCCTGATCTCCAAAGCTTTTGAACAGTGTAGAAAGTGTTGCTGCCCGTATTTAATTTTTTCCTACATGTATGGTCTTGATAGATCACAAGAAGATCAATAAGCCCTTCTCCTTATTCCACTTCCCTTTCTAGCAACCAAGAACTTTGATTGAATTTTTCCTGCCTATAGACAGGAATGAGTCTGCTGTTTTCTTTTTTAAACCCGAGGGGACTAAGCCTGAGGGCCTCGAGCATGGCCACCCTCCTCTAACCCCCAACTGGTGATTGTGGTGGTGGTGGTGGTGGTTTTGTGTTCCAGCTTCTGTTCTGTTGTTGTTGTTGTCGTTGTTGTTGCTGCCGCTGCTGCTGGTGCTGTCATCCTTGTTTTGGTATTTTACAGACTCAGGGGGTGTACGTGCTTGTTAGTTAGATCGACATACTACTGCCTCCAGATGTAGAAGTGGACCTCCAGTGTATCCAATACCCACATGGCGAACGTTGTCTCTGTGGGGTGATTTATTCATCCCTTGTCCCCCTCTTACCTTCCTCCTCCCTTTTGGAGTGTCTGTTATTTCCATCTTGATGACCGTGTGCATACCTACTGTTTACCTCCCACTTGTAAGTAGAAGGCAGTTCACTGGGTACATACTTGCTTCCAGCTCTATCCATGTTGTGGGAAAAGATGTGAAATTGCTCTTTTTTGTGCCTGCACCATTGGAGAAATTTAACTTTCTTGGTGATTGCTTTTCTCTTTTCTTTTCTTTTCTTTCCTCCTCCTCCTTCGTTTTTCCATTTTTTTCAGCTGGGTTCTCCTTCTCGTGTTGCTCAGTTGCTCGGGCTGGTCTCAAACTCCTGGCCTTGACACTTCTCCCGTCACAGCCACCATCTGGTTGTTGAAATGAGCATCTCTTGTAAAATTGAAAAGATGAAAAAATAAAGAGAAAGACAAAAAGCACCGAGTGAACATTTCTCTTGCTGCCTTCCAGGATGTACCTTGGACATGATAGGAGGGAGGGAGCTGGGTTAGGTGGGTTTTTGTTGCTAAATCCTCCCTAGGGCCTCCTTCCCTCTCCCCCTTGTCCCCGCTTCTCCCCCAGCCAAGGCTGCCACCAACGCCATGGGATTTTCCATGGGAGAGGTATGGGAGAGGACTGACATGGCTTCCAGATCTATATCTTGCCAGACATCTCTGGCTCAGCGTCCCACACCGGCTGCCTGCCAACTTCCAGGGAGCTCTGAGGCTGATGCCCCACCCCCCTTCACGTCCTGCCACCCTCCCCTGGCTGGCCTTTGCCCGGGGACCCTAAAGGAACCATGTTGACTCTGCTTTCGAATCCTCCAGCAAAGACTTCCACCAGGTGCCCCAGTTGGGCCTGATGGGATGAGACTGGACCATCCCGGACCGTGCTGTTCTTGGGGGTGAGTTGACATACAGGGTGGATTGGCAGCCCCAGCATTGTAAAGGGTGCGCAGGTATGGAAATGTCACATAGGATGCCCTCCTTCCCATCAGCCTGCCTTCAACTTCCTCAGGCATGAAGACAACTTCCCATCAGAACCTCTTTTCTTCCCTTTCTCCACCACACAGATGAGACCCATGAGAGGGAGAAAGAGCTCAATAGATACTGCTGACCTTCATTTGTGGAATCCTCAGTCATCTACAGACAGAGAGGTGACTAGACAAGGACCCAAATCAAACACCATTTCCGGGTCCTCATGGTGGGATTGGTCTCTCTCTCTCTCTCTCACACACACACACACACACACACACACACAATTTCCACATCTAGTTCACAAACCACACTAATTTACCCTTTTCATAGTATGCAGTCTGAGTAAAACCCACCCTACCCTCCACCCGGCGGCTGATGAAACTCCTTCTCTAGTTTATTAAAAAGATTATCTGGGACGGGCACAGTGGCTCACGCCTGTCATTCCAGCACTTTGGGAGGCCAAGGAGGGTGGATCACTTGAGGCCAGGAGTTCAAGACCAGGCTGGCCAACATGGCGAAACCCCATCTCTATGAAAAATAGAACAATTTGCCAAGCCTGGTGGTATAGGCTTACAATCATAACTCCTCAGGAGACTGAGGCGGGCCAGTTGCTTGAAACAGGGAGGCCGAGGTTGCAATGAGCTGATATCGTGCCATGGCAATTATTGAGACAGACCGAGAGTCTGTCTCAATAATAATCATAATATTATTATAAGATGAGTTGTGCATGCTGATACCTGCCTGTAGTCGCAGCTACTTGGGAGGCTGAGATAAGGAGAAGATCACTTGAGGCCCTACAGATCGAGGCTTCAGTCAGCTGTATCTTGGGCAGTCACCAGTCAAGGAGATATGCCCTTCCCCGTTTTCTTTCTTTTCTTTTCTTTCCTACTCTTTTCTTCTTTTTTCTTCTCTCTTCTTCTCCCTCCCTTTGTTTCTTTCCTTCTTTCTTTCTTTCTCTTTCTTTCTCTTTCTTTCCTTCTTTCTTTCTTTCCTGCCTGACTGCCTTCCTGCCTTTCTTCTTTCCTCCCTTCCTCCCTTCCTCCCTTCCTTCTTTCCTCCTGCATCATTCTCCCAAATTTGTGGGATTACTGGCATGAGGTACCATGCCTGATTCTCCTAAAGAGACACCCTTGAAAGTAAGACACAGATAGCGCCTTCCAGTGATCTGATTGATTGATTGACTGATTTAGAGACAGCGTCTCACTCTGTCACTCTGGCAGTGCTGCCATCTTAACTCACTCACTGCAGCTTGGACGCTCCTGGACTCAAGTGATCCTTCCACCTCAGCCTCCAGAGTAGAGTACCAGGAACCACAGGCATGCACCACTGTGCCCGGATCATTTTTAATTATTCATTTATTTTTCCGAGACAGAGTTTCTCTCTTGTTGACCAGATTGGAGTGCAATGGCGTGATCTTGGCTCACAGCAACCTCTCCCTCCCGGGTTCAAGCGATTCTCCTGCATCAGCCTCCCGAGTAGCTGGGATTGCAGGCATGCACCACCACGTCTGGCTGATTTTGTATTGTTAGTAGAGACGGGGCTTCTCCATGTTGCTCAGGCTGGTCTCGAACTCCTGACCTCAGGTGATCCGCCCTCCCCAGCCTCCCAAAGTGCTGGGATGGCAAGCGTGAGCCACTGCGCCTGGACACCGGGGAATGATTCACGACTACGACCGCTGTACTGATTCTTTCTTTCTTTCATTGATGAATTTTTTTATTATTGATTGATTGAATTTGAGATGGAGTCTCACTCTGGTCAAGGCGAGGCAAGGCAAGGAACATCGCTTTGGAAGCCGCAGCACCGCCTTCCAAAGCCCCATTCAAATGCACAAAGCCCTTTTCGCTTCCTGGAGTTGGAGCTGATGCCGTCCATTGCCTTGGGCTTCTCTCCATTCAGAAGCTTTTACAAGAGCAACCCCACCCAGAGGCTGGCTACAGCTGAGGATTAGGGGGTGTGGTGGTCTGGAAACTCGGTCCCCTATTGTTACAAGCTCAGCCAAGGCATCCCCCGACCCCCATCACTTGCTCACCCTTTGAGATCCCCTGACTCCACCGCCTTGGAGACTGACCTCTTACTTTAATTTCTGTCTTTCTTCCTTTCCTGCGTTTGAGGAAGGGGTGCAGGAATGAGGGTGTGTGTGACAAGGGGGTGTGGGGTGGAGCTGGAGGAGAGCATCCTAAGGGTCGATTTAGTGTCATGCCTCTTTCACCGCCACCACCGAAGATGAAAGCAACAATCAGCTAAATACCGCGTGTTCTCATCCATAAGTGGGAACTTATAGATGAGAGTTCTGCGTGGGCAGAATGAGAGGGACGAGATACGTGGGAACCTACTTGAGGGAGGAGGGATGGAAGGAGGGACAGCTTCAGGAGAAACCAAAACAAAACAAAACATGAAAACTGTCGAGTACTGCGCTGAGTATCCAGGTTATGAAATCATCTGCACACTGAACACCTCCATCAGAAGTTTACCTATGTAACAATCTTGCACATGTATGCTTGAAGAAGAAATGAAAGTTAGGGAAGAAAGAGAGAGAGAGGGAGAAAGAGAGGGAGAGAGGGAAAGAGAGAGAGAAGTGAAACGAAACACCTCCTCCTTGACCTGAGTCAGGGGGTTTCCGGCATTTTGGGGGAACATTCATTGACAATGTAGTATTTGGGTCGTTCTTTTTTTTCTTTTCTTTCTTTTGGACTGAGTCTCTCTCGCTCTGTCACCCAGGATGTGGTGCAGTGGCACTCTCTCAGATCACTGAAACCTCTGCTTCCTGGGTTCCGGTGATTCTTCTTCGGTAGCTGGGATTACAGGCGTGCACCACCACAACTGGCTAATTTTTCTATTTTTAGTAGAGACGGGGATTCTCCATGTTGGCCACGTTGGTATTGAACTCCTGACCTCAAGTGATCTGCCTTCCTGGGCCTCCCAAAGTGATGGGACGACAGGCCTGAGCCGCCGGGATTTCAGCCTTTCAAAGTGCGGGCCCTGCCAATTTTCACTGCGGCCCTTACGATCAGAATGACATGTCCTCTGTGTCACAGTTTGACTCCTTGAGTCCCCTATGCCATTGCACTCTAGTCTGGGCAGCAAGAGCGAAACTCCATCCCCCTACCTTCCTGTGCAAAAAATAAACAAATAAATAAAATCTCTACACATCACCTATAAGTGTGTGTTCCCATGAGTGATTTCTAAGAAATGTCACTGTACACCGAATGCAGTGGCTCACGTCTGTCCTCCCAGCACTTTGGGAGGCCGAGGTGGGTGGGTCACGAGGTCAGGAGTTCAAGACCAGCCTAGCCAACATGGTGAAACCCTGTCTCTACTGAAAATATGAAACTTAGGCGTGGAGGGGCAGGCACCTGTAATCCCATCTACTCGGGAGGTTGAGGCAGGAGAATCGCTTGAACCTTCCAGGCGGAGGTTGCAGTGACCCGGGATGGTGCCACTGCACTACAGCCTGGGCGACAGAGTGAGACGCAGTCTCTAAATAAATAAATAGAAAGAAAGAAAGAAAGACAGAAAGACAGAAAGAAAGAAAGAAAGAAAGAAAGAAAGAAAGAAAGAAAGAAAGAAAGAAAGAAAGAAAGAAAGAAAGAAAGAAAGAAAGAAAGAAAGAAAGAAGAGAAAAGAGGAAAAGAAAAGAAAACCAGAAAAGACAGAGAAAATGAAAGAAAAGTCATTGTGTCACTACTGGGCTAGGACCTTCTCTTTTTCTGTCTGTTTCTCTCTGACTCTCTCTGTCCATCTCTGTCTTTCTCTATCTGTCTCTTTCTCTCTCTTTCTGTCTGTCTCTTTCTTTCTCTCTGTCTCTGTCTCTCTCTCTCTGCCTGTCTCACTGTGTCTGTCTTCTGTCTACTCTCTTTCTCTGCCTGTCTCTCTCTCTTTCTGTCTGTTTCTCTCTCTGTGTCTGTCTCTCTGTCTCTCTTTGTCTGTCTCTGTTTTTCTCTGTCTGTCTCTCTGTCTGTCTCTCTCTTTCTTTTTCTGAGTCTCTCTTTCTGTCTCTCTCACTCTCTCTGTCTCTCTCTCTGTGCCTATCATTTGTCTTACTCTCTTTCTCTACCCATCTGTCTCTCTCCCTCCCTTTCTGTCTCTCTCTGTCACTCTCTCTGTCTCTCTCTCTTTCTGTCTGTTTCTCTCTGTCTCTCTCTCTCCATCTCTGTCTGTCTCTCTCTTTCTCTCTGCCTCTGTCTGTCTCTGTCTGCCTGTCTCCTGTCTTACTCTATTTTTCTGCCTGTCTCTCTCTCTCTCTCCCTGCCTTTCTGTTTCTCTCTGTCTCTCTCTCTTCCTGTCTGTTTCTCTCTGTCTGTCTTTTTCTGTCTCTTCCTCTGTCTGTCTCTCTTTCTTTTTTTTTTTTTTTTCAGACGGAGTCTCACTGTGTCGCCCAGGCTGGAGTGCAGTGGCGCCATCTCGGCTCACTGCAAGCTCCACCTCCCAGGTTCACGCCATTCTCCTGCCTCAGCCTCTGGAGTAGCTGGGATTATAGGCGCCCACCACCATGCCCAGCTAATTTTTTGTATTTTTAGTAGAGACGGGATTTCACAGTGTTAGCCAGAATGGTCTCGATCTCCTGACCTCATTATCCGCCTGCCTTGGCCTCCCAAAGTGCTGGGATGACAGGAGTGAGTCACCGCACCAGGCCTGTCTCTTTCTTTCTCTCTCTCTTTCTCTCTCTCTCTCTCTGTGCCTATCTTTTGTCTTACTCTCTTTCTCTGCCTCTCTCTCTCTCTCTCTCTCTGTCTGTCTCTCTCCCTCCCTGTCTGTTTCTCTCTCTCTCTCTCACTCTCTCTGTCTGTCTCTCTCTCTTGCTGTTTCTCTCTGTCCATCTCTGTCTGTCTCTTTCTCTGTCTGTTTCTCTCTTTCTTTCTCTCTGTCTCTGTCTCTCTCTCCCTCTGACTGTCTCTCTCACTGTGTCTGTCTTCTGTCTTACTCACTTTCTCTGCCTGTCTGTCTTTCTCTCTCCGTCTCTCTCTCTTTCTGTCTGTTTCTCTCTGTCTCTGTCTTTCTCTGTCTGTCTGTCTTTCTGTCTCTCTGTCTCTCTCCCTCCCTATCTGTCTGTTTCTCTCTCTTTCTCTATCTCCACCTCTCTCTCTTTCTGTTTCTCTTTCCATCTCTGTCTCTTTCTCTTTCTGTCTCTCTCTTTCTTTCTCTCTGTCTCAGTCTCTCTCTCTCTTCCTGTCTCTCTCACTGTGTCTGTCTTCTGTCTTACTCTCTTTCTCTGCCTGTCTGTCTCTCTCTGTCTCTCTCTCTTTCTTTTTCTCTCTGTCTCTCTCTGTCTGTCTCTTTGTATCTGTCTGTTTCTCTATTTCTCTGTCTCTGTCTCTTTCTGTCTGTTTCTCTCTGTCTCTGTTTGTCTCTCTCTCTGTCTCTCTCCCTCCCTGTCTCTCTGTTTCTCTGTCTCTCTCTCTTTCTGTCTGTTTCTCTCTGTCTCTCCCAGTCCATCTCTGTCTTTCTATGTCTCTCTCTTTCTCTGTCATTCTGTCAGACTCCCCCATGCCAGGGACGGCCCTGACCCTTCCACAAAAGTGAGAAGTGCCTGCTTAGAGAGGCTGAGAGGAATATAGACAGATGGGCCTCGCTAGGCTTCACCACTCAGTGTATGATTTCAGGAGGTTGAGGCCTGGTCCCCACTTGGATGGAAGAAGTATTCTCAAACTTTTCTTTCTGTCACGTGCGGCGTCCCTACTTCTTGTATTTCCCTGATAAGCTCCTCAACTTAAAAATACATGGTTAAGGCCAGGCACAGTGGCTCACATCTGTCATCCCAGCACGTTGGGAGGCCAAGGCGGGTGGATCACCTGAGGTCACTTCCACCTAGACGGGGTGGGGGGTGGAGAGCGAGGGTTCCACCAGCCTCCGCAGGGGAGACTGAGGGCGGATGGTCACTTACTGTGTGGCCCGTGCCTCCCTCTTCCGAGTCGGGGGATGATCCTGCTGGGCCAGGCCAGCATCCTAGTGGTTGGGAGGCTGCACGAGTTGCGGCTGTGCCTGGCGTTCCGTCCGGCGCGTGACCCGCTCCGCTGTGAGCCGGATCTCCACCCACTCCCCTGCGGAGCAGCGACCGGTGCTGACGACCGCATTTGCATGGCACGGGGTTTGGCCGCCTAGCCCTGGGAAGCATCCCAAGTGGGGGGAGTGCTCCGGTATCCCGGAGCTTGACTGGGTCGGAGGATGGACGAGAAACGAGCAACGTGGCACTGGCGTTGGGTTTGTGGTGGAGGTCATTTCGGGGTCCTGATGGTGGGACTCTGGGCTCATGAGGCAGGTCTCAGTGGGTGCCAAGGGCCGTCCGGCATCCTAGGCAGGGTGCTGCGGGACCTCCCTCGTGTCTGTAGTGGTGGGATTACGTGGCCAAGTTTTCCTGGTGGCCTGGCTGTGCCTGAGGTTTCTCCCCAAGCTGCCCCTCTGCGGGCTCCTGGGTTACCTTGCCCTTGCGGTCCCTGGACTTACCTGTTTGTGCCCCCAACCCCGACCGCGGATCCTCTCTCCCCTATTGGCTCACCGGCTTAGGCTGTGGTGGCCACGTCTAGGACAAAACCCGGCACCGCCTTGTGGGGCACCGCTGCCGGCCACTGGTTGGCCTGTTGTCCGTGTCCCCGGGCGTACGCCTTCGGGACCAGTTCGGCGGCACACCGTGTGGGCCTGGTGGGTGCCGGGAGGGTTTGGGGCCAGGCTGCAGCGCATGTGAGGAAGAGGGTTCTGGGGGCTGGCCATGATGGCGGTGGTGGTGGGGGAGCCGTGGGCCCGCCGAAGGCAAGTTGGCTGCTGCAGGTATCGGACGGGGCTGCTTTCGTGCTTGGAGGCCGCTGGCAGTGAGACCCCAGGCAACACAGTCCGCTTCTCGTTCGCTGCCCAAACGTCGGGGCTGCCCCGCACCCGCCGCGTGTGAGTGGCCACCGGTCCCACATGGCTGCCGCGCATGGGTCAGGTGGTCTGCCTCCTCACACGTGGGTGTGAAGGGTCAGGAGTGGTGAGCCCATCGGGAGGTGTTGTGTCGTGTAGTTGGATGGGATGTCCAGTTTGCCACCCCAGCACCCCCCCACTACTGCCCCGCACTGCTCCCTCCCTCCCACACGCCGGGTTGCCGGCCCTGCCACACCCATCGTCGTGACTGGGATGCCAGGCTCATCCTCGTGAGGCCTGGAGGCCGCTTTCTACCTACATGATTGATCCTACCATAACCATATGCTTGTCTCAAAGATTAAGTCATACATGTCTAAGTACGCAGGGCCGGTACAGTGAAACTGCGAATGGCTCATTAAATCAGTTATGGTTATTTAGGTCGCTTGCTCCTCTCCTGCTTGGAAAACTGGTAATTCTAGAGCTAATACATGCCGAAGGGCACTGACCCCATTTGCAGGGAAGATGCACGCATTTATCAGATCAAAACCAACCCGGTCAGGCCCTCTCTGTCCCCAGCCAAGGGGTCGGGTGCCGCTGGCTTTGGTGAATCTAGATAACCTCAGGCCAATCGCATGCCCCCAGTGACAGCGATGACACATTCGAACGTCTGCCCTATCAACTTTCGATGGTAGTCGCTGTGTCTACCATGGTGACCACGGGTGATGGGGAATCAGGGTCCAATTCTGGAGAGGGAGCCTGAGAAACAGCTACCACATTCAAGGAAGGCAGCAGGCGTGAAAATTACCCACTCTCAACCCGGGGTGGTAGTGATGAAAAATAACAATACAGGACACTTTCGCGGCCCTGAAATTGGAATGAGTCCACTATAAATCCTTTAATGAGGATCCATTGGAGGGCAAGTCTGGTGCCAGCAGCCACGGTAATTCCAGCTCCAATAGCGTATATTAAAGTTGCTGCAGTTAAAAAGCTCATAGTTGGATCTTGGGAGCGGGCGGGAGGGCGAGCCACAAACCGTCCCCACCTCTTGCCTCTCAGTGCCCCATCGATGCTCTTAGCTGAGTGTCCCACAGCCCGAAGTGCTTACTTTGAAAAAATTAGAGTGTTTGGAGCAGGCCCAAGCCACCTGGATACCACAGCTAGGCATGATGGAATAGGACAGCAGTTCTATTTTGTTGGTTTTCGGAACTGAGTCCATGATTAAGTGGGACGGCCAGGGGCATTTGTATTGCACTGCTAGAGGTGAAATTATTGGACCAGCACAGTTCGGACCAGAGTGAAAGCATTTGCCAAGAATGTTTTTATTAATCAAGAACGAAAGTAAGAAGTTTGAAGATGATCAGATACCGTCGTAGTTCCGACCATAAATGATGCCAACTGGTGATGCGGCGGGGTTATTTCCATGACCCGCTGGGCAGTTTCCAAGAAACCAAAGTCTTTGGGTTTTTGGATTTCAGCAGGGAGTATGGTTGCAAAGCTGAAACTTAAAGGAATTGGTGGAAGGGCACCACCAGGAGTGGAGCCTGTGGCTTAATTTGACTCAACATGGGAGAACTCACCCTGCTGGGACATGGACAGGATTGACAGATTGATAGCTCTTTCTAGATTCCGTGGGTGGTGGTTCATGGCCTTAGTTGGTGGACTGATTTGTCTCCTTAATTGTGATAATGAATGAGACTCTGGCATGCTAACTAATTACGCGACCCCTGAGCAGTTGGCGTCCCCCAACTTCTTAGAGGGACAAGTGGCATTCAACCACCCGAGATTGAGCAATAACAGGTCTGTGATGCCCTTAGATGTCCGGGGCTGCACGCGTGCTACAATGACTGGCTCAGCCTGTGCCTACCCTACGTGGCAGATGCGGGTAACCTGTTCAATCCCATTGGTGATGGGGATTGGGGATTGCAATTATTCCCCATGAATGAGGAATTCCCAGTAAGTGGGGGTCATAGGCTTGCGTGAAGTCCATGCCCTTTGTACACACTGCCAGTCGCTAATACTGTTTGGATGGTGTAGTGAGGCCTTTGGATAGGTCCCACTGGGTCAGCCCACTGCCATGGTGGAGTGCTGAGAAGACAGTAGAAATTGACTATCTAGAGGAAGTAAAAGTCGTATCAAAGTTTCCATAGGTGAACCTGCAGAAGGATCATTAACGGAGAAGAGTGAAGCTGTGGAGGCCCCACCGCATCCTTCCTCCTTGTCTGACTGTGTTCTCTGTGAGGCGCATGCGTGGGCGGGATTGTGCCCTTTTTTTGTTGCACTGCCCCACCTGCCCGGAGAGCCGGAGAACTCGGGAGGGAGAGAGGGGGTAGAGAGAGACACGCATGTGGGGACAAAACCGTGTGTGCGTGTCATGGGGTGGGCTGGATATCTCGCCGGCCTGGTGAGCAGCGGGGAGCCATCCCCTGCCATGGCCCCCACGTGTGTGTTGGCGGGTGAGGGGGTGGTTCTTGGCATCAGGGCAGGGTGGGATTCTCGATGCCCTCCCCGCTGGGGCCGTCATCCCGCCCTGTCCTGCCGGCTCGGCACAATCCCGCCTGCTCCAGTCGGGGCCAGCTGGGTTCCCATCGCTGCCACTGCCGCCATCGTTGCCTCTGCAACACCATGCCACCGGGCGCGGCCTGGCCCACTGGCTCTCTCCAGCCTTCCCACTAGGATGTCTCAAGGATAGGGGGCCAGATGCCTGTCCCCTCCTCCTCGTCCGCCCCCACAATCCATGTACCTGCCACGTTGTGGCGCGGAGGTTTAAGGACTACTTGAGGGGTCACCCGTCCGCCCACGGGTTGGGTGCTGTGAGCCCACGGGGAGTCCTTTCGGGAGAGGCCCACCCCTCCCTTGCCTCCCCCGCCGACTCCGTACCCCCAGCCGGCTGGGACCGCGCCTCACTTGCGTGTTGCCACTGATGCCGGTGGGGGCTTTACTCAGTGGCTGTCATGCTGTCGCATGTGTGCCGCGTGTGTGGTGTGTGCCCGGCGCCATGGGGGCAGGATTCCTCGGCCGCCCGTGGGGTGGTGTCAGCGTTTGCCCCCTGCCCCGTGGTCGACACTGCCTCCCTGTGTTGTGAAACCTTCCAACCCCACTCTGGAGTCTGGTCCCGTTGCTGTCTGACTGGCCAGCCTGAGGTAACCCCTCTGGAGGATGTGCTGTGCCAGGAGGGCCTCCCGTTGTTGGGAGCACCCTCGTGAAAATCGACCTTGTATGACTTTTAGCGGTGGATCACTCGGCTCATGCTTTGATGAAGAATGCAGCTAGCTGTGAGAATTAATGTGAATTGCAGGACACATTGATCATGGACACTTCAAATGCACTTGCGGCCTCAGTTCCTCCCAGGGCTATGCCTGGCTGAGCATCAGATGCCAATCAATAGCCCCCGGGGGTCCCTCTGGGCTCTTTGGGGTGCATGGCTTGGGGTCCCTTGGCAGGGCCCTCCGGGGCCCTCCATCCCCCCAAGTGCAGACCAGTGACGTCCGCCCTCCTCTTCTGCTATACCCGCCCCTTCCCCCTCTCCCGCAGGCCCTGTGTAGTCACGCGTTGGGTATCGTGGGGAAGGGAGTCTCCCGGCTGTGAGGAAGAGAAAGAAGGCAGCACTGCCAAAGGTGAAAACAAAGAGGGAAGACAGCCGTCTGGGGCCGAGTTCCCGTGGCCACCACCATGGTCCGGGTTCCTCCCTCGGAGGCTCCCTCATGCCTCACACAGCTCGTGGTGTGGGGTTCTTTGGTCCTGGTGGGGTGGAAGGTCCCATGCCATCGTCATTGTTGTGCGTCATCAATGGTGGTGGGGGCTTGTTGGGTGGGGAGGAAAGCAAGTAGGAAGGGTCCACCGGGCAGAGGGTGGGGCAGCGCGTCCCAGTTGGTGCGGTTTGCCACCCGCCCCTGGTGGCGACCCGGTGACCAGCCGATCGCCACTCCAGCACCCCTCCTCCACAATACCCCTCCAAGGCACCATCCTTCTCATCCGCCTGCCTGCCCCCCAACCGCCCGGCTCACGTCACAGTGTGCCCAGGGCCTGAAGCCCACCACGTGGCCCATCTGGCAGCGCTCGTGGCTGTGGTCCCAGGGTTCGTTTGCCCCTGGCGTTGACCCACTGGATGCTGCGGTTTCATCTGCCACCGCACGCCCGCCTCTGGCTCTCGGCTGTGCGGTGCCTGGGGCCCCACCTGGAGCTTCCATGTCATTGTGGGGTGGCGCTGCAGCATCCTCGGACCCATCCCCCACCTCCATTAAGTACGTAGGCAATCCTATGTAACTTAGCAAAGCTAGCAAGTCCCTAGACATGGCACAGCCACTGTAGGGGTGGCCTCTCAGTAGCATTGTTAACATCAATTGTAATTGGTAGGCAATCACTTAGTTTCACATTTCATTACCTGAGTTATACAAATGTGTAAAAAAATACAGTTTTAATAAAGGGAGTAAGGGATAATATGAGTAATATTCACAATCTTCTCTAGTTGGAAGAGGTAGTGTTTTCTCAGAAATGATGCATTCCTGGAGCAAGGTCATTTTGTGTTTGGTTTGTTAAATATCTGTTTCCATTATGACAAACCACTGGAAAAGCCTAGCTTCACAAGAAGTGTCCATGAGAATGATCACACAAAAGAACACCCGTAACACAAAATCAAAACAAGGGTGGTCTGGGATTCACATTAAAGACTCATTACAAAGTTTTCTTAGAAGAGATAAAAAGTAACACAAAGTTACTTTTATGTGATGGAAAACAGAGAGAAAGAGTAAATGGAACAATGAATGTTAGGCAACAACAGTGAAAACCAAGCTGTGAAAAAAAATGAATGGAAATGTTTTGTTTGGCATTGATTTCCTATCCTGGTATCAGAAAGTATGGGAAGGAACAAAGCACAATTTTTATGAGACAAAAAGAACATAAAACAAATGAATGTTGAAGACTATTTTACAGTGCTAACAAAACTATCTGTGACTTGTTTTTTTCCCTTTAAAAATACTATTTTGTACAATTACATTTATATAAATTATTGAAATAAAGTTGTAAAGATGGAGAACAGACTATGGGGTTGCCAAGGGGAAGGGGTGGAGGAAAACGTGTCAGGGTGTCAGGAAATATCGTAAGTTGGAGCCTGGTGGTGAGGCTACTCTTCTGTATCTTGACTACGGAAGTGGTAGTTACAGAGATCTACACCACATAAAAATGCACAGAACACATGCACACACATACACACACACACAATCGAAGGCATACAAAATGGTTGCGATCTGAGTAAGCTTTCTGAATTGTACCTATGTCAGTTTCCCGGTTTTGATAATGCTCTATGGCTATGCGAGATGTCACCACTGGAATTAGTGAAGAATACCTAAGACATCCCAGTACATTTTGCAACTTCCTGTGAATCTATAATTATTTCAAAAGAAACTTGAACGTCATAGCAGACTTTCACTTCAAAGAGGAAAAAAACTGAAGATTAATGAAATTGTTGAAGAACATCAAATACTCAATAATCTGTATGAGAGCTGTATTTTGTCCACTCACAGCACAGCTGTCATTTAGCCTTTTCCTGACGTGTCCTGGAGGACTTGAGCTCCTCTTGGATTGCCAAGGCCGACAGTGTTTATTTGTTACTAACTTTGTACTGGAACCCCAAAAAATGAAAAATGATTGAATAATCATTTATGATAACAACTAGTAATTTTACTTATGAAGAGACAATAGTGGTAACGAATTTAAATATTTAGGGTAAAGAATAGGATCTTCACAAGACAATACTGGCAAAATTTAAAAAGAAAAAATAAGGAATCAGAAACATAAGTAGTTCAGTACTATGAAAAAATTCTGGATCTGAGAAGCAAAAGAACAGAGATTGTATTGCATTTCTGCTCCTAACCTGATGAATCACCTTAAGTGTGTTTTGTTTCTGTGCCAAAGTGCTGAATCACCTTAGGCAATGCATGCCCTTTCCTGAATCTGTTTTCTTTTCTACAAAATAAAGTGAGCTAGATCATCTCCAAGGTCCCCCAAATATTCACATTTTCGGCTTTACATCAACTTCAGTTGAATTCCTAATTTCAGTGTGGATAATACATGTGTGTAGCACCACAAGCAGTGTGTCTAAATGCTCATGTTGGTCCTAACAACTAATTATGTGCAGTTTGGAAATTCTGTTGTTGTAGAACCTGCAAAGGGATATTTGTGAGCGCTTTGAAGCCTATGGTGGAAAAGGAAATACCTTCACATAAAAACTATAAAGAAGGCTTCTGAGAATCTGCTTTGTGATGTCTGCATTCATCTCACAGAGTTAAACGTTTCATTCCTTTGATCAGTCTGGAAACTCTGTTCTTGTACAATCTGCAAAGTGATATTTGTGAGCGCTTTGAGGTCTATGGTGAAAAAGGAAATATCTTCACATACTTTTTGACGTATGAATTCATCTCACAGAGTTAAACCATTCCTTTGATTGAAAAGCTTGGAAATGGTGTTCTTGTAGAATCTGCAGAGGGATATTTGTGAGCGCTTTGAGGCCTATGTTGAAAAAGGAAATATCTTCACATAAAAACTAGAAAGAAGGTTTATGAGAAACTGCTTTGTGACGTGTGCATTCATCTCACAGAGATAAATGTTTCTTTTCATTGAGCAGATTGGAAACTATGTTCTTGTAGTATCTGCAAAGGGATATTTGTGAGTAGTTTGAGGCCTATGGTGTAAAAGGAAATATCATCGCATAACAAGTTGACAGAAGTTTCTGAGAAACTTCCTGGTTATATGTGCATTCATCTCACAGAGTTGAATGATTCTTTTGATTGAGCAGTTTGGAGACAGTATTTTTGTAGAATCCGCAAAGGGATATTTGTGAGCACTTGGAGGCCAATGGTGAAAAAGGAAATATCTTCACATAAAAACTAGAAAGAAGCTTTCTGAGAAACTTTTTTGTGATGTGTGCATTCATCTCAGAGTTGAACCATTCTTTTGATTAAGCAGTTTGGTAACAGTCTTTTTGTAGAATCTGCAAAGGGATATTTGTGAGCACTTTGAAACCTATGATGAAAAAGGAAATATCTTCACATAAAAACTAGAAAGGTTTCTGAGAAACTGCTTTGTGATGTGTGAATTCATCTCACAGAGTTGAAACTTTCTATTGATTGAGCATTTTGGAAACAGTCTTTTTGAAGAATATGCAAAGGGATATTTGTGAACACTTTGAGGCCTATGGTGAAAAAGGAAATATCTTCACATGAAAACTAGACAGAAGCTTTCTGAGACACTTCTGTGTGGTGTGTGCAGTCATCTCACAGAGTTGAACCATTCCTTTGATTGAGCAGTTTGGAAAGCCTCTTTTTGTAGAATATGCAAAGGGATATTTGTGAGCGCTTTGAGGCCTATGGTGAAAAAGGAAATATCTTCACATAAAAACCAGACAGAAAGTTTCTGAGAAACTGCTCTGTAATGTGTGCATTCATCTCACAGAGATAAACGTTTCTTTTCATTTAGCAGATGGGAAAATCTTGTAGAATCTGCAAAGGGATATTTGTGAGCACTTTGAGGCCTATGGTGAAAAAGGAAATATCATCTCATAAAAACTTGACAGAAGTTTCTGAGAAACTTCCTGGCTATGTGTGCATTCATCTCACAGAGTTGAAAAATTCGTTTGATTGAACAGTTTGGAAACAGTATTTTTGTAGAATTGGCAAAGGGATATTTCTCAGCTCTATGAGGCCTACGGTGAAAAAGGAAATATCTTCAATAAAAACTATAAAGAATGCTTCTGAGAAGCTGTTTTTCAAGGTGTGCATTTAACTCACAGAGATAAAAGTTTCTATTCTTTGATGAGTCTGGAAACTCTGTTCTTGTAAAATCTGCAAAGGGATATTTCTGAGCCATTTGAAGCTTAAGGTTAAAAAGAAATATCTTCTCATAAAAACTAGATAGAAGCATTCTGAGAAACTTCTTTCTGATTTGTGCACTCACCTCACAGAGTTGAACCTTACTTTTGTATGAGCAGTTTGGAAAGAGCCTTTTTTTAGAATATGCAAATGGATATTTGTGAGCCCTTTACAGCCTATGATGAAATAGGAAATACCTTCACATAAAAACTAGACAGCATCTTTCTGAGAAAATGCTTTGTGATGTGTGCTTTCATCTCACAGAGTTGAACTTTTCTTTTGATTGAACAGTTTGGAAACAGTCTTTTTGTAGAATCTGCAAATGGATATTTGCAGCTCTTTTAGGTCTACAGAAAAAAAGGGTAAAAAAGGAAATATCTTCACAAAAACACTAAAAAGGAGCTTTCTGATAACTTTCTTTGTGATGTGTGGATTCATATCACAGAGCTGAAGCTTTGTTTTGATTGAACAGGTTGGAAACAGTCTTTTTGTACAATCTGCAAAGGGATATTTCTGAGCCGTTTGATGCCTATGGTGAAAAAGAATTATCTTCACATAAAAACTGGACAGAATCATTCTGAGAAACTTCTTTGTGATGTGTGCATTCATCTCACAGAGTTGAACGTTTCTTTTCATGGAGCAGTTTTGAAACAGTCTTTTTGTAGTATCTGCAGAGAGATATTTGTGAGCAGTTTAGGGACTATGGTGAAAAAGGAAATAACTTAACATAAAAACTAGACAGAAACATTCTGAGAAACTTCTTTTTTATGTGTGCATTCATGTCACAGAGATGTTTGGAAACAGTTTTTTTGTACAATCTGCAAAGGGACATTTCTGAGGGGTTTGAGGCCTATGGTGAAAAAGTAATATCTTCACATAAAAACTAGACAGAAGTATTCTGAGAAACTTCTTTTTTATTTTTGCATTCACCTCACAGAGTTGAAACTTTCATTTCATTGAGCAGTTCAGAAACACGCTTTTTGTAGAATCTGAAAGGGATAATTGTGAGTCCATTAAGGCCTGTGGTGAAATAGGAAATATCCTCACATAAAAACTAGACAGAAGCTTTTTGAGAAACTTCTTTGTGATGTGTGCTTTCATCTCACAGAGTTGAACCTTTCTTTTGATTGAGCAGTTTGGAAGCAGTCTTTTTGTGGAATCTGCAAATGGATGTTTGGAATGTTTTGAGACCTATGGTGAAAAAGTAAATATCACATTAAAACTAGACAGAAACATTCTGTGAAACTTCTTTGTGACATGTGCATTCATCTCACGTTGTTGAGCCTATCTTTTGATTTAGCAGATTGGAAACAGTCCTTTTGTTGTATCTGCAGAGGGATATTTGTGAGCAGTTTGAAGCCTATGGTGAAAAAGGAAATATCTTCACATAAAAACTAGACAGTAGCATTCTGAGAAACATCTCTGTGATGTGTGCATTCATCTCATAGAGGTGAACCTTTCATTAGATTGAGCAGTTTGGAAACAGTCCTTTTTTAGAATCTGCAAAGTGATATTTCTGAGCCCACTGAGGCCTAGGGTGAAAAAGAAGTAACTTCACATAAAAACTGGACAGATGCATTCTGAGAAACTTCTTTGTTATGTGTCCATTCATCTCACAGAGTTGAAACTTTCTTTGGATTCAGCAGTTTGGAAACAGTCTTTTTGAAGAATCTGCAAAAAATAATTTTTAGCCCTTTATGTCCTATGGTGAAATAGGAAATATCTTCATATGAAAACTAGACAGAAGCTTTCTGAGAAACTACTTTGTGATGTGTGCTTTCACCTCACAGAGTTGAGCCTTTCTTTTGAATGAGCAGTTTGGACACAGTCTTTTTGTAGAGTCTGTAAATGGATATTTGGATCACTTTGAGGCCTATGGTGAAAAAGGAAATATCTTCACATAAAAACCAGACAGGAGCATTCTGAGAAACTTCTTTGTGATGGGTGTATTCATCTCACAGAGATGAACATTTCTTTGGATGCAGCAGTTTGGAAGCCATCTTTTTGTAGTATCTGCAGAGGGGTATTTATGAACAGTTTACAGCCTATGGTTAAAAAGAATATATCTCCTCAAAAAAACTCGACAGATCCATTGTGAGAAACTTCTTTGAGATGTATGCATTCATCTCACAGAGTTGAACATTTCTTTGGATTGAGCAGTTTTCTAAACACTCCTTTTATAGAATCTGCAAAGGGATATTTCTGAGCCCATTGAGGCCTATGGTGAAAAAGGAAATATCTTCACATGAAAGCTAAACAGAAGCTTTCTGAGAAACTTCCTTCTGATGTGTGCATTCATCTCACAGTCTTGAAACTTTCTTTGGTTGAGCAGTTTGGAAACAATCTTTTTGTACTATCTGCAAAGGGATATTTCGGAGCCATTTGAGGCCTATGGTGAAAGAGAAATATCTTCACATAAAAACTCGACAAAAGAATTCTGAGAAACTTCTTTGTGATGTGTGCATTCATCACACATATTTGAACCTCTCTTTTGATTGAGCAGTTAGGAAACAGTCTTTTTGTAGAATATGCAAAAGGATATTTGTGAGCCCTTTCTGGCCTATGGTGAAATAGGGAATATCTTCACATAAAACCTAGACAGAAGCTTTCTGAAAAACTTCTTTGTGATATGTGCTTTCATCTCACAGAGTTGAACTTTTCTTTTGATTGAGCAGGTTGGAAACAGTCTTTTTTGTAGAATCTGCAAATGGATATTTGCAGCATTTTAGGCCTATGGTAAACAGGAAATTACTTCACATAAAAACTAGACAGAGACTTCCTGAGAAACTTCTTTGTGATGCATGCTTTCTTCTCAGATTTGGACCTTCTTTTTCATTGAGCAGTTTGGCAACAAGTCATTTTGTAGAATCTGCAACGGGATATATGTGAGCAGTTTGAGGCCTATGGTGAGAAAGTAAATATCTTCACATAAAACCTAGACAGAAGAATTTTGAGAAAACTCTTTGTGATGTTTGCATTCGTCTCACTGAGTTGAACCTTTCTGTTCATTGAACAGTGCAGAAACATACTTTTTGTGAAATCTGCAAAGGAATATTTGTTTGCAGTTTGAGACCTAGGTTGAAAAAGTAATATTTTCACATAAAAACAAGACAGAAGCATTCTGAAAAACTAATTTTTTATGTGTGCATTCATCTCACAGAGTTGAACCTTTCTTTTCATTGAGCAGTTTGGAAACTGTCTTTTTGTAGTATCTGCAAAGGGATATTTGTGAGCGGTTTGAGGCTTATGGTGAAAAAGGAAATACCTTCACATAAAAACCAGACAGAAGGTTTTTGAGAAAATTCTTTGTGATGTTTGCATTCATCTCCCAGAGTTGAATCTTCCTTTTCATTGAGCTGTTTAAAAACCGTCTTTTTGCACAATCTGTAAAGGGATATTTCTGAGTGGTTTGAGGCCTATGGTGAAAAAGAAATATCTTCACATAAAAATCAGACAGAAGCTGATTTTGTTATGTGTGCATTCATCCCACAGAGTTGAAACTTTCATTTCATTCAGTAGTTCAGAAACAGTGTTTTCATAGAATCTGCAAAGGGATATTTCTGAGCCCTTTGAGGTCTATGGTGAAATAGGAAATATCTTCACATAAAAACTAGACAGAAGTTTTTGAGAAACTTCTTTGTGATGTGTGCTTTCATCTCACAGAGTTGAACCTTTTTTTGATTGAGCAGTTTGGAAACAGTCCTTTTGTAGAATCTGCAAAGGGATATTTCCGAGCCCTTTGAGTCCTATAGTGAAATAGGAAATATCTTAACATAATAACTAGACAGAAGCATTCTGAGAAACTTCTTTGTGATGTGTGCTTTCATTTCACAGAGTTGAACCTTTCTTTTGATTGAGCAGTTTGGAAACACTCTTTTTGTAGAATCTGTAAATGGATATTTGGAGCACTTTGAGGCATAAGGTGAAAAAGGAAGTATCTGCACCTAAAAACTAAACAGAAACTTTCTGAGAAACTTCTTTCTGATGTGTGCTTTCATCTCACAGATTTGGACATTTCTTTTCATTGAGCAGTTTGAGACCAAATCATTGTGTAGAATCTGCAAAGGTATATTTGTGAGTGGTTTGAGGCCTATGGTGGAAAACTAAATATCTTCACATAAAAACCAGACAGAAGCTTTTCGAGATAACTCTTTGTGATGTTTGCATTCATCTCAAGGAGGTGAACCTTTCTGTTCATTGAGGAGTTCTGAAACATTCTTTTTGTGCAATCTGCAAAGGAATATTTCTGAGTGTTTTCAGGCCTATGGTGAAAAAGAAATCTCTTCACATAAAAACTAGACAGAAGCATTCTGAAAAACTTCTTTTTTATCTGTGCATACACCTCACAGAGTTGAACTTTCTTTTCACTGAGCAGTTTGGAAACAGTCTTTTTGTAGAATCTGAAAAGGGATATTTGTGAGCAGTTTGAGGCCTACGGTGAAAAAGGAAATATCATCGCATAAGAACTTGACAGAAGTTTCTGAGAAACTTCCTGGCTATGTGTGCATTCATCTGACAGAGTTGAACCGTTCTTTTGATTGAGCAGTTTGGAAACAGTATTTTTGTAGAATTGGCAAAAGGATATTTGTCACCTCTATGAGGCCTACGGTGAAAAAGGAAATATCTTCAATAAAAACTATAAAGAATGTTTCTGAGAAGCTGTTTTGCAAGGTGAGCATTCAACTCACAGAGATAAAAGTTTCTATTCTTTGATGAGTCTGGAAACTCTGTTCCTGTAAAATTTGCAAAGGGATATTTGTGAGCAGCTTGAGGCCTATGGTGAAAAAGGAAATATCTTCACATAAAAACTAGATAGAAGATTTCAGAGAAACTTCTTTGTGATATGTGCATTCATCTCACAGAGTTGAACCATTCTTTTGATTGAGAAGTTTGGAAACAGTCTTTTCAGAGAATCTGCAAAGGGATATTTTGAGTGCTTTGATAGGTATGGTGAAAAGGAAAATATCTTCGCATAAAAACTGGACAGAAGATTTCTGAGAAACTTCTTTGTGATGTGTGCATTCATCTCACAGAGTTGAAACTTTCTTTTGATTGAGCAGTTTGGAAAGAGTCCTTTTCTAGAATCTGCAGAGGGATATTTGTGAGCCCTTTATGGCCTAAAGTGAAATAGGAAATATATTCACATAAAAACTAGACAGAAGCATTCTGAGAAACTTCTTTGTGAAGTGTGCTTTCATCTCACAGGGTTGAACCTCTCTTTTGATTGAGGAGTTTGGAAATAGTCTTTTTGTAGAATATGCAAATGAATATTTGGAGTGCTTTGAGGCCTATGGTGAAAAAGGAAATATCTCCACATAAAAACTAGACAGAAGCGTTCTGAGAAACTTCTTTATGATGTATGCATTCATCTCACAGAGTTGAACCTTTCTTCGGATTGAGGAGTTTCAAAACAGTTCTTTTGTAGAATCTGCAAAGAGATATTTGTGAGCCCATTGAGGTCTATGGTAAAATAGCAAATATCTTCACATGAATACTAGTCAGAAGATTTCTGAGAAACGTCTTTGTAATGTGTGCTTTCATCTCACAGAGTTGAATCTTTCTTTTGATTTAGCAGTTTGGAAACACACTTTTTGTAGAATCTGCAAATGGATATTTGGAGCGCTTTGAGGACTATGGTGAAAAAGGAAATATCTTCACATAAAAACTAGAAATTAACATTCTATGAAACTTCTTTGTGATGTGTGCTTTCATCTCACAGAGTTGAACGTTTCTATTCATTGAGGAGTTCGGAAACTATCTTTTTTGCAGAATCTGCAAATGGATACTTGGAGCAGTTTTAGGCCTTGGTGAGACAGGAAATACCTTCACATAAAAACTAGACAGAAGCATTCTGAGAAACTTCTTTGTGACGTGTGCATTTACCACACAGAATTGAACCTTTCCTTTGATTGAACAGTTTGGAAACAGTCTTTCTGTAGTATCTCCAGAGGGATGTTTTTGAGTGGTTTGAGGCCTAGGGTGAAAAAGGAAATATCTTCACATAAAAACTAGACAGAAGCTTTCTGAGAAACTTCTTTGTGATGTGTGAATTAATCTCCCAGTGTTGAACCTTTCATTGGGTTGAGCAGTTTGGAAACAATCCTTTTGTAGAATCTGCAAAGGTATATTTCTGAACCCATTGAGGCCTATGGTGAAATATGAAATATCTTCCCATAAAAACTAGACAGAAGGTTTCTAAAAAACATCTTTGTGATGTGTGCTTCCGTCTCACAGAGTTGAACCTTTCTTTTGATTGAGCAGTTTGGAAACACTCCTTTTGTAGAATCTGCAAATGGATATTTGAGGTGCTTTGAGGCTCATGGTAAAAAACGAAATATCTTCACATAACAACTAAATGAAAGCTTTCTGCGAAACTTTTTTGTGATGTGTGCATTCATCTCACAGAGTTGAACTGTTCCTTTGATTGAGCAGTTGGAAACAGTCTTTTCGTAGAATCCACAAATGGATATTTGGAGTGGTTTTAGGCCTATGGTGAAAAAGGAAACTTCTTCACATAAAAGCTAGACAGAAGCATTCTGAGAAACTTCTTTGTGATGAGAGCTTTCATCTCACAGAGTTCAACCTTTCTTTTTATTGAGCAGTTTGGAAACAGTCTTTTTGTAGAATCTGCTAAGGGATATTTCTTTGCCGTTTGAGGCATGTGGTGAAAAAGGAAATACCTTCACATAAAAACTAGACAGAAGCATTTTGAGAAACCTCTTTGTGATGTTTGAATTTATCTCACAGAGTTGAATCTTTCTTTTGATTGAGCAGTTTGGAGACAGTCTTTTTGTACAATCTGCAAAGGGATATTTCTGAGCCGTTTGAGGCCTACATTGAAAAAGAAATATCTTCCCATAAAAACTAGACAGATGCATTTGTATAGACTACTTTGTGATGTGTCCATTCATCTCACATAGTTGAAACTTGCTTTTGATTGAGCAGTTTGGTAACCGTATTTTTGTAGCATCTGCAAAGGTATATTTGTGAGCCCTTTATGGCCTATGATGAAATAGGAAATATCTTCACATAAAAACTAAACAGTAGCTTTCTGAGAAACTTCTCTGTGATGTGTGCTTTCATTTCACAGAGTTGAACATTTCCTTCGATTGAGCAGATTGGAAACAGTCTTTTTGTACAACTTGCAAATGGATATTTGGAGCGCTTTGAGACCTGTGGTGAAAAAGGAAATATCTTCAGATAAAAATAAGATGGAAGCATTCTGAGAAACTTCTTTGTGATGTTTGCATTCATCTCACACACGTTGAACATTTCTTTGATTGAAGATTTGGAAACAGTCTTTTTGTAAAATCTACAAAGGGATAATTGTGAACCCTTTGAAGCCTATGGTGAAGAAGGAAATATCTTCATATAAAAATTACACAGAAACATTCTGAGAAACTATTTTGTGATGGGTTCATTCATTCTCACAGAGTTGAAGCTTTCTTTTGCTAGAGCAGTTTGGAAACAGTCCTTTGTAGAATCCCCAAAGGGCTAATTCTGAGCCCATTGAGGCCTTTGGTGATATAGGAAATATATTCACATAAAATCTAGACAGAAGCTTTCAGAGAAACTTCTTTTAAATGAGTGCTTTCATATCAAAGAGTCGAGAGTTTCTTTTGACTCAGCAGTTTGGAAGCACTCTTTTTGCAGGATCTGCAAATGGGTAATTGGAGTGCTTCGAGGCCTATGGTGAAAAAGGAAATAACTTCACACAAAAACTAAACAGAAGCTTTCTGAGAAACTGCTTTGTAATGTGTGCATTCATCTCACAGCATTGAAACTTTCTTTTGATTGAGCAGTTTGTAAGCGTCTTTTTGTAGAATCTGCAAATGGTTATTTGTAGTACTTTGAGGCCTATGGTGCAAAAGGAAATACCTTCATATAAAAAGTAGACAGAAGAATTCTGAGAAACTACTTTGTGATGTCTGCTTTCATCTCACAGAGTTGAGCCTTTCTTTTTATTAAGCTGTTTGGAAACATTCCTTTTGTAGAATCTGCAAATGGATATTTGAAGCAATTTGAGTCTTGTGGTGAAAAAGGAAATATGTTCACATAAAAACTAGACAGAAGAATTCTGAGAAACTTCTTTGTGATGAGTCCATTCATCTCACAGAGTTGAAACTTTCTTTGATGGACCAGTTTGGAAACAGTCTTTTTGTAATATCTGCAGAGGGATATTTTTGAATGGTTTAAAGTCTATGGTGAAAAAGGAAATATTTTCACATAATAGCTAGACAGAAGCATTCTGAGAAACTTCTTGTGATGTGTTCTTTCATTTCAGATAATTGAACCATTCTTTTGATTGAGCAGTTTGGAAACAGTTTTTCACATAATCTGCAAATGGATATTTTGTGGGCTTTGAGGCCTACGGTGAAAAAGGAAATATGTTCACGTGAAAACTAGACAGATGCTTTCTGAGAAATTTTTTTGTGATGTTTGCATTCACCACACAGAGTTTAACCTTTCTTTTCATTGAGCAGGTATTAAATAGTGGTTTTGTTCAATATGCAAAGAGATATTTCTGAGCGATTTGAGCCCTATGGTGAAAAAGAAATATCATCACATAAAAAATAGACAGAAGCATTCTGAGAAACTTATTTCTGATATGTTCATTCATCTCACAGAGTTGAAACTTTCTTTAGATAGAGGAGTTTGGAAAAAGTCTTTTTATAAAACCTGCACTTTACATAAAAACTAGACAGAAGCATTCTCATAAACTTCTTTGTGATGTGTGCACTCATCTCACAGAGTTAAAACTTTCTTTTGACTGAGCAGTTTGGAAACTGCCTTTTTGTAGAATCTGCAAAGGGATATTTGTGAACTCATTGAGGCCTATGGTGAAATAGGAAATATCTTCACATAAAAACTGGACAGAAGCTTTCTGAGAAACTTCTTTGGGATGTGTGCTTTCATCTCACACAGCTGAACCTTTCTTTTGATCGAGCAGTTGGGAAACTGTTTTTTGTAGAATCTGGAAAGGGATATTTGTGAGCCCTTTGAGGTCTATGGTGAAACAGGAAATATCTTCACATAAAAACTAGACAGAAGCTTTCTGAGAACCTTCTTTGTGATATGTGCATTCATCTCACACAGTTGAACTTTCCTTTGATTTCGCAGTTTGGAAACAGTATTTTTGTAGAATCTGCAAGTGGATATTTGCAGCGCTTTGAGGCCTATGTTCAAAAAGAAATATCTTCCATAAAAATTAGACAGAAAATTTCTAAGAAAATTATTTGTGATGTGTTCATTCATCTCACAGAGGTTAACCTTTCTTCTGATTGAGTAGTTTTGAAAAACTCTTTTTGTAGGATCTGCAAGTGGATATTTGTGTCGCTTTTAGCCCTATGTTGGAAAAGGAAATATATCCCCATAAAAACTGGACAGAAGCATTCTGAGGAACTTCTTTGTGATGTGTGCATTCAACTCACAGAGTTGATCCTTTCTTTTGATTGAGCAGATTTGAAACATTCTTTTTGTAGAATCTGCAAGTGGATATATGGAGCGCTTTGTGGCCTAGAGTGGAAAAGATAATATATTCACATAAAACCAGACAGAGGCATTCTGAGAAACTTCTTTGTGATGTGTGCATTCATCTCACCGATTTCAAACTTTCTTTTGATTGACCAGTTTTGAAATACTCTTTTTGTGGAATCTGTAAGTGGATATTTGTGGTGATTTGAGGCCTATGTTGGAAAAGGAACTATCTTCATATAAAAACTAGACAGAAGCATTCTGAAAAACTTCTAGTGATGTGTGTATTCATCTCAGAGAGTTGAACTACACTTTTGATTGAGCAGTTTGGAAACAGACTTTTTGTAGTATCTGCATGTGGATATTTTGAGCACTTTGATGCCTATGGTGGAAAAGGAAATACCTTAACATAAAAATTAGACAGAAGCATTCTGAGAAACTTCTTTTTGATGTTTGCATTCATCTCACAGAGTTGAAACTTTCCTTTGATTGACCAGTTTTGAAACACTCTTTTTGTAGAATCTGCAAGTGGATATTTGGAGTGCTGTGAGGCCTATGGTAGAAACGGATATATCTTCACATAAGAGCTGTAAAGCAGGTTTCCTAAAAACAGCCTTGTGATGTGTGCATTCATCTCACAGAGGTAAGTGGTTTCTTTTCTCTGATCAGTCTGGAAACTCTCTTCTTGTAAAATCTGAAAAAGGGTATTTTTGGGCACTTTGAGGCCTGTGTTGACAAAGGAAATATCTTCACATACAAAGTATAAAGTTTCTGCGATACTTCTTTGTGATATATGCATTCATCTCACAGAGTTGAACCTCTCTTTTGATTCATCAGTTTGGAAACGGTATTTTTGCAGAATCTGCAAACAGATATTTGTGAGCATTGTGAGGCCTATGCAGAAAAAGAAGTATCTTCACAGAAAAGTATAAAGAAGTTTTCTGAGAAACTGTTTTGTGATGTCTGTGCTCATCTCACAGAGGTAAATGATTCTTTTCTTTGATCAGTTGGGAAACTCTATTGTTTTAGAATCTGCTAAGGGATATTTGTGAGTGCATAGAACCCTATGGTGAAAAAAGAATTGTCTTCACATAAAAACTAGACAGAATCCTACTGAGAAACTTCTTGGTGATGTGTGCATTCATCTCACAGAATTGAAACTTTCTTTTGATTGAGAAGTTTGGAAACGTCTTTTTGTGGAATCTGTAAAGGGATATTTCTGAGCACTTTGAGGCCTATGGTGAAAGAGAAAATATCTTCACATAAAAAATAAACTAAAGAATTTGAGAAACTTCTTTGTGATGTATGCATTCATCTCACAGAGTTCAACAATTCTTTTGATTGAGCAGTTGGGAAACAGCCTTTTTGTAGAATCTGCAAAGTATATTTGTGAGT
The DNA here is from genome assembly GCF_028885655.2 of Pongo abelii. NCBI lineage: Eukaryota > Metazoa > Chordata > Mammalia > Primates > Hominidae > Pongo > Pongo abelii. The sequence goes on from NC_072002.2 coordinate 10,194,781, forward strand.
GCTTTGAGGTCTATGGTTAAAGGGAAATATCTTCACATAAAAACTATAAAGAAGGTTTGTGAGAAACTTCTTTCTGATGTGTGCATTCATCTCACAGAGTTGAACCATTCTTTTGTCTCAGCAGTTTGGAAACAGTCTTTTTTTAGGATCTGCAAAGGGATGTTTTTGAGCACTTTGAGGTCCGTGGTGAAAAAGGAAACACATTCACGTAAAAACAAGATAGAAGCTTTCTGAAAAACATATTTTTGATATACGCATTCATTCCACAGAGGGGACCCTTTCTTTTGATGAGCAGTTTGGAAACAGTATTTTGTAGAATTTCCAAAGGGTTATTAGTTAGTGCTTTGTGTCTTATGTTGGAAAAGGAATTATCTTTACATAAATACTAGAAAGAATATTTCTGAGAAACTGCTTTTTGATATGTGCTTTCATCTCACAGAGGTAACCATTTCTCTTCATTGAGCAGATTCTGTTCTTTTAAAATCTGCAAGAGGATATTTGTCAGAGCTTTGAAGCATATGGTGAAAAATTAATTATCTTCACGAAAAAACTAGACAGAAGCTTTCTATGAAACATCTTGGAGATGCGAGAATTCATTTCACAGAGTTGAAACATTCTTTCGATTGAGCAGTTTGTAAACAGTATTTTGGTAGAATCTGCAAAGGGACATTTGTGATGCTTTGAAACCTCTGGTGAAAGAGGAAATATTTTCACATGAAAACTAGAGAGAAGCTTTCTGAGAAACCACTTTGTGATGTGTGCATTCATCTCACAGATTTGAACCTTTCTTTGGATTGAGCAATTTGAAAACAGTATTTTTGTAGAATCTAGAAAAGCATATTTTTGAAAGCTTTGAGGCCTATGATGAAATAGGAAATATCTTCACATAAAAACTAGACAGAAGCTTTCTAAGAAAATTCTTTGTGATGTGGGCATTCATCTCATAGAGTTCAACCATTCTTTTGATTGAACAGTTTGGAAACAGTCTTTTTGTAGAATCTGCAAAGGGATATTTATGAGTGCTTTCAGGCCTATGGTGAAAAAGGAAATATATACACATAAAAAGTATAAACAAGGTTTCTCAGAAACAGATTTGTGATGTATGCATTCATCTCACAGAGGTAAACGTTTCTTTTCTCTGGTCAGTCTGGAAACTGTTCCTGTAGAGTCTGCAAAGGGATATTTGTGAGTGCTTTGAGGCCTATGGTGAAAAAGGAAATATCTTCACATAAAAACTATAAAGAAGGTTTCTGAGAAACTTCTTTGTGATGTATGCATTCATCTCACGGAGTTGAACTATTTTTTTGATGGAAGAGTTTGGAAACAATCTTTTTGTAGAATCTGCAAAGGGATATTTTTGAGTGCTTTGAGTCCTAGGCAGAAAAAAGAAATATCATCACATAAAAAGTATAAAGAAGGTTTCTGAGAAACAGTTTTCTGATGTGTGCATTCATCTCACAGAGAAAAACGTTTGTTTTCTTTGATCAGTCTGGAAATTCTGTTCTTGTACAATCTGGTAAGGGATATTTGTGAGCAGATGGAGGCCTATGTTGAAAAAGGAAATGTCTTCATATAAAAATTAGACAGAAAACTCCTGTGAAACTTCTTAGTGATGTGTGCATTCATCTCACAGAGTTGAAACTTTCTTTTCATTGAGCAATTTTGAGCACTTTGCGTCCAGTTGTGAAAAAGGAAATACCTGCACATGAAAACTAGACAGAATGTTTCCAAAAAACTGCTTTGTGATATGTGCATTCATCTCCCAGATGTGTCTGTTTCTTTTCATTGAGAAGATTGCAAACTCTTTTCTTGTACAATCTGCAAAGGGATATTTTGAGCCCTTTGAAGCATATGGTGAAAAAGGAAATATCTTCACATAAAAACTACACAGAAGCATTCTGAGAAACATCATGGCAATGTGAGCATTTATCTCACAGAGTTGAAACATTCTTTTGATTGATCAGTGTGTAAAGAGTCTTTTTGTAGAATCTGCAAAGGGATATTTGTGAACGTTTTGAGGCCTATGGTGAAAAAAGAAATATCTTCACATAAAAACTAGAGAGAAGATTTCTTAGAAAACTCTTTGTGATGTGCATACATCTCACAGATTTGAACCTTTCTTTTGATTGAGCAATTTGGAAAAAGTATTTTTGTAGAATCTGTAAAGGAATATTTGTGAGCACTTTGAGGCCTATGGTGAAAAAGCAAGTATCTTCACATGAAATCTACACAGAAGCATTCTGAGAAACTTCTTTGTGATGTGTGCATTCATCACACAGAGTTGAAACTTTGTTTTGATTGAGCAGTTTGGAAACAGTCTTTTTGTAGAATCTGCAAGTGGATATTTGGAGTGCTTTGAGGCCTATGGTGAAAAAGGAAATATATTCACATAAAAAGTAGACAGAAGGTTTCTGAGAAACTTATTTGAGATGTGTGCATTCATCTCACAGTGTTCAATAATTCTTTTTATTGAGTGGTTTGGAAACGTCTTTTTGTAGAATCTGCAAAGGGATATTTATGAGGGCTTTGAGGCCTATGGTGAAAAAGGAAATATCTTCACAGAAAAACTATAAAGAAAGTTTCTGAGAAACTTCTTTGTGGTGTGTGCATTCATCTCACCGAGTTGAAACATTCTTTGGATCGAGCAGTTTGGAAACAGTCTTTTTGTACAATCTGCAAAGGGATATTAAGGAGCGCATTGAGGACTATGGTGAAAAAGGAAATATCTTCACATAAAAACTAGAAAGAAGCATTCTGAGAAGCTGCTTTAAGATATATGTATTCAGCTCACAGAGGTAAACGTTTCTTTTCATTGAGCAATTTGTAAACTCTGTTATTCTAGAATCTACAAAGTGATATTTTTGAGTGTTTTGAGACCCAGGTTGAAAAAGGAACTATCTTCACATAAAAACTAGTGAGAAACTACTTTCTGATGTGTGCATTCATCGCACAGAGTTGAAAATTTCTTTTGATGGAGCAGTTTGGAAACAGTCTTTTGGTAGATTCTGCAAAGGTATATTTGGGAGTCCTTTGAGGCCTATGTTCAAAAAGGAAATATCTTCACATAAAAACGAGAAGGAAGTTTTCTGAGAATCTTCTTTGTGATGTGCACATTCATCTCACAGGGTTGAACCATTCTGTTTATTGAGCAGTTTGGAAACAGTCTTTTTGTAGAAACTGCAAAGGGATATCTGGGAGAGCATTGAGGCATATGGTGAAAAAGGAAATATCTTCACATAAAAGGTAGAAAGAAATTTTCTGAGTAACTCTTTTGTGACGTGTGCATTCATCACACAGAAGTAAAAGTTTCTCCCATTGAGCAGTTAGTTTTTATGTGAAGATATTTCCGTTTTCCTCATAGACCTCAAACCGCCTACATATATCCCTTTGCAGATTCTACAAAAAGACTGTTTTCAAACGGCTTAAAGAAGGCCTTCACTCTGTGACATGAAAGCACACATCACAGAGAAGTTTCTCAGAAAGTTTCTGTCTAGATTTTATTGTTGATACTCTCTTTTTCACCATAGGCCTAAAACCGCTCATAAATAACCCTTTGCAGATTCTACAAAAAGACTGTTTCCAAACTACTCAATCAAAAGAAAGGTTCAATTCTGTCAGGTGAATGCACACATCACAACGAAGTTTCTCAGAAAGCTTCTGTCTAGTTTTTATTTGAAGATGTTTCCTTTTTCAATATAGGCCTCAAAGCCCTCACAAATGTCCCTTTATAGATTTTACAAAAAGACTGTTCCCAAACTGCCCAACCTAAATAAAGCTTCAACTCTTTGAGATGAATGCACACATTCCAAAGAAGTTTCTCAGAATGCTTCTGTCTAGTTTTTATGTGAAGATATTTCCTTTTTCACAATAGTCCTCAAATTGCTCACAAATGTCCCTGTGCAGGTTCTACATAAAGACTGTTTCCAAACTGTTCAATGAGAAAAAAGTTTTGACCAGGCATGGTGGCTCACGCCTGTAATCCCAGCACTTTGGGAGACTGAGGCAGGTGGATCATGAAGTCAGGAGATCGAGACCATCCAGGCTAACAAGGTGAAACCCAGTCTCTACTAAAAATACAACAAATTAACCAGGCAGGGTGACGGGCTCCTATTGTCCCAGCTACTCGGGAGGCTGAGGCAGGAGAATGGCATGAACCCAGGACATGGAGATTGCAGTGAGCCAAGATAGCACCACTACTCTCCAGCCTGGCTGAAAGAGCAAGACTCCATCTCAAAAAAAAAAAAAGAAAAGAAAAAAGAAAGGAAAGTTTCAACTCTGTGAGATGAAAGCACACAACACAACGAAGTTTCTCAGAATGCTTCTGTCTAGTTTTTATATGAAGATATTTCCTTTTTCACCATAGGCCTCAACGGTTTCACAAATATTCCCATGCAGATTGTACAGAAAGAACGCTTCCAAGCTGATCAATCAAAAGGAAGCTTCAATTCTGTGAGATGAATGCACACATCACAAAGAAGTTTCTCACACAGTTTCTGTCTAGTTTTTTTGTAACAATGTTTCCTTTTTCACCATAAACCTCAGATTGTTCACAAATATCACTTTGCAGATTATACAAAAAAACAGCTCCCAAACTGCTCAATCAAAACAAAGATTCAACTCTGTGAGATGAATGCACACATCACAAAGAAGTTTCACAGAAAGCTTCAGTCTAGATTTTATTTGTGGATATTTCCTTTTTCACCTTAGGCCTCAAACCGCTCACAAATATACCTTTGCAGATTCTCCAATGTGACTGTTTCCAAACTGCTCAATCAAAACACTGGTTCAACTCTGTGAGATGAATGCACACATCACAAAGAAGTTTCTCAGAATGATTCTCTATAGTTTTTATGAGAATATATTACCTTTTTCACCATATGCCGCAACATTTTCACCAATATCCCTATTCAATTTCTATAAAAATACTGCCTCCAAAATTCTGAATCAAAAAGAAGCTTCAAATCCATGAGATGAATGTATACTTCACAAAGAAGTTTCTCAGAAAGATTCTGTTTAGTTTTCATGTGCATGTATTTCCTTTATCACCATATACCTCAAAGTGCCCAGAAATATCACTTTGCAGATTCTACCAAAAAACTGTTTCCAAAGTGCTCAGTCAAAAGAAAGGTTCAACCCTGTGAGATGAATGCACCCATCACAAAGAAGTTTCACAGAAATATTCTGTCCAGAATTCATTAGTGGATATTTCCCTTTTCACAATAAGCCTGAAAGGGCTCATAAATATCCCTTGGCAGAATCTACAAAAGGACTGTTTACAAACTGCTCAATCAAAAGAAAGTTTTGACTCTGTGTGATGAACGCACACATCAAAAAGAATATTCCCAGAAAAATTCTGTCTAGTTTTTATATGAACACATTTCATTTTTCACCATAGGTGTCAAACCTCCTACATATATACCTCTGCAGATTCTTCAAAAAGCCTGTTTCCAAACTGCTCAATCAGAAGAAAGGTTCCACCCTGTGAGATGAATGCACACATCACAAAGAAGTTTCTCAGAAAGCTTTTGTCTAGTTATTATGTGAAGACATTTCCTTTTTCACCATAGGCCAAAAATGGATCACAAATATCCCTTTGCAGATTCTACAAAAAGATTGTTTCCAAGCTGCTCAATCAAAAGAAAGGTTCAAACCTGTGAGATGAATGCACACATCACAAAGAAGTTTCTCAGAAACTTCTGTCTGCTTTTCTGTAAATATATTTCCTTTCTCACCATGAGCCTCAAACTGCCCACAAATATCCTTTTGCAGATATTCCAAAAAGGCTGTTTACAAAGTGTTCAATCAAAAGAAAGGTTCAACTCTGTTTGATGAATGCACACTTCACAAAGAAGTTTATCAGAAACCTTCTGTCTAGTTTTTATTTGAAGATATTTCTTTTTTCACCCTAAGCCTCAAAGCATTCACAAATATCACTTTGCAGATTCTACAGATAGACTGTTTCCAAACTACTCAATCAAAAGAAATGTTCAACTCTGTGAGTTGAATGCACACATCACAAAGAAGTTTCTCAGAATGCTTGTGTCTAGTTTTTATGTGAAGATATTTCCTTTTCCACCACAGGCCGTAAAGCGCTTGAAATATCCACTTGCAGATTCATCAAACAGAGTTTTTCAAAACTGCTCAATCACAAGAAAGATTCAACTCTGTGAGTTGAATGCACACATCACAAAGCAGTTTCTCAGAATGTTTCTGTCGAGTTTTTATGTGAAGATATTTCCTTTTTCACTAGAGTCCACAAAGCGTTCCAAATATCCAATTTCAGATTCTACAAAAAGAGGTTTCAAAACTGCTCAAACAAAAGAAAGTTTCAACTCTGTGAGCTGAATGCACACAGCACAAAGATGTTTATCTGATTGCTCCTGTCTAGTTTTCATGTGAAGATATTTCCTATTCCACCATAGGCCCCAAAGCGCACCAAAAATCCACTTGCAGATTCTACAAAAAGTGTGTTTCAAAACTGCTCAATGAAAAGTAATACTCAATTCTGTGAGGTGAATGCACACATCACAAAGAAGTTTCTCAGAACGCTTCTTCTAGTTTTTATGTGAAGATATTTCCTTTTCCATTAGAGGTGGCCAAGCGCTCAACATATCCACTTGCAGATACAACAAAAAGAGTGTTTCAAAACTGCTCAATCAAAAGAAATGTTCACCTCTGTGAGGTAAATGCACACATCACAAAGAAGTTTCTCAGAATGCTTCTGTCTAATTTTTATGTGAAGATATTTTGTTTTCCACCACAGGCCTTAAAGCGCTCTAAATATCGATTTGCAGATACTACAAAACAACTATTTCCAAACTGCTCAGACAAAACAGTTGTTCAACGATATGAGTGGAATACACACATCACAAAGAAATTTCTCAGATTGCTTCTGTGTAGTTTTTATGTGAAGGTATTTCCTTTTCCATCGTAGGCCACCAATCGCTCCAAATATCCACTTGCAGATTCTACAAAAAGAATGTTTCAAAACTGCTGAATGAAAAGAAAGGTTCAACTCTGTGAGATGAATGCAAACATCACAGAGAAGTTTCTCAGAATGCTTCTGTTTAATTTTTATGTTAAAGTATTTCCTTTTCCACTGTAGGCCTCAAAGCATTCGAAATATCCATTGTAGATACTACAAAAAGAGTGTTTCAAAACTGCTCAATCAAAATAAAGGTGCAATTGTGTGAGAGGAATGCATACATCACAATGAACTTTCTCAGAATGCTTCTGTCAAGTTTTAATGTGAAAATATTTCCTTTCAAATCTAGGCCTCAAAGCACTACAAAATCCAATTGCAGATTCAAAAACAAGAGTGTTTCAAAATTGCTGGATCAAAAGAAACTTTCAACTCAGCGAGATGAATGCACCCATCAAAAAGAAGGTTCTCAGATGGCTTCTGTCTAGTTTTTCTGTGAAGATATTTCCTTTTCAAGTAGAGGCTGCAAAGCACTCCAAATATCCACTTGCAGATTCTATAAAAAGAGGGTTTCAAAACTGCTCAATGCAAAGAAAGATTCAAATCTGTGAGGTGAATGCACACATCACAAAGAAGTATCTCTTAATGCTTCCACCTAGTTTTTATGTGAAGATATTTCCTTTTCCACTAGAGGCCACAAATGCCCTCCAAATATTCACTTGCAGATTCTACAAAAGAGTGTTTCAAAGCTGCTCAATCAAAGGAAAAGTTTAACTATGTGAGGTCAATGCAAATATCACAAAGAAGTTTCTGAGAATAATTCGATCTAGTTTTTATGTGACGATATTTCCTTTTCCACCATAAGCCTCAAAGCTCCCCAAATATACACTTGCAGATACTACAGAAATACTGCTTCTAAACTGTCAGTCAAAAGAAAGTTTCAACTCCGAGAGTCGAATGCAAACATCACAAAGAATTTTCTCATAATGCTTCTCTGTAGTTTTTATTTGAAGATATTTCCTTTTCCACCAAAGGCCTCAAAACACTCCACGTATCCAATTGCAGATTCTAAAAAAAGCCTCTTTCCAAAATGCTCAATCAATAGAAAGGTTCAACTCTGTGAGTTGAATGCACACATCACAAAGAAGTTTCTCAGAAAGCTTCTGTCTAGTTTTTAAGTGAAGATATTTTCTTTTCCACCTTAGGCCTCAAAGCGCTCCAAATATCATTGCAGATTCTACAAAAAGCGTGTTTCAAAACTGCTCAAACCAAAGAAAGTTTTAACTCTGTGAGTTTAATGCACACATCAGAAAGAAGTTTCTCAGAATTCTTCTGTCTAGGTTTTAGATGAAGATATTTCCTTTTCCACTTTAGGCAACAAAGCTCTCCAAATATCCACTTGAAGATCCTACAAAAAGAGTGTTTCAAAACTGTTCAATGAAAAGAAAGGTTCAGCTCTTTGATATGAATGCACACATCACAAAGAAGTTTCTCAGAATGCTTCTCTCTAGTTTTTGTGTGAAAATATTTCCTTTTCCACCATTGGCTGCAAAGCGTTCAAAATATCCACACGCAGATATTACAAAAAAATTGTTTCCAAACTGCTCAATAAAAAGAGTGGTTCAGAGGAGGAGCCAAGATGGCCGAAAAGGAACAGCTCCGGTCTACAGCTCCCAGCGTGAGCGACGCAGAGAACGGGTGATTTCTGCATTTCCATCTGAGGTACCATGTTCATCTCACTAGGGAATGCCAGATAGTGGGCGCAGGTCAGTGGGTGAGTGCACTGTGCACCAGCTGAAGCAGGGGCAAGGCATTGCCTCACTCGGGAAGTGCAAGGGGTCAGGGAGTTCCCTTCTCAGGGGTGACAGACGGCACCTGGAAATTCGGGCCACTCCCACCCGAATACTGTGCTTTTCTGATGGGCTTAGGAAACGGTGACCCAAGAGAGTATAGCCCGCACCTGGCTCAGAGGGTCCTACGCCAATGGAGTCTCACTGATTGCTAACACAGCAGTCTGAGATCAAACAGCAAGGCGGCAGCGAGCCTGGGGGAACGGCGCCCGCCATTGCCCAGGCTCGCTTAGGTAAACAAAGCAGCCGGGAAGCTTGAACTGTGTGGAGCCCACCACAGCTCAAAGAAGCCTGCCTGCCTCTGTAGGCTCCACTTCTGGGGGCAGGGCACAGACAAACAAAAAGACAGCAGTAACCTCTGCAGACTTAAATGTCCCTTTCTGACAGCTTTGAGGAAAGCAGTGGTTCTCCCAGCACGCAGCTGGTGATCAGAGAACCGGTAGACTGCCTCCTCAAATGGGTCACTGACCCCTGACCCCCAAGCAGCCTAAATAGGAGACACCACCAGCAAGGGCAGACTAACACATCAAACGGCCGGCCAGGTACTAAAACAGACGTGAAGCTGAGGGTCCTGTCTGTTAGAAGGAAAACTAACAGAAAGGACATACACAACAAAAACCCATCTCTACATCACCATCATCAAAGACCAAATGTAGATAAAACCACAAAGATGGGGAAAAAACAGAGCAGAAAAACTGGAAACTCTAAAAAGCAGAGTACCTCTCCTCCTCCAAAGGAACGCAGTTCCTCACCAGCAATGGAACAAAGCTGGACGGAGAATGACTTTGACGAGCTGAGAGAAGAAGGCTTCAGATGATCAAATTACTCTGAGCTACGGGAGGATATTCAAACCAAAGGCAAAGAAGTTGAAAACTTTGAAAAAAATTTAGAAGAATGTATAACTAGAATAACCAATAGAGAGAAGTGCTTAAAGGAGCTGATGGAGCTGAAAACCAAGGCTCGAGAACTACGTGAAGAATGCAGAAGACTCAGGATCTGATGCGATCAAACGGAAGAAAGGGTATAAGCCCTGGAAGATGAAATGAATGAAATGAAGCAAGAAGGGAAGTTTAGAGAAAAATAATAAAAAGAAACGAGCACAGCCTCCAAGAAATGTGGGACTATGTGAAAAGACCAAATCTACGTCTGATTGGTGTACGTGAAAGTGACGGGGAGAATGGAACCAAGTTGGAAAACACTCTGCAGGATATTATCCAAGAGAAATTCCCCAATCTAGCAAGGCAGGCCAACATTCAGTTTAAGGAAATACAGACAATGCCCCAAAGATACTTCTCGAGAAGAGCAATTCCAAGACACATAATTGTCAGATTCACCAAAGTTGAAATAAAGGAAAAAATGTTAAGGGCAGCCAGAGAGAAAGTTCGGATTACCATCAAAGGGAAGCCCATCAGACTAACAGTCGATGTCTCGGTAGAAAATCTACAAGCCAGAAGAGAGTGGGGTCCAACATTCAACATTCTTAAAGAAAAGAATTTTCAACCCAGAATTTCATATCCAGCCAAACTAAGCTTCATAAGTGAAGGAGAAATAAAATACTTTACAGACAAGCAAATGCTGAGAGATTTTGTCACCACCAGGCCTGCCCTAAAAGAGCTCCTGAAGGAAGTGCTAAACATGGAAAGGCACAACCGGTTCCAGTCGCTGCAAAATCATGCCAAAATGTAAAGACCATCGAGACTAGGAAGAGACTGCATCAACTAACGCGCAAAATAACCAGCTAACATCATAATGACAGGATCAAATTCACACATAACAATATTAACTTTAAATGTAAATGGACTAAATGCTCCAATTAAAAGACACAGACTTGCAAATTGGATACAGAGTCAAGACCCATCAGTCTGCTGTATTCAGGAAACCCATCTCACGGGCAGAGACACATATAGGCTCAAAATAAAAGGATGGAGGAAGAGCTACCAAGCAAATGGAAAACAAAAAAAGGCAAGGGTTGTAATCCTAGTCTCTGATAAAACAGACTTTAAACCAACAAAGATCAAAAGAGACAAAGAAGACCATTACATAATGGTAAAGGGATTAATTCAACAAGAAGAGCTAAGCATCCTAAATATATATGCACCCAATACAGGAGAACCCAGATTCATAAATCAAGTCCTGAGTGACCTACAAAGAGACTTAGACACCCACACATTAATAATGGGAGAATTTAAGACCCCACTGTCAACATTAGACAGATCAACGAGACAGAAAGTCAACAGGGATACCCAGGAATTGAACTCAGCTCTGCACCAAGCAGACCTAATAGACATCTACAGAACTCTCCACCCCAAATCAACAGAACATATATTTTTTTCAGCACCACACTACACCTATTCCAAAATTGACCACGTACTTGGAAGTAAAGCTGTCCTCAATAAATGTAAAAGAACAGAAATTATAACAAACTATCTCTCAAATCACAGTGCAATCAAGCTAGAACTCAGGATCAAGAATCTCACTCAAAACTGCTCAACTACATGGAAATTGGAAAACCTGCTCCTGAATGACTAGTGGGTACATAACGAAATGAAGGCAGAAATAAAGATATTCTTTGAAACCAACGAGAACCAAGACACAACATACCAGAGTCTCTGGGATGCATTCAAAGCAGTGTGTAGAGGGAAATTTATAGCACTAAATGCCTACAAGAGAAAGCAGGAAAGATCCAAAATTGACACCCTAACATCACAAGTAAAAGAACTAGAAAAGCAAGTGCAAACACATTCAAAAGCTAGCAGAAGGCAAGAAATAACTAAAATCAGAGCAGAACTGAAGGAAATAGAAACACAAAAAACCGTTCAAAAAATTAATGAATCCAGGAGCTGGTTTTTTGAAAGGATCAACAAAATTGCTAGACCGCTAGCAAAATTAATAAAGAAAAAAAGAGAGAAGAATCAAATAGATGCAATAAAAAATGATAAAGGGGATATCACCACCAATCCCACAGAAATACAAACTACCATCAGAGAATACTAGAAACATCTCTATGCAAATAAACTAGAAAATCTAGAAGAAATGGATACATTCCTCACACATACACCCCCCCCAAGGCTAAACCAGGAAGAAGTTGAATCTCTGAATAGACCAATAACAGGAGCTGAAATTGTGGCAATAATCAATAGCTTACCAACCAAAAAAAGTCCAGGACCAGATGGGTTCACAGCCGAATTCTACCAGAGGTACAAGGAGGAACTAGTACCATTCCTTCTGAAACTATTCCAATCAATAGAAAAAGAGGGAATCCTCCCTAACTCATTTTATGAGGCCAGCATCATCCTGATACCAAAGCCTGTCAGAGACACAACAAAAAAAGAGAATTTTAGACCAATATCCTTGATGAACATTGATGCAAAAATCCTCAATAAAATACTGGCAAACAGAATCCAGCAGCACATCAAAAAGCTTATCCAACATGATCAAGTGGTCTTCATCCCTGCGATGCAAGGCTGGTTCAATATATGCAAATCAATAAATGTAATCCAGCATATAAACAGAACCAAAGACAAAAACCACATGATTATCTCAATAGATGCAGTAAAGGCCTTTGACAAAATTCAACAACTCTTCATGCTAAAAACTCTCAATAAATTAGGTATCGATGTAATGCATCTCAAAATAATAAGAGCTATCTATGACAAACCCACAGCCAATATCATACTGAATGGGCAAAAACTGGAAGCATTCCCTTTGAAAACTGGCACAAGACAGGGATGCCCTCTCTCACCACTTCTATTCAACATAGTGTTGGAAGTTTTGGCCAGGGAAATTAGGCAGGAGAAGGAAATAAAGGGGATTCAATTAGGAAAAGAGGAAGTCAAAATGTCCTTGTTTTCAGATGACATGATTGTATATCTAGAAAACCCCATTGTCTCAGCCCAAAATTTTTTAAGCTGATAAGCAAATTCAGCAAAGTCTCAGGGTACAAAATCAATGTACAAAAATCACAAGCATTCTTATACATTAATAACAGACAAACAGAGAGCCAAATCATGAGTGAACTCCCATTCACAATTGCTTCAAAGAGAATAAAATAACTAGGAATCCATCTTACAAGGGGTGTGATGGACCAATTCAAGGAGAACTACAAACCACTGCTCAAGGAAATAAAAGAGGATACAAACAAATGGAAGAACATTCCATGCTCATGGGTAGGAAGAATCAATATCGTAAAAATGGCCATCCTTCCCAAGATAATTTACAGATTCAATGCCATCCCCATCAAGCTACCAATGACGTTCTTCACAGAATTGGAAAAAACTACTTTAAAGTTCATAAGGAAACAAAAAAGAGTCCGCATCGCCAAGTCAATCCTAAGCCAAAAGAACAAAGCTGGAGGCATCACACTACCTGACTTCAAACTATACTACAAGGCTACAGTAACCAAAACAGCATGGTACTGGTACCAAAACAGAGATATAGATCAATGGAACACAACAGAGCCCTCAGAAATAATGCCACATATATACAACTATCTGATCTTTGACAAACCTGAGAGAAACAAGAAATGGGGAAAGGATTCCCTATTTAATAAATGGTGCTGGGAAAACTGGCTAGCCATATGTAGAAAGCTGAAATTGGATCCCTTCCTTACATCTTATACAAAAATCAATTCAAGATGGATTAAAGACTTAAATGTTAGACCTAAAACCATAAAAACCCTAGAAGAAAACCTTGGCATTACTATTCAAGACATAGGCATGGGCAAGGACTTCATGTCTAAAACACCAAAAGCAATGGCAACGGAAGCCAAAATTGACAAATGGGATCTCATTAAACTCAAGAGCTTCTGCACAGCAAAAGAAACTATCATCAGAGTGAACAGGCAACCTGCAAAATGGGAGAAAATTTTCACAACCTACTCATCTGTCAAAGGGCTAATATCCAGAATCTAAAATGAACTCAAACAAATTTACAAGAAAAAAACAAACAACCCCATCAAAAAGTGGGCGAAGGACATGAACAGACACTTCTCAAAAGAAGACATTTATGCAGCCAAAAAACACATGAAAAAATGCTCATCATCACTGGCCATCAGAGAAATGCAAATCAAACCACAATGAGATACCATCTCACACCAGCTAGAATGGCAATCATTAAAAAGTCAGGAAACAATAGGTGCTGGAGAGGATGTGGAGAAATTGGAACACTTTTACACTGTTGGTGGGATTGTAAACTAGTTCAACCCTTGTGGAAGTCAGTGTGGCAATTCCTCAGGGATCTAGAACTAGAAATTCCATTCGACCGAGCCATCCCATTACTCGGTATATACCCAAAGGACTATAAATCATGCTGCTATAAAGACACATGCACACGTATGTTTATTGCGGCATTTTTCACAATAGCAAAGACTTGGAACCAACCCAAGTGTCCAACAATTGTAGACTGCATTAAGAAAATGTGTCACATATACACCATGGAATACTATGCAGCCATAAAAAATGATGAGTTCATGTCCTTTGTAGGGACATGGATTAAATTGGAAATCATCATTCTCAGTAAACTATCACAAGAACAAAAAACAAAACACCGCTTATTCTCACTCATAGGCGAGAATTGAACAATGGGAACACATGGACACAGAAGGGGAACATCACACTTCGGAGACTGTTGTGGGGTGGGGGGAGGGTGGAGGGATAGCATTGGGAGATATACCTAATGCTGGATGACGAGTTGGTGGGTGCAGCGCACTAGCATGGCACATGTATACATATGTAACTTTCCTGCCCATTGCGCACATGTACCATATAACCTAAAGTATAATAATAATAAATTAAAAAAATTGTATATGTTTAAAAAAAAATAAAAGAGTGGTTCAACTCTCCAAGATGAATGCACACATCACTAATAAGTTTTTCAGAATGCTTCTGTCAGTTTTTATGTGAAGATATTTCGTTTTCAAATACAGGCCTCTAAGTGCTCCAAATATACATTTGTGGATGCTACAAAAAGAAAGTTTCCAAACTGTTCAATCAAAAGATAGGTTAAACTCTGTGAGTTGAATGCACACATCTCAAAGATGTTTCTCAGAATGCTTCACTCTAGTTTTTATGTGAAGATATTTCCTTTTCCACCAGAGGCTGCAAAGCACTCCAAATATCCATTTACGGATTCTACAAAAAGACTGTTTCCAAACTGCTCAATCAAAAGTAAGTTTCACCTCTGTAAGAAGAAGGCACATATCACAAGTAAATTTCTCAGAAAGTTTCTGTCTAGTTTTTATGTTAAATTATTTTCAATTTCCCTAGAGGCCACAAAGGGCTCTGAAATATCCATTTGCAGATTCTAGAAAGCAATGGATTCAAATCTGCTCAAACTAAAGAAAAGTTCAACTCTGTGAGATGAATGCACACATCACAAAAAGTTTCTCAGAATGCTTCTGTGTAGTTTTGACGTGAAGATATTTCCTTTTCAAGTACAGGCCACAAAGCGCTCCAATTATCCACTTGTAGATTCTACAAAAAGAATGTTTCCAAACTGCTCAATAAGCAGAAAATTCAACTCTGTGAGATGAATGCACACATCACAAAGAAGTTTCTGAGAATGCTTCTGTCTAGTTTTTATGTGAAGATATTCCTCTTTTAAAAGATATGTTGAACACTGTGAGTTGAAAGCACACATCATAAAGAAGTTTCTCAGAATGCTTCTGTGTGTTTACAGCAGCATGATTTATAGTCCTTTGGGTATATACCCAGTAATGGGATGGCTGGATCAAATGGTATTTCTACTTCTAGAACCCTGAGGAATCGCCACACTGATTTCCACAATGGTTGAACTAGTTTACAGTCCCACCAACAGTGTAAAAGTGTTCCTATTTCTCCACATCCTCTACAGCACCTGTTGTTTCCTGACTTTTTAATGATCGCCATTCTAAGCGGTGTGAGGTGGTATGACATTGAAGCTTTGATTTGCATTTCTCTGATGGCCAGTGATGATGAGCATTTTTACATGTGTCTTTTAGCTGTATAAATGTCTTCTTTTGAGAAGTGTCTGTTCATATCCTTCACTCACTTTTTGATGGGGTTGTTTGTTTTTTTCTTGTAAATTTGTTTGAGTCCATTGTAGATTCTGGATATTAGCCCTTTGTTAGATGAGTAGGTTGCGAAAATTTTCTCCCACTTTGTAGGTTGCCTGTTCACTCGGTTGGTAGTTTCTTTTGCTGCCCAAAAGCTCCTTAGTTTAATTAGATCCCATTTGTCAATTTTGGCTTTTGTTGCCATTGCATTTGGTGTTTTATACATTAAGTCCTTGCCCATGCCTATGTCCTGAATGGTAATGCCTAGGTTTTCTTCTAGGGTTTTTATGGTTTTAGGTCTAATGTTTAAGTCTTTATCCATCTTGAATTAATTTTTGTAAAAGGTGTAAGGACGGGATCCAGTTTCAGCTTTCTACATATGGTTAGCCAGTTTTCCCAACACCATTTTTTAAATAGGGAATCCTTTCCGCATTGCTTGTTTTTCTCAGGTTTGTCAAAGATCATATAGCTGTAGATATGTGGCGTTATTTCTGAGGGCTCTGTTGTGTTCCATTGATCTATATCTCTGTTTTGGTACCAGTATCATGCTGTTTTGGTTACTGTAGCCTTGTAGTATAGCTTGAAGTCAGGTAGCGTGATGCCTCCAGCTTTGTTCTTTTGGCTTAGGGTTGACTTGGTGATGCACATGTATGTTTATTGTGGCACTGTTCACAACAGCAAAGACTTGGAACCAACCCAAATGTCCAACAATGATAGACTGGATTAAGAAAATGTGGCACATATACACCATGGAATACTATGCAGCCATAAAAAATGATGAGTTCATGTGTTCTCATTGTTCAATTCCCACCTATGAGCGAGAATATGCCGTGTTTGGTTTTTTGTTCTTGCGATAGTTTACTGAGAATGATGATTTCCAATTTCATCCATGTCCCTACAAAGGACGTGAAGTCATCATTTTTTATGGCTGCATAGTATTCTATGGTGTATATGTGCCACATTTTCTTAATCCAGTCTATCATTGTTGGACATTTGTGTTGGGTCCAAGTCTTTGCTATTGTGAATAACGCCGCAGTAAACATACGTGTACATGTGTCTTTATAGCTGCATGATTTATAGTCCTTTGGGTATATACCCAGTAATGGGATGGCTGGGTCAATTGGAATTTCTAGTTCTAGATCCCTGAGGAATCGCCACACTGACTTCCACAAGGATTGAACTGGTTTACAGTCCCACCAACAGTGTAAAAGTGTTCCTATTTCTCCACATCCTCTCCAGCACCTGTTGTTTCCTGACTTTTTAATGATTGCCATTCTAACTGGTGTGAGATGGTATCTCCTTGTGGTTTTGATTTGCATTTCTCTGATGGCCAGAGATGGTGAGCATTTTTTCATGTGTTTTTTGGCTGCATAAATGTCTTCTTTTGAGAAGTGTCTGTTCATATCCTTCGCCCACTTTTTGATGGGGTTGTTTGTTTTTTTCTTGTAAATTTGTTTGAGTTCATTGTAGATTCTGGATATTAGCCCTTTGTCAGATGAGTAGGGGACTGTTGTGGGGTGGGGGGAGGGGGGAGAAAAAAATAAACAAATAAATAAATAAAAAATAAAAAATAAAAAAACAAACTAACTACCCTCACTTTCTTTCTCCTGTACAAGTGATGGCTACTGGATACTAAATACAGAAATTATTTAGAAACAAGAGGACTTAATTCTTGAACATACCTATGGATTGTGAGATCCTTGACGCTTTAAAGCTTTTAACATTGTATTTTAATGATGTAATTTGTACTACACTAGTACAGTATGACAAGAAGTAAATTTGCATTTGCAAAAAAATAAAAATAAAATGATGAGTTCATGTCCTTTGTAGGGACATGGATGAAATTGGAAATCATCTTTCTCAGTAAACTATCACAAGGACAAAATACCAAACACCGCATGTTCTCACTCATAGATGGGAATTGAACAATGAGAACACATGGACACAAAAGGGGAACATCACACTCTGAGGACTGTTGTGGGATGGGGGGAGAGGGGAGGGATAGCATTAGGAGATATACCTAATGCTAAATGGCGAGTTACTGGGTGCAGGAAACCAGCATGACACATGTACACATATGTAACTAACCTGCACAGTGTGCACACATACCCTAAAACTTAAAGTATAGTAATAAAAAAAAAGAATGCTTCTGTGTGGTTTTTATGTGAAGATGTTTCCTTTTCCAACACAGGCTACAAAGGTCTCCAAATATGCAGATCCTACAAAAAGGAAGTTTCAAAACTGCTCTTTTAAAAGATATGTTGAACACTGTGAGTTGAATGCACACATCATAAAGAAGTTCCTCAGAATGCTTCTGTGTAATTTTTATGTGAAGATATTTCCTTTTCCACAATAGGCCTCAAAGGGCCCAAAATATCCCCTTCAAATTCTACAAAAAGAATGTTTCCAAACTGTTCAATCAAAAGAAAATTCAATTCTGTGAGATGAATGCACACATCACAAAGAAGTTTCTCAGAAGGCTTCAGTGTAGTTTTTCTCTGAAGATATTTCCTTATCCAAAATTGGCAAGAAACAGCTCTAAATATCCACTTGGAGATTCTACAAAAAGAGGGATTCATAACAGTTCAATCAAAAGGCAGTTTCAAATCTGTGAGTTGAAAGCACACATCACAAAGAAGTTTCTCAGAATGCTTCTTTGTAGTTTCTATGTGAAGATGTTTCCTTTTCCACAATAGTCCTAAAAGCGCTCCAGGTGTCCACTTGCAGATTCTACAAAAAGTGTTTCCCAACTGCTCAATCAAAAGAAACGTTTAACTCTGTGAGATGAATGCACACATCACACGAAGTTTCTCAGAATGCTTCTGTGTAGTTTTTCTGTGAAGATGTTTCCTTTTCCACCATAGGCCTAAAAGCGCTCCAAATTTCCATCTGCATATTCTACAAAAAGAGTGTTTCAAAACTGCTCAATCAAAAGAAAGTTTCAACTCTGTGAGATGAATGCACACTTCACATGACATATCTCAGAGTGATTCTGTGTAGTTTTCATGTGAATATATTACCTTTTCCACAAAAGACATCAAACGCTACAAATATCCACTTTGAGATACATAAAAAGAGTGCTGCAAAACTTCTCAATCAAAGGAAAGGTTCAACTCTGGGAAATGAATGCACACATCACAAAGAAGTTTCTGCAAATGTTTCTTTGTAATTTTTATGTGAAGATATTTCCTTTTCCAAAATAGGGCACAAAGGTCTCCAAATATCCATTGCAGATTCTACAAAAGGAGAGATTCATAACTGCTGAATCAAAAGATTGTTTCAATTCTGTGAGTTGAATGCACACATCAAAATAAGTTTCTCAGAATGCTTTTGTCTCTTTTTTATGTGACGATATTTCCTTTACCACCATAGACCTCAAAGCTCTCCTACCATCCACTTGCAGATTCTCCAAAAAGAGTGTTTCCAAACTGTTCAATCAAAACAAAGGTTCAACTGTGTGAGATGAAAGTACAAATCACAAAGACGTTTCTCAGAATGCTTCTGTGTAGTTTTTGTGTGAAGATATTTCTTTTTCCACAACAGGCCTCCAAGTGCTCCAGATATCCACTTGCAGATTCTAAAAAAGACTTTCAAAACTGCTCAATCAAATGAAATTTTCAACTCTGTCAGATGAATGCACACATCACAAAGAGGTTTCTCAGAATACTTTTGTGTAGGTTTTATGTGAAGATATTCCCTTTTCCACCATAGACCGCAAAGGGCTCAAAATATCAACTTGCAGAATCTACAAAAAAAGAGTTTCAAAACTGCTTTATCAAAAATAGGTTCAACTCTGTGAGTTGAATGCATACATCACAAAAAGTTTTTCAGAATGCTCCTGTGTAGTTTTTCCGTTAAGTTATTTCCTTTTCCAAAATAGGCCGGAATGGTCTCTAAATATCCACTTGCAGATTCTACAAAAAGAGATATTCAAAACTGCTCAATCAAAAATAGTTTCAACCCTGTGAGTTTAGTGCACACATCAGAAAGAAGTTTCTCATAATGTTTCTGTGTAGCTTTAATGTGAAGATATTTCCTTTTCCACCATAGGCCTCAAAGCGCTCCAAATATTCATTTGCAGATTCTACAAAAATGGTGTTTACAAACTGCTCACAAAGAAGTTTCTCAGAATGCCTCTGTGTAGTTTCTATGTGAAGATGTTTCGTTTTCCACCATAGGCCACAAAGGGCCCTAAATATCCACTTGCAGATTCAACAAAAAGAGATTTTTAATACTGCTCCATTAAAAGATATGGTGAAATCTGTAAGATGAATGCACGCATCATGAAGAAGTTTCTCAGAATGTTTCTGTGTAGTTTTTTTGTGAAGATATTTCTTTTTCCACCATAGGCTTCAAAGCACTCCAAATATCCAATTGTACATTCTACAAAAAGAATAGTTTCCAAGCTGCTCAATCAACAGAAAAGTTCATCTCTGTGAGATGAATGCACACATCACAAAGAAGTTTCTCAGAATGCTTCTGTGCAGTTTTTATGTGAAGATATTTTCTTTTCCACCATGGGCCGCAAAAGTCTCCAAAAATGCACTTGCAGATTCTACAAAAAGAGTTACAGAACTGCTCCATTAGAAGATAGGTTGAACTCTGTGAGTTGAATGCGCACATCACAAAGAAGTTTCTCAGAATACTTCTGTGTAGTTTTTATGTGAAGATATTCCCTTTTCCATAATAGGCCTGAAAGGGCTCCAAATATCCACTTGCAGATTCTACAAAAGGAGTGTTTCCAAACTGCTCAATCAAAAGAAAAGTTGAAATCTGTGAGATTAAAGCACACATCAAAAAGTAGCTATTCAGAAGGCTTCTGTGTAGGTTTTCTGTGAACTTATTTCCTTTTCCAAAATAGGCCAGAAAGAGCTCCAAATATGCATATGCAGATTCTACAAACAGAGTGTTTCAAAACTGCTCAATCAAAAGAAAATTTCAACTCTGTGACATGAATGCATACATCACAAAAAGTATCTCAGAATGATTCTGTGTAGTTTTTATGTGAAGATATTTCCTTTTTCACCATAGGCCTCAAAGTGCTAAAAATATCCACTTGCAGATTATGCAAAAAGAGAGATTCAAAACTACTCAGTCAAAAGAAAGGTTCAACTCTGTGAGATGAATGCACACATCACAACGAAGTTTCTGAAAATTCCTCTGTGGTTTTTTTGTGACAATACTTGCTTTTCCACCATAGGCCGAAAAGGGCTGCAAGTATCAACTTGCAGATTCTACAAAAGTGATTTTCAAACTGCTCTATCAAAAGAGAGTTTAAACACTGTGAGTTTAATGCACACATCACAAAGAAATTTCTCAGAAAGCTTCTTTGTAGATTTTATGTGAAGGTGTTTCCTCTTCCACTGTACTCAAACCATTCCAAATATCCACTTGCAGATTCTACAAAAATTGTGTTTCCAAAATGATCAACCAAAGAAAGTTTCATCTCTGTGGGATTAACACAGACATCACAAAGAATTTTCTCAGAATGCTTCTGTGTAGTTTTTATGTGAAGATATTTCCTTTTCCACAGTAGGCCTCAATTCACTCCAAATACCCACTTGCAGATTCTACAAAAAGAGTGTTTCAAAACGGCTCTTTCAAAAGAAATGTTCAACCCTGTGAAATGAATGCACACATTACAAAGAAGTTTCTCAGAATGTTTCTGTGTAGCTTTTAAGTGAAGATATTTCCTTTTCCAAAATAGGCCACTAAGGGCTCCAAATATCCACTTGCAGATCTTCAAAAAGAGAGATTCAAAACTGCTCAATCAAAAGATAGGTTCAACTATGTGAGTTGAATGCACACATCAAAAAGGAGTTTCTCAGAATGCTTCTGTGTAACTTTTAGTGAAGATATTTCCTTTTCCACAATGGGCCGCAAAGGCTCCAAATACACACTTGCAGATTTTACAAAAAGAGAGTTTCCAAACTACTCTATCAAAAGATAGGTTCAACTCTGTGAGTTTAACCACACCTCACAATGAAGTTTGTCAGAAAGCTTCTGTGTAGTTTTTATGTGAAGATATTTCCTTTTCCACCGTAGTCCTCAAAGTGCTCCAAATATCCACTTGCAGATTCTACAAAAAGAGTGTTTCAAAACTGCTCACTCAAAAGAAATCTTCAACTTTGTGAGGTGAATGCACACATCACAAAGATGTTTCTCACAATGCTTCTTTGTAGTATTTATGTGAAGTTATTTCCTTTTCTACAATAGGCCTGAAAGCACTCAAAATATCCCCTTGCAGATTTTACAAAAAGAGTGTTTCAAAGCTGCTCAATCAAAAGAAAGCTTCAACTCCGTGAGATGAATGCGCACATCAAAAGAAGTTTGTAAGAATACTTCTGTGTAGTTTTTATGTGAGGTTGCTTCCTTTTCCACAACAGGCCTCAAAGCACTCCAAATATACACCTGCAGATTGTACAAAATGAGTGTTTCAAAACTACTCAATCAAAAGAAAGTTTCAACTCTGTGACATGAATGCACACATCACCAAGAAGATTCTCAGAATGCTTCTGTGTAGTTTTTATATGAACATATTTCCTTTCCCACCATAGGCTGCAAAGGTCTCCAAACAACAGCTTGCAGATTCTACAAAAAGATAGTTTCAAAACTGCCCATTCAAAAGATATTTTCAACTCTCTGGGTTGTATGCACACATCACAAAGAAGTTTCTCAGAATGCTACTGTGTAGTTTTTATAAGAAGAAATTTCCCTTTCAGCAATTGGCCTCAAAGCTCTCCAAATATTCTCTTGGAGATTCCACAAACAGAGTGCTTCAAAACTGCTCAATTAAAAGGAAAGTTCAACTATATGAGGTAAATGCACACTTCACAGAGAAGTTTCACAGAATGCTGCTGTGTAGTATTTATGTGAAGATATTTTCTTTTCCACCATAAACTTCAAAGCTCTCCAAATATCCTCTTGCAGAATCTGCCAAAAGTGTGTTTAAAAAATGCTCAATCAAACGAAATGCTGAACTCTGTGAGACTAATGCACACATCACAAAAAATTTACTCAGAAAGCTTCTGTGTAGTTTTTATGTGAACTTATTTCCTTTTCCAAAATAGGGTGGAAAATGCTCCAAATATCCACTTGCAGATTCTACAAAAAGAGATTCAAAACTGCTCAATCAAAACATAGGTTTAACTATGTGAGTTGAATGCACACATCACAAAGAAAATTTTCAGAATGATTCTGTGTAGTTTTTATGTGAAGATATTTTCTTTTCCACCATAGGCCTCACAGAGCTCCAAATATCCAATTGCAGATTCTGCAAAAAGAGAGTTTCGAAACTGCTCAATCAAAAGAAAGTTTCACCTCTCTGAGATGAATGCACACATCACTAAGAAGTTTCTCAGAATGTTTCTGTATAGTTTTCATGTGAAGATATTTCCTTTTCCACAATAGGCCTCAAAGCACTCCAAATATCCACTTGAAGATTTCTACAAAAAGACTGTTTCAAAACTGCTCAATCAAATGAAAAGCTCAACTCTGTGAGATGAATGCACACATCACAAAGAAGTTTCTCAGAATGCTTCTGTGTAGTTTTTATATGAAGATATTTCCTTTGCCACAATAGGCCTCAAATATCCACTTGGAGATTCTGTAAAATGAGTGTTTCTATATTTTTTGACTTCAAACCCCAATTTATTATTATGATTATGATTATTATTATCTTTTGAATTTCTATGGGTCCACTACAGATTCAGCTGAGTGGTTTTCTTTTGTTATTATTATTATTATTATTTATGTTTTAGTGTACATGTGCACAATGTCCAGGTTAGTCACATATGTATACATGTGCAATGCTGGTGTCCTGCACCCCTTAACTCGTCATTTAGCGTTAGGCATATCTCCTGAATCTACCCCTCCTCCCTCCCCCACCCCACAACAGTCCCCAGAGTGTGATATACCCCTTCCTGTGTCCATTTGTTGTCATTGTCCAATTCCCACCTATAAGTGTGAATATGCAGCGTTTGTTTTTTGGTTCTTGCAATAGTTTACTGATAATGATGATTTCCAATTTCACCCATGTCCCTACAAAGGACATGAACTCATCATTATTTATTGCTGTGTAGTATTCTGTGGTGTATATGTGCCACATTTTCTTAATCCAGTCTATCATTGTTGGACATTTGGCTTGGTTCCAAGTCTTTCCTACTGTGAATACCGCCGCAATAACAATACGTCTGCATGTGTCTTTATAGCAGCATGATTTATAGTCCTTTGGTTATATACCCAGTAATGGGATGGCTGGGTCAAATGGTATTTGTAGTTCTAGATTACTGAGGAATTGCCACACTGACTTCCACAATGGTTGAACTAGTTTACAGTCCCACCAACAGTGTAAAAGTGTTCCTATTGCTCCACATCCTCTACAGCAACTGCTCTTTGCAGACTTTTTAATGATTGCCATTCATACTGGTGTGAGATGGTATCTCATTTTGGTTTTGATTTGCATTTCTCTGATGGCCAGTGATGGTGAGCATTTTTTCATGTGTTTTTCGGCTGCATAAACATCTTCTTTTGAGAAGTGTCTGTTCATGTCCTTTGCCCACTTTTTGATGGGGTTGTTTGTTTTTTTCTTGTAAATTTGTTTGAGTTCACTGTAGATTCTGGATAATAGCCCTTTGTCAGATGAGTAGGTTGCGAAAATTTTCTCCCATTTTGTATGTTGCCTGTTCACTCTGATGGTAGTTTCTTTTGCTGTGCAGAAGCTCTTTAGTTTCATTAGATCCCATTTGTCAATTTCGGCTTTTGTTGCCATTGCTTTTGGTGTTTTAGACATGAAGTCCTTGCCCATGCCTATGTCTTGAATGGTAATGCCTAGGTTTTCTTCTAGGGTTTTTATGGTTTTATGTCTAACGTTTAAGTCTTTAATCCATCTTGAATTAATTTTTGTATAAGTTGTAAGGAAGGGATCCAGTTTCAGCTTTCTCCATATGGCTAGCCAGTTTTCCCAGCACCATTTATTAAATAGGGAATCTTTTCCCTATTGCTTGTTTTTCTCAGGTTTGTCAAAGAACAGATAGTTGTAGATATCTGGCATTATTTCTGAGGGCTCTGTTCTGTTCCATTGATCTATATCTCTGTTTTGGTACCAGTACCATGCTGTTTTGGTTACTGTAGCATTGTAGTATAGTTTGAAGTCTGATAGCATGATGCCTTCAGCTTTGTTCTTTTGGCTTAGGATTGACTTGGTGATGTGGGCCCTTTTTTGGTGCCATATGAACTTTAAAGTAGATTTTTCCAATTCTGTGAAGAAAGTCATTGGTAGCTTGATGGGGATGGCATTGAATCTATAAATTTCCTTTGGCACTATGGCCATTTTCACGATATTGATTCTTCCTACCCATGAGCATGGAATGTTCTTCCATTTGGTTGTATCCTCTTTTATTTCGTTGAGCAATGGTTTGTAGTTCTCCTTGAAGAGGTCCTTCAAGTCCCTTGTAAGTTGGATTCCTAGGTATTTTATTCTCTTTGAAGCAATTGTGAATGGGATTTCACTGATGATTTGGCTGTTTGTTTGTCTGTTATTGGTGTATAACAATGCTTGTGAATTTTGTACGTTGATTTTGTATCCTGAGACTTTGCTGAAGTTGCTTATCAGCTTAAGGAGATTTTGGGCTGAGGCAGTGGTGTTTTCTAGATATACAATCATGTAACAGGGACAATTTGCCTTCCTTTTTTCCTAATTGAATACCCTTCATTTCCTTCTCTTGCCTAATTGTCCTGGCTAGAACTTCCTACAGTATGTTGAATAGAAGTGGTGACAGGGGGCATCCCTGTCTTGTGCCAGTTTTCAAAGGGAATGCTTCCAGTTGTTGCCCATTCAGTATGACATTGACTGTGGGTTTGTCATAGATAGCTCTTATTATTTTGAGAAAAGTCCCATGAATATCTAATTTATTAAGAGTTTTTAGCATGAAGCATTGTTGAATTTTTTTCAAAGGCCTTTTCTGCCTCTTTTGAGATAATCATGTCGTTTATTTCTTTGGTTCTTTTATATGCTGGATTACATTTATTGATTTGGTTATATTGAACCAGACTTGCATCCCAGGGATGAAGCCCACTTGATCATGGTGGATAAGCTTTTTTATGTGTTGCTGGATTCGGTTTGCCAGTATTTTACTAAGGATTTTTGCATCAATGTTCATCAAGGACATTCGTCTAAGATTTTCTTTTTTGGTTGTGTGTCTGCCCGGCTTTGGTATCAGGGTGATGCTGGCCTCATAAAATGAGTTAGGGAGGATTCCCTCTTTTTCTATTGATTGGAATAGTTTCTGGAGGAATGGTACCAGTTCCTCCTTGTACCTCTGGCAGAATTCGGCTGTGAATCCATCTGGTCCTGGACTCTTTTTGGTTGGTAAGCTATTGATTTTTATCACAATTTCAGAGCCTGATATTGGTCTGTTCAGAGATTCAACTTCTTCCTGGTTTAGTCTTGGGAGAGTGTATGTGTTAAGGAATTCATCCATTTCTTTTAGATTTTTTAGTTTATTTGTGTAGAGGTGTTTGTAGTATTCTCTGATGGTAGTTTGTATTTCTGTGGGATTGGTGGTGATACCCCTTTATCATTTTTTATTGCATCTATTTGATTCTTCTCTCTTTTTTTCTTTACTAATCTTGTTAGTGGTCTATCAATTTTGTTGATCCTTCCAAAAAAACAATGAGCCCCTGGATTCATTGATTTTTTTGAAGGTTTTTTGTGTCTCTATTTCCTTCAGTTCTGCTCTGATTTTATTTACTTCTTGCATTCTGCTGGCTTTTAATGTGTTTGCTCTTGCTTTTATAGTTCTTTTAATTGTGATGTTAGGTTGTCAATTTTGGATCTTTCCTGCCTCCTCTTGTGGTCATTTAGTGCCATAAATTTCCCTCTACACACTGCTTTGAATGCATCCCAGAGATTCTGGTATGAATCTAACTTGGTTCCATTCTCCCCGTCGCTTTCAGGTACACCAGTCGGTCGTAGATTTGGTCTTTTCACATAGTCTCATGTTTCTTGGAGGCTTTGCTCATTTCTTTTTATTGTTTTTTCTCTAAACTTCCCTTCTTGCTTCATTTCATTCATTTCATCTTCCATCACTGATACCCTTTCTTCCAGTTGATCGCATTGGCTTCTGAGGCTTCTGCATTCTTCATGTTGTTCTCGAGCCTTGGCTTTCAGCTCCATCAGCTCCTTTCAGCACTTCTCTGTATTCGTTATTCTAGTTATACATTCATCTAAATTTTTTCAAAGTTTTCAACTTCTTTGCCTTTGGTTTGAATTTCCTCCTGTAGCTTGGAATAGTTTGATCATCTGAAGCCTTCTTCCCTCAAGGCGTCAAAGTCATTCTCCATCCAGTTTTGTTCCATGTCTGGTGAGGAGCTGCACTCCTTTGGAGGAGAGGCACTCTGCTTTTTAGAGTTTCCAGTTTTTGTGCTCTGTTTTTTCCCCATCTTTGTGATTTTATCTACTTTTGGTCTTTGTTGATGGTGATGTACAGATGGGTGTTTTTGTGTGGATGTCCTTTCTGTTTGTTAGTTTTCCTTCTAACAGACAGGACCCTTAGCTGCAGGTCTGTTGGAATTTGCTAGAGGTCCACTCCAGACTCTGTTTACCTGGGTACCAGCAGCAGTGGCTGCAGAACAGCGGATTTTCATGAACCGTGAATGCTGCTGTCTAAATGTTCCTCTGGAAGTTTTGTCTCAGAGGAGTATCCGGCCGTGTGAGGTGTCAGTTTGCCCCTTCTGGGGGGTCCCTCCCAGTTAGGCTGCTCGGGGTTCAGGGTCCATGGAACAACTTGAGAAGGCAGTCTTCCCATTCTCAGATCTGCAGCTGTGTGCTAGGAGAATAACTGCTGTCTTCAAAGCTCAGATGGAAATGCAGAAATCACCCATCTCCTGCATCGCTCACACTGGGAGCTGCAGAAAAGAGCTGTTCCTTTTCTGACATCTTGACTGCCAGCAGCATAACTGCTCAATCAAAAGAAAGGATAAACTATGTGAGATGAATGCACATATGACAAAGAAGTCTCTCAGAATGCTTCTGTGTAGTTTTTGTGTGAAAATAATTCCTTTTCCAAAATAGACCACAAAGGGCTCCAAACATCCATTTGCAGATTCTACAAAAAGAGAGATTCAAAACTGCTCATTCAAAAGATAGGTACAATTCTGTTACTGGAATGCACACATCACAAAGAAGTTTATCAGAATGCTTCTGTGTATTTTTTAGGCCAAGATATTTACTTTTCCACCATAGGTCTCAAAGTGCTCCAAATATCCACTTGCAGATTCCACAAAAAGGGAGATTCAAAACTGCTTAATCAAAAGATAAGTTCAACTCTGTGAGTTGAAGGCACACATCACAAAAAAGTTTCTCAGAATACTTCTGTGTAGTTTTTAAGTGAAGATATTTCCTTTTCTACCATAGGCCTCAATCCGCTCCAAATATACAATTGCAAATTCTACAAAAAGAGTGTTTCCAAACTGCTCAATCAAAAGAAAGTTTCAACTCTGTGACATGAATGCACACATCATGAAGAAGTTTCTCTGAATGCTTCTCTGTAGTTTTTATGTGAAAATATTTCCTTTTAAACAATAGGCCTCAAAGCTCTTCAAATATCCAATTGTGGATTGTATAAAAAGAGTATTTCAACACCACTCAATCAAAAGAAAGGTTCAACTCTGTGAGATCAATGGAGACATCACAAAGAAGTTTCTCAGAATGCCTGTTTAGTTTTTATGTGAAGATATTTCCTTTTCCACAGTAGGCCTCATAGAGTTCCAAATATCCACTTGCAGATTCTACAAAGGAAACTGATCAATCAAAAGAAAGGTTCAACTCTGTGAGATGAATGCACACATCACAAAGAAGTTTCTCAGACTGCTTCTGTGTTGTTTTCATGTGAAAATATTTCCTTTTCTACCATAGGCCACAAAGGGCTCCTAATATCCACTTGCAGATTCTACAAAAAGAGTCTTTCAAAACTGCTCAATAAAAAGAAAGGTTCAACTCTGAGATGAATGCACACAAGACAAAAAGTTTCTCAGAATGCTTCTGTGTAGTTTTTATGTGAGGATATTTCTTTTTCCACTATTGCCCTCAAAGCACTTCAAATATCTTCTTACGAATACTGTAAAGTGAGTGTTTCAAAACTGCTCTTTCAAAAGAAAAGTTCAACACTTTGAGATGAATGCACACATCACAAAGTGGTTTCTCAGAATGCTTCTGTGTAGTTTTTATGTCAACTTAATTCCTTTTACAAAATAGTCTGGAAAGGACTCAAAATGTCCAATTGCAGACTCTACAAAAAGAGAGATTCAGAACTGCTCAATCAAAAGAAAGGTTCAATCTGTGAGATGAATGCACACATCACAAAGAAGTTTCTAAGAATTCTTCTGTGTAGTTTTTATGTGAAGATATTTCCTTTTAAAAAATAGGACTCAATGCACTTCAAATATCAACTTGTGGATTCTATAGAAAGAGTGTTTCAAAACTGCTAAATAAAAGAAGTTTCAACTCTGTGAGATGAATGCACACATCACAAATAAGTTCCTCAGAATGCTTCTGTGTAGTTTTTATGTGAAGCTATTTCCTTTTCTGCAAGAGGCCACAAAGGGCTTCAAATATCCACTTGCAGATTCTACAAAACGAGAGATTCAAAACTGCTCAATCAAAAGATGTATTCATCTCTGTGAGTTGAATGCACACATTACAAAGTAGTTTCACAGAATGTTTGTGTGTAGTTTTTAAGTGAAGATATTATCTTTTCCACCGTATGCCTCAAAGTGCTCCAAATATCCCCTTGCAGATTCTAAAAAAAGAGTGTTTCCAAACTGCTCATTCAAAATAAACGTTCAAATCTGTGAGATGAATGCACACATCACAGGGAAGTTTCTCAGAATGCCTTCTGTGTAGCTTTTACGTGAAGATATTTCCTTTTCCACAATAGACCTCAAAGCGATCCAAATATCCACTTGCAAATTCTACAGAAATGGTGTTTCAAAACTGCCCAATCAAATGAAATGTTCAATAGTTTGAGATGAATGCACATGTCACAAAGAAGTTTCTCAGAATGCTTCTGTGTAGTTTTTATGTGAACATATTTCCTTTTCCACTGAAGGAATCAAAGCTCTCCAAATATCCACTTAGAGATTCTACAAAAAGAGTGTTTCCAAACAGTTAAATCAAAAGAAAGTTTCAGCTTTGTGAGATTAATGCACACATCACAAAGGAGTTTCTCAGAATGCTTCTATGTAGTTGATATGTGAAGATATTTCCGTTTACACCATAGGCCTCAAAGGGCTCCCAATATCCACTTGTAGATTCTACAAAAGGAGGTTAAAAATCTGCTCAACCAGAAGAAAGGTTCAAATCTGTGAGATGAATACACACATCACAAAGAAGTGTGTGAGGATGCTTCTTTGTAGTTTTTATGTGAAGATATTTCCTTTTCCACCACAGGCCACAAAGCGCTCCAAATATCCACTTGCAGATTATACAAAAAGAGAGATTAAACTGCTCATTCAAAAGGTAGGTTCAATTCTATGAGTTGAATGCTCACATCACAAGGAAGTTTCTCAGAATGCTTTTGTGTAGTTTTTATGTGAAGATATTTCCTTTTCCACAATAGGCCATCAAGATCTCCAAATGTCCACTTGCTGATTCTACTAAAAGAGAGGTTCTAAGCTGCTCAATGAAAAGAAAAGTTCAATTCTGTGAGATGAATGCACACATCAGTAAGAAGCTTCTGAGAATGCTTCTGTGAAGTTTTTATGTGAAGATATTTCCTTTTCCACAGTAGGCCTCAAAGTGCTCCAAATATCCACTTTCAGATCCTACAAAAAGAGTTTTTCAAAACTTCTCAATCAAAGTAAAGTCCAACTGTGTGTTCTGAATTCACCCATCACAAAGATGTTTCTCAGAATGCTTCTGTATGGTTTTTACTTGAGGATATATCCTTTTCCACCATAGGCCACAGAGGGCTCCAAATATCCACTTGCAGATTTTACAAAAAAAGAGTTTCAAAACTGTTCTATCAAAAGATAGGTTTAGCTCTGTGAGTTGAACACACACATTACAAAGCGGTTTCTCAGAATGCTTCTGTGTAGTTTCTATGTGAAGATATTTCATTTTCCACAATAGGCCTCAAAGCGTATCAAATATCCACATGCAGATTCTGCAAAAAGATTGCTTCAAACCTGCAAAATCAAAAGAAAGCTTCAACTCAGTGAGTTGAATGTACACATCTAAAGGAAGTTTCAGAGAATGCTTCTGTGTAGTTTTTATGTGACTATATTTCCTTTTCCACAATAGGCCATGAAGCACTCCAAATATCCACTTTCAGATTCTACAGAGTTTTTCAAAACTGCTCACACAAAAGAAAGTTTCAACTCTGTTAAATGAATGCACACATCATAAAGATGTTTCTCAGAATGCTTCTGTGTAGTTTTTCTGTGAAGATATTTCCTTTTCCACCATAGGACGCAATGGGCTCCAAATGTACACTTGCAGATTCTACAAACAGAGTTTCAAAACTTCTGTGTCAAAAGATAGATTCAGCTCTGTGAGTTGAATGCACACATCACAAAGGAGTTTCTCAGAGTGCTTCTGTGTACTTTTTATGTGAAGATATTTCCTTTTCCAAAAGATGCCACAAAGGGCTCCAAATATCCACTTGGAGATTCTAAAAAAAGAGATATTCAAAACCGCTAAATCAAAAGATAGGTTCAACTTTAGGAGTTGAATGTGCACATCACAAAGAAGTTTCTCAGAATGCTACCGTGTAGTATTTATGTGAAGATGTATCCTTTTCCACCATAGGCCTCAAAGCACTGCAGATATCCACTTGCAGTTCTTCAAAAGTGAGTTTCAAAACTGCTCTAACAAAAGTTGGGTTCAACTGTGTTAGTTGAATGCCCACATCACAAAGAAGTTTCTTAGAATGCTTCTCTGAGGTTTTAATGTGAAGATATTTCCTTTTCCACCAAAGGCCTCAAAGTGCTCCAAATATCTAAATGCAGATACTACAAAAAGAGTGTTTCCAAATGGCTCAATCAAAAGAAGGTTCAACACTGTGAGATGAATGCACACATCATGAAGAAGTTTCTCAGAATGCTTCTGTGTACTTTTTATGTGAAGATATTTCCTTTTCCACAATAGACCTCAAGGTGCTGCAAATATCCACTTGCAGATTCTACAAAAAGAGTGTTTCAAGACTGCTCAATCAAAATGAAGGTTCAACATTGTGGGATGAATGTACTCATCACAAAGAAGTTACTCAGAATGCTTCTGTACAGTTTATAGGTGAACATATTTCCTTTTCCTACATAGGACACAAAGGGATACAAATGTTCACATTCAGAAACTAAAGAAAGAGAGATTCAAAACCGCTTAATAAAAGGATAGGTTCAACTCTGCAAGATGAGTGCACACATCGAGAAGAAGTTTCTCAGAATGCTTCTGTATAGTTTTTATGTGAAGATATTTCCTTTTCCACATTAGGCCTCAAATCACTCCAAATATCCACTTTGCAGATTTTACAAAAACTGTGTTTCAAAACTGCTCAATCAAATGAAATGCTGAACCCTGTGAGATGAATGCACACATCATAAAGAAGTTTCTCAGAATGTATCTGTGTAGTTTTTATGTGAAGATATTTCCTTTTCCACCATAGGGTACAAAAGGCTCCAAATAACAATTTGCAGACTGTAGAAAAAGAGAGTTTAAAAACTGCTCATTCAAAAGATAAGTTTAACTCTGTGAGTTAAATGTGCACATCAGGAAGAAGTTTCTCAGAATGCTTCTGTGTAATTTTTATGTGAAGATATCTCCTTTTCCACCGTAGGCCTCAAATCGCACCAAATATCCACTAGCATATATTACAAAAAGAGTGTTTCAAAACTGCTCAATCAAATGAAAGGCTCAAACCTGTGGGATGAATGCACACATCACAAAGAAGTTTCTTAGAATGCTTCTGTGTAGTTTTCATGGAAGATATTTCCCTTTCCTATACAGGTAGCAAAGGACTCCAAATATCCCCTTTCAGATTCTACAAAAATAGAGATTCAAAACTGCTCTATCAAATCATGGGTTCAATGCTGTGAGTGAAACACACACATCACAAATAAGTTTCCCAGAAAGCTTCTGTTTAGTTTTTATGTGAAGATATTTCCCTTTCCACCATTGGCCACATAGTGTTCCAAGTATCCACTTGCAGATTATACAAAAAGAGTGTTTCCAAACTGCTCATTCAAAAGATAAGTTTAACTCTGTTAGGTGAATGCACACATCACAAAGAAGTTTCTCAGAATGCTTCTGTGTGGTTTTTAAGTGAAGATCTTTCCTTTTCCACCATAGGCCTCTAATCGCTCCAAATATCCACTTGCAGATTATACACAGGAGTGTTTCAAAACTGCTCAATCAAATGAAAGGCTCAACTCTGTGAGATGAATGCACACATCACAAAGAAGTTTCTCAGAATGCTCTTGTGTAGTTTTTATGTGAACATATTTCCTTTTCCAACATAGGCCACAATGGCTCCAATTATCCACTTGTAGATTCTACAAAACAAAATTTAAAACTGCTCATTCTAAAGATAGGTTCAACTCTGTGTGTTGAATGCATACCTCACAAAGAAGTTTCTCAGAATGCTCTTGTGTAGTTTTTATGTGAAGATATTTCCTTTTCCACAATAGGCGTCAAAGCGCTCCAAATATCCACTTGGAGATTCTACAATAAGAGTGTTTCAAAACTGCTTACTGAAAAGAAAGGTTCAACTCTCTGAGATGAATGCACACATCACAAAGAAGTTTCTCTGAATGCTTCTATGTAGTTGATATGTAAGACATTTCCTTTTAGACCCCAGGTGTAAAAGGGCTCCACATATCCACTTGCAGATTCTACAAAAATACGTTTCAAAAATAATAACGAAAGGAAAGGTTCAAAACTGTGAGATAAGTGCACATATCACAAAGAAGTTTCTGAGGATGCTCCTATGTAGTTTTTATGTGAAGATATTTCCTTTTCCACCACAGACTACAAAGTGCTCCTATTATCCACTTGTAGATTCTACAAAAAGAGAGTTTAAAACTGCTCCTTCAAAAGATAGGTTCAACTCTATGAGTTGAATGCACACATCACAAAGAAGTTTCTCAGAATTCTTTTGTTTAGTTTTTATGTGAAGATATTTCCTTTTCCACAATAGGCCATCACGGTCTCAAAATATCCACTTGCAGATTCTACTAAAAGAGAGTTTCCAAACTGCTTAATGAAAAGAAAGGTTCAACTCTGTGAGATGAAAGCACACATCAGAAGGAAGTTTCTGAGAATGCTCCTGTGAAGTTTTTATGTGAAGATATTTCCTTTTCCACAATAGGCCTCAAAGCACTCCAAATATCCACTTTCAGATTCTGCAAAGAGTGTTTCAAAACTTCTCAATCAAAAGAAAGTCCAACTTTGGGTTCTGAATTTACACATCACAAAGAAGTTTCTCAGAATACTTCTGTGTAGTTTTTATTTGAAGATATTTCCTTTTCCACCATAGGCCACAGAGGGCTCCAAATATCCACTTGCAGATTTTACAAAAAAAGAGTTTCAAAACTGCTCTCTCAAATGATATATTTAACTCTGTGAGTTGAATGCACACATCACAAAGAAGTTTCTCAGAATGCTTCTGTGTAGTTTCTGTGTGAAGATATTTCCTTTTCCACAATAGGTCTCAAAGCGCTTCAAATATGCACTTGCAGATTCTACAAAATGATTGATTCAAAACTGCAAAATCAAAAGAAGGTTTCAACTCTGTGAGTTGAATGCATACGTCAAAAAGAAGTTTCTCAGAATGCTTCTGTGTAATTTTTATGTGACGATATTTCCGTTTCCACAATAAGCCACAAAGGGCTCCAAATATCCACCTGCAGATTCTACAGAGTGATTCAAATCTGCTCATACAAAAGAAAGGTTCAACTCTGTGTGATGAATGCACACATCACAAAGATGTTTCTTGGAATGTTTCTGTGTAGTTTTTCTGTGAAGATATCTCCTTTTCCACCATAAGCCACAATGGGCTCCAAATATACACTTGCAGATTCTACAAAATGAGAGTGTAAAAACATCTTTATCAAAGGATAGCTTCAGCTATCTGAGATGAATGCACACATAAATAAGGAGTTTTTCAAAGTGCTTCTGTTTACTTTTTATGTGAAGATATTTCTACTTCCAAAACAGACCTCCAAGGGCTCCAAATATCCACTTGGAGATCGTAAAAAAAAGAGAGATTCAAAACTGCTAAATCAAAAGATAGATTCAACTCTGGGAGTTGAATGCACACAACACAAAGAAGTTTCTCAGAATACTACTGTGTAGTTTTTATGTGAAGATGTTTCCTTTACCACCATAGGCCTCAAAGTACTCCAAATATCCACTTGCAGATTCTTCAAAAGTGAGCTTCAATACTGCTCTATCAAAGATGGTTTCAACTGTGTGAGTTGAATGCACACATCAAAAAGAAGTTTCTTAGAATGCTTCTCTGAGGATTTTAGGTGAAGATATTTCCTTTTCCAACATAGGCCTCAAAGCGCTCCAAATATCCAATTTAGACACTACAAAAAGAGTGCTTCCAAACTGCTCAATCAAAAGAAGGTTCAAACGTGTGAGATGAATGCACACATGATGAAGAAGTTTCTCAGAGTGCTTCTGTGTACTTTTTATGTGAAGATATTTCCATTTCCACAGTAGGCTTCAAAGCGCTCCAAATATCCACTTGCAGATTCTGAAAAAGAGTGTTTCAAGACTGCTCAATCAAAACAAATGTTCAACAGTGTGGGATGAATGCACACAGCACAAAGAAGTTTCTCAGAATGCTTCTGTGTAGTTTTTAGGTGAACATAATTCCTTTTCCAAAATGGGCCACAAAGGGCTCCAAATATCCACTTTCAGATACTACAGAAAGAGAGATTCAAAACTGCTCAATCAAAGGATAGTTTCAATTCTGTGAGGTGAATGCATACACCAGAAAAAAGTTTCTCAGAATGCATCTGTATAGTTTTAATGTGAGGATATTTGCTTTTCCACCATAGGTCTCAAATCGTTCCAAATATCCACTTGCAGATATTATAAAAAGTGTGTTTCAAAACTGCTCAATCAAATGAAATGCTCAACCCTGTGAGATGAATGCACACATCACAAAGAAGTTTCTCAGAATGCTTCTGTGGTTTTCCTGTGAAGATATTTCCTTTTCCTATATAGGCAACAAAGGGTTCCAAATATACCCTTGCAGATTATACAAAAATTGAGGTTCAAAACTGCCCTGTCAAAAGATGTGTTCAACTCTGTGAGTGGAATGCAAACATCACAAAGATGTTTCTGAGAATGATTCTGTCTAGTTTTTATGTGAAGATATTTCCTTTTCCACGATTGGCCTCAAACCACTCCAAATATCCACTTACAGATTCTACAAAAAGAGTGTTTTAAAACTGCTCAATCAAAAGAAAGATTCAACTCTGTGAGTTGAATGTACACATCAGAAAGTAGTTTCTGAGAATGCTTCTCTCTAGTTTTTAATGTGAAGATATTTGCTTTCCCATCATAGGCCTCAAAGCACTCTTAATATCCACTTGCAGATTGTACAAAAAGAGTGTTTCAAAACTGCTCAATCAAAACAAAGTTTCAAATATGTGAGATGAATGCATACATCACAAAGAAATTTCTCCAAATACATATGTGCAATATTTATGTGAACATATTTCATTTTCCAGCATAGGCCTCAAAGCACTCCAAATATCCACTTGCAGATTATACAGAAAGAGTGTTTCCAAACTGCTCAATCAAAATCAACGTTCAATTCTGTGAGATGAATGCAGACATCACAAAGAAGTTTCTAAGAATGCTTCTGTGTATTTCTTATGTGAAGATATTTCGCTTTCAACCATTGGCCACAAAGAGCTCTAAATATCGACTTGCAGATTCTAGAAAAAGAGAGTTTCAATACTGCTGTGTCAAAGGTAGGTTCAACACTGTGAATTGAATACACACATCAAGAAGAAGTTTCTCAGAATGCTTCTGTGTAGTTTTTATGTGAAGATATCTCCTTTTCCACCATAGGCCTCAAAGTGCTCCATATATCCACTTGCAGATTCTAAAAATGAGTGTTTCAAAACTGCTCAATCAAAATGTTCAACACTGTAAGATTAATGCACACAAAACAAATAAGTTTCTGTGAATGGTTCTGTGTAGTTTTTATTTGAAGATATTTCCTTTAACACTATAGGCTGCAAAGTGCACAAAATATCCACTTGCAGATTCCACAAAAAGAATGTTTCAAAACTGCTCAATCAAATGAAATGTTCAATTCTGTGAGATGAATGCACACATCAGAAAGAAGTTGCTCAGAATGCTTTTGTGTAATTTTTATGGGAAGATATTTCCTTTTCCACTATCAGCAACAAAGGCCTTACATAACCGTGTGCAGAATCTACAAAAACAGAGTTTCAAAACTGCTGTATGAAAACATAGGTTCAACTCTGTGAGTTGAATGCACACATCACAAAGAAGTTTCTCAGAATGCCTCTGTGTAGTTTTTATGTGAAATTATTTCCTTTTTCACCATAGGCCTACAAGAGCTCCAAATATCCACTTGCAGATGCTATGAAAAGAGTGTTTCAAAACTGCTCAATCAAAAGAAAGGTTCAACTCTCTGAGATGAATGAACACATTACAAATAAGTTTCTCAGAATGCATCTGTGTAGTTTTTATGTGAAGATATTTCCTTTTCCAGCAGAGGCCTCTAAGTGCTCCAAATACCCACTTGCAGATTCTACAAAAAGACAGTTTCAAAACTGCTCAATCAAAAGAATTATTCAACTCTGTGATATGAATGCACACATCACAAAGAAGTTTCTCAGAATGCTTCTCTGTGGGTTTTATATGAAGATATTTCCTTTTCCACCATAGGCTGTAAAGGGCTCCAAATATCCACTTGCAGATACTTCAAAAAGAGAGTCTCAAGACTGCTCTATAAACAGATACGTTAAACTCTGTGAGATGAATGCACACATCACAAAGAAGTTTCTCAGAATGCATCTGTGTTGTTTTTATGTGAAGATATTTACTTTTCCACCATAAGCCTCAAAGCACTCCAAATATCCACTTGTGGATTATACAAAAAGAGTGTTTCAAAACTTCTCAAAAAAAAGAAAGTTTCAATTCTCTGAGATGAATGCATACATCACAAAGAAGTTTCTCAGAATGCTTTTATGTAGTTCTTATGTGAAGATATTTCCTTTTCCACCATAGGCCCCAAAGGGCTCCAAATATCCAGTTGCAGATTCTACAAAAGGAGATTTTCAAAACTGCTGTATTAGAAGATAGGTTCAACTCTGTGAGTTGAATGCACACATCACAAAGAAGTTTCTCAGAATGCTTCTGTGTAGTTTTCATGTGAAGATATTTCCTTTTCCAACATAGGCCGCAAATCTCTGAAAATATCCACTTGCAGATTATACAACAAGAGAGTTTCAACACTCCTCAATGAAAAGAAAGGTTCAAATCTGTGAGATGAATACACAGAACAAAAAGAAGTTTCTAAGAAGGCTTCTGTGTAGTTTTTATGTGAAGATACTTCCTTTTCCACCATAGGCCATAAAGAGCTCCAAATATTCAGTTGCAGATCCTAGAAAAAGAGATTTTCAAATCTGCTCAATGAAAAGAAATTTTCAACTCTGTGTGATGAATGCACACATCACAAAAACGTTTCTCAGAATATTTCTGTGTAGTTTTTATGGGAAGATGTTTCCATTTCCACCATTGGCCACAAACGGCTCTAAATGAAAATTTGCAGAATCTAAAAAAAGAGAGTTTCAAAACTGCTCTATGAAAAAATAGGTTCAACTCTGCGAGTTGAATGCACACATCACAAATAATTTTATCTGAATGCTTCTGTGTAGTTATTTCCTTTTCAACCACAGGCCTCAAAGCACTCCAAATATGCACGTGCAGATTCTACAAAAAGAGAGTTTCAAAACTGCCGAATCAGAACAAAGTTTCAATTCTTTGAGATGAATGCACACAAAACAAAGAAGTTTCTGAGAATGATTCTGTGTTGTTTTAATGTGAAGACATTTCCTTATCAACATAGGCCTCAAGGCGCTCCACATGTCCACTTGCAGGTTCTACAAAAAGAGAGTTTCAAAACTGCTCAATCAAATGTAAGGTTCAAATCTGTGATATGAATGCATACATCACAAAGAAGTTTCTCAGAATGCCTCTGTGTAGTTTTTATGGGAAAATATTTCCTTTTCCACCTTCGGCCAAAAAGGGCTCTAAATAACTACTTGCAGATTATACAAAAAGAGTATTTCAAAACTGCTGTATCAAAAGATAGGTGCAACTCTGTGAGTTGAATGTACACATCACAAAGAAGTTTCTCAGAATGCTTCTGTGCAGTTTCTATGTGAAGATATTTCCTTTTCCATCTTAGGACACAAAGCGCTCCAAATATCCACTTGCAGGTTCTACAAAAAGAGAGTTTCAAAACTGCTCAATCAAAAGAAAGGTTCGACTCTGTGAGGTAAATGCATACATCACAATGAAGTTTCTCAGAATGCTTCTCTGTAGTTTTTAATGTTAAGATATTTCCTTCTCCATCATAGTTCTCAAAGTGCTCCAAATGTCCGCTTGCAGATTCTACAAAAAGAGTGTTTCAAAACTGTTCAATCAAACAAAGTGTTCAACACTGGGAGATGAATGCACACATCACAAAGAAGGTTCTCAGAATGCTTCTGTGTAGTTTTTATGTCAAGATATTTCCTTTTCCATCTTAGACCTCAAAGAATACCAAATATCCACATGTAGATTTTACAAAATGTGTGTTTTATAACTGCTCAATAAAAAGAAAGCTTCAATTATGTGAGATGAATGCACACAAATTAAAGTGATTTCTGAGAAGGCTTCTGTGTAGTTTTTATGTGAAGATATTTCTTTTCCACAACAGGCCTCAAAGCACTCCAAATATCCACTTCCAGATTCTACGAAAAGAGTTTTTCAAAACTGCTCAAGCAAAAGAATGTTTCAACTCTGTGAGATGAATGCACCTATCACAACGAAGTTTCTCAGAATGCTTCTGTGTAGTTTTAATGTGAAGATATTAACTTTTCAACCA
Organism: Pongo abelii; assembly: GCF_028885655.2. Taxonomy (NCBI): domain Eukaryota; kingdom Metazoa; phylum Chordata; class Mammalia; order Primates; family Hominidae; genus Pongo; species Pongo abelii. Next base: position 10,234,723 of record NC_072002.2, read on the forward strand.
CAGACTGAAAAGGGCTCCAAATATCCACTTGCAGATCTTGGAAAAAGACAATTTCAAAGCTGTTCTATCAAAAGATAGGGTTAACTCTGTGAGTTGAAAGCATACATCACAAACAAGTTTCTCAGAATGTTTCTGTGTAGTTTTTATGTGAAGATATTTCCTCTTCCACCATAGTGCTCAAAGAGGTCTATATATCCATGTGCAGATTCTACGAAAAGAGTGTCTCAAAACCGTGCAATTGAAAGAAAGGTTCAATTCAGTGAGATGAATGCACACATCACAGAGAAGTTTCTCAGAATGCTTCTGTGTAGTTTTTATGTGAAGATATTACCCTTTCCAACATATGCTGAAAAGGGCTGCAAATATCCAATTGCACATCCTACAAAAAGATAGTTTCAAAACTGCTCTATCAGAAGATAGGTTCAACTCTGTGAGATGAATGCACACATCATAAAGAAGTTTCTCAGAATGCTTCTGTGTAGTTTTTATGTGAAGATATTTCCTTTTCCACAATAGGCCTCAAAGCGTTCCATATATCCACTTGCAGATTCTACAAAAGGAGTGTTTCCAAACTGCTCAGTCAAAAGAGAGGTTCAACTCTCTGAGATGAATGCACACGTCACAAAGAAGTTTCTCAGAATGCTTCTGTGTAATTTTTATGTGAAGATATTTCCTTTTCCACCATAGGCCACAACGGGCTTCAAATATCCACTTGTGGATTCTACAAAAAGACAGTTTCAAAACTACTCTATCAAAAGATATGTTCTACTCTGTATTTTGAATGCACACATCTCAAAGAAGTTTCTCAGAATGATTCTGTGTAGTTTTTATGCTAACATATTTCCTTTTCCACCATAGGCCTCAGGGGTTCCAAATATCCACTTGCAGAACCTACAAAAAAGATTTATGCAAAACTTCTCAATCAAAATAAGGTTTCAAATCTGAGCTGAATGCACACATTACAAAGCAGTTTCTCAGAATGCTTCTGTGAAATTTTTATGTGAAGATATTTCCTTTTCCACAATAGGCTTCAAAGGGCTAGAAGTATCCACTTGCAGATTCTACTAAAAGAGTGTTTCAAAACTTCTCAATCAAAAGAAAATTCAACTCTGCAAGATGAATACAAACATCAAAAAGTAGTTTCTGAGAATGCTTCTGTATAGTTTTTATGGGAAGATATTTCCTTTTCCATAATAGTCCTTAAAGCGCCGCAAATATGCACTTGCAGAACCTACAAAGAGCGAGTTTCAAAACTCCTCAATCAAATGAAATGGTCAATTCCATGAGATGAATGCACACATCACAAAGTAGTTTCTCAGAATGGTTCTGTGTAGTTTTTATGTGAAGATATATCCTTTTCCCCCATAGGACTCAAAGCGCTCCACATATCCACTTGCAGATTCTACAAAAAGAATGTTTCAAAACTGCACAAACAACAGAAAGGTTCAATTGTGTGAGATGAACGCACACAAAACAAAGAAGTTTCTGAAGATGCTTCTGTGTAGTTTTTACGTGAATATATTTCCTTTTCCACAAAAGGTCACAAAGCGCCCCAAATATCCAATTGCAGATTCTACAAAAATGTGTTTCAAAACTGCTCAATCAATTGAAAGTTTCAACTCTGTGAGATGAATGCACTCATCACAAAGAAGTTTCTCAGAATGCTTCTGTGTAGTTTTTATGTGAATATATTTCCTTCTACACCATCGGCCACAAAGGGCTCAAAACAACCACATGCAAATTCTGCAAAAAGAGAGTTTCAAAACTGCTCTATCAAAAGGTAGGTTCAACCCTACGAGTTGAATGCACACATCACAAAGAAGTTTTCAGCACGCTTCTGTGTAGTTTTTATGTGACTATGTTTCCTTTTCCACCATAGACCTCAATGCGCTCCAAATATCCACTTGCAGATTCTATGAAAAGAGTTTTTCAAAACTTCTCAGACAAAAGAAAATTGCAACCCTTTGAGATGAATGCACTCATCACAACGAAGTTTCTCAGAATGCTTCTGTGTAGTTTTTATGTGAAGATATTTCCTTTTACACCATAGGCCACAAAGGGCTCCCAATATCCACTTGCAGATTCTACAGAAAGAGAGGCTCAAAATTAATCTATCATAAGATAGGTTTAACTCTGTGAGATGAATGCACACATCCAAAGAAGTTTCTCAGAATGCTTCTGTGTAGTTTTTATGTGATGATACTACCTTTTCCACCATAGACCTCAAAGTGCTCCAAATATCCACTTACAGATTCTTAAAATGAGTGTTTGAAACCTGCTCAATCAAAGGAAAGATTCAACTCTGTGTCGTGAATGGACACATCAAAAGAAGTTTCTCAGAACGCTTCTGTGTAATTTTTATGTGAAGATATTTCCTTTTCCACCATAGGCCTCCAAGCTCTCCAAATATCCAATTGCAGATTATACAGAAAGAGTGTTTCAAAACTGCACAGTCAGAAGAAAGGTTCAACTCTGTGAGATGAATGCACACAAAACAAAGAAGTTCCTGTGAATGCTTCTGTGTAGTTTTTCTGTGAATATATTTCCTTTTCCAAAAAAAGCCACAAAGCAATCCAAATATCCAGTTGCAGATTCTACAAAAAAAGTGTTTCAAAATTGCTCAATCAAATGAAAGTTTCCACTATGTGAGATGAATGCTCACATCAAAAAGTATTTTCTCAGAATACTTCTGTGTAGTTTTTCCTTGAAAATATTTCCTTTTCCACCATCGACCGCAAAGGGCTCCGTATAACCACATGCAGATTCTACAGAAAGAGAGTTTCAAAATTGCTCTATCAAAAGATAGGTTCAAATCTGTAAGTTGAATGCACACATAAAAAAGAAGATTCTCAGAATGCTTCTCTGTAGTTATGTTAAGATATTTCCTTTTCCACCAAAGGCTGCAAAGGGCTCCAAATATCCACTTTCAGATTCTACAAAAAGAGAGTTTCAAAACTGCTCTATCAAAAGATAGGTTCAACTCTGTGAAATGAATACACACATCACAAAAAAGTTTTTCAGAATGCTTCTGTGTAGTTTTTATGTGAAGATACTACCTTTTCCACTGTAGGCCTCAAAGCGCTCAATATATCCACTTGCAGATTCTAAAAAAAGTTTGTTTCAAACCTGCTCAATCAAAAGAAATGTTCAACTCTTTGAGGTGAATGCACACATCACAAACAAGTTTCTCAGAATGCTTCCATGTTGTTTTTATTTGAAGATATTTCCTTTTCCACAATACGCCTCCAAGTGTTCCAAACATTCACTTGCAGATTCTATTAAAACAGTGTTTCAAAACTGCTCTATCAAAAGAAAAGTTCAACTCTGTGAGATGAATGTACACATCACAAAGAAGTCTCCCAGAATGCTTCTGTGTAGTTTTTATTTGAAGATATTTCCTTTTCCACAATAGGCATCTAAGCGCTCCAAATATCTACATGCAGATTCTAAAAAAAGAGTTTTTCCAAACTGCTTAATCAAAAGAGAGGTTCAACTCTGTGAGATAAATGCACACATCACCAAGAAGTTTCTCAGAATGCTTCTCTGTAGTTTTTATGTGAAGATAGTTACTTTTCCACCAAAGTCCACAAAGGGCTCCAAATATCCACTTGCAGATTCTACAAAAAGAGAGGTTCAAAACTGCGCTATCAAAAGATAGGTTCAACTCTGTCAGTTGAATGTGCACATCACAAAGAAGTTTCTCAGAATGATTCCATGCAGTTTTTATGTGAAGATATTTCCTTTTCCATCATCGGCCACAAAGGCCTCAAAATAACTAGTTGCAAATTCTACAAAAAGAGTGTTTCCAAACTGCTTAATCAAAAGAAAGGTTCAACTCAGTGAGTCGAGTGCACACATCACAAAGAAGTTTCTCAGAATGCTTCTATGTAGTTTTTATGTTAAGGTATTTCCTTTTCCACAATAGGCCTCAAAGCGCTGCAAATATCCCCTTGCAGATTCTACAAAAAGAGTGTTTCAAAACTGCTCAATCATGTGAAATGTTCAAGTCTGTGAGATGAATGCACATATCACAAAGAAGTAAATCAGAATACTTCTGTGTAGTTTTTATGGGAAGGTATTTCCTTTTCTACCATCGGCCAAAAAGGGCTCCAAATAACCAGTTGCAAATTCTACAAAATGGGAGTTTAAAAACATCTCTTTCAAAAGATATGTTCAATTCTGTGAGTTGAATGCACACAACACAAAGCAGTTTCTCAGAAAGCTTCTCTTTAGGTTTTATGTGAAGATATTTCCTTTTCCACAATAGGTCTACAAGGGCTCCAAATATCCACTTGCAGACTCTACTAAATTAGTGTTTGAAAATTGCTCAATCAAACGAAAGGTTCAACTCTGCGAGATGAATGCACACATCAAAAATAAGTTTCTGAGAATGCTTCTGTGTAGTTTTTATGGGAATACATGTCCTTTTCCACTGTAGACCTCAAAGCGGTGCAAATATCCACTTGCAGAATATACAAAAGGTGAGTTTCAAAACTGCTCAATCAAATTAAATGTTTAATTCTGTGAGATGAATGCACACATCACAAAGAAGTTTCTCAGAATGCTTCTGTGTAGTTTTTAGGGGAAGATATTTCCTTTTCCACCATCAGCCACAAAGAAACCCAAATAACCCCATGCAGATACTACAATAGGAGAGTTTCAAAACTGCTTTATGAAAAGATAGGTTCAACAATGCGAGTTGAATGCACATATCATGAAGAAGTTTCTCAGAATGCTTCTGTAGTTTTTATGTGAAGATATCTCCTTTGCCACCACAGGCCTCAAAGCGCTCCATATATCCACTTGCAGATTCTTCAAAAAGAGAGATTCAAAACTGCTCAATCAAAAGATAGGTTCAACTATGTGAGTTGAATGCACACATCAAAAAGGAGTTTCTCAGAATGCTTCTGTGTAACTTTTAGTTAAGATATTTCCTTTTCCACAATGGGCCGCAAAGGCTCCAAATACACACTTGCAGATGTTACAAAAAAAGAGTTTCCAAACTACTCTATCAAAAGATAGGTTCAACTCTGTGAGTTTAACCACACCTCACAATGAACTTTGTCAGAAAACTTCTGTGTAGTTTTTATGTGAAGATATTTCCTTTTCCACTGTAGTACTCAAAGCCCTGCAAATATCCACTTGCAGATTCTACAAAAAGAGTGTTTCAAAACTGCTCAATCAAAAGAAATCTTCAACTCTGTGAAATGAATCCACACAAAACAAAGAAGTTTCTGAGAATGCTTCTGTGTAGTTTTTATGTGAAGATATTTCCTTTTCCACAATAGGACTCAAAGATCTCCAAGTATCCAAATGCAGATTCTACAAAAAGTGTGTTTCAAAACTCCTCAATCAAATGAAAGGTTCAACTCTGTGAGATGAATGCATATATCACAAAGAAGTTTCTCAGAATGCTTCTGTGTAGTTTTTATGTGAAGATATGTCCTTTTCCACCATAGGCCGAATGGGCTTCAAATATCCACTTGCAGATTCTACAAAAAGAGCGTTTCAAAACTGCTCTATCAAAAGATATGGTCAACTCTGTTAGTTGAATGCACACATCACAAAGAAGGTTCTCAGAATGTTTCTGAGTAGTATTTATGTAAAGATATTTCCTTTTCCACCATAGTCCTCAAAGCGCTCTGTATAACCACTTGCAGATTCTACAAAAGAGTGTTTCCAAATTGCTCAATCAATAGAAAGGTTCAACTCTGTGAGGTGAATACACACAACACAAAGAAGTTTCTCAGAATGCTTTGGTGTAGTTTTTATGTGAAGATATTTCCTTTCCCACAATAGGCCTCAAAACACTCCATATATCCACTTGCAGATTCTACAAAAAGAGTGTTTCCAAACTGCTCAATCAAAAGAGAGTTTCAACTCTCTGAGATGAATGCCCACATCACAAAAGTTTCTCAGAATGCTTCTGTGAAATTTTTATGTGAAGATGTTTCCTTTTCCATCATAGGCCCCAAAGGCTCCAAATATCCACCTGTAGATTCCACAAAAAAACAGTTTCAAAACTACTATATCAAAAGACTTGTTCAGCTATGTGAGTTGAATGCACACATCACGAAGATGTTTCTCAGAATGCTTCTGTGTAGTTTTTATGTTAAGATATTTCCTTTTCCACAATAGGCCTCTAAGCGCTCCATATATCAACTTGCAGATTCTACAAAAAGAGTGTTTCCAAACTGCTCAATCAAAAGAGAGGTTCAACTCTGTGAGATGAATGCACACATCACAAAGAATTATCTCATAATGCTTCTGTGTAGTTTTTATGTGAAGATATTTCCTTTTCCACCAAAGGCTGCAAAGGGCTCCAAATATCCACTTGAAGATTTGACAAAAAGCGAGTGTCAAAACTGCTGTATAATAGATAGGTTCAACTCTGTCAGTTGAATGCACACATCACAAAGAAGTTTCTCAGAATGATTCTGTGCAGTTTTTATGTGAAGATATTTCCTTTTCCACGATCGGCCAAAAAGGGCTCAAAATAACCATTTGCAGATTCTACAAAAAGAGTGTTTCCAAACTGCTCAATCGAAAGAAAAGTTCAACTCTGTGAGATGAATGCACACAACACAAAGAAGTTTCTCAGAGTGCTTCTGTGTAGTTTTTATGTGAAGATATTTCCTTTCCCACAATAGGCCTCAAAACGCTTCATATATCCACTTGCAGATTCTACAAAAAGAGTGTTTCCAAACTGCTCAGTTGAAACAGAGTTTCAACTCTCTGAGATGAATGCCCACATCACAAAAGTTTCTCAGAATGCTTCTGTGAAATCTTTACGTGAAGATGTTTCCTTTTCCACCGTAGGCCCCAAAGGCTCCAAATATCCACCTGTAGATTCTACAAAAAGACAGTTTCAAAACTACTATATCGAAAGACATGTTCAACTATGTGAGTTGAATGCACACATCACAAAGATGTTTTTCAGAATGGTTCTGTGTAGTTTTTATGTTAAGATATTTCCTTTTCCACCACAGGCCTCAAAGGTTTCCAAATATCCTCTTGCAGATTCTACAAAAGGAGAATTTCAAAACTGCTCTATCAAAAGATAGTTTCAACTCTTTGAGCTGAATGCACACATCACAAAGAACTTTCTCAGAATTCCTCTGTGTAGTTGTTATGTGAAGATTTACCATTTCTACCATAAGCCTCGAAGTGCTCCAAGTATCCACTTGCAGATTCTACAAAAAGATTTATACAAAACTGCTCAATCAAAAGAAAGGTTCAACTCTGTGAGGTGAATGCACACATCACAAAGCAGTTTTTCAGAAGGCTTCTGTGTAGTTTTTATGTGAAGATATTTTCTTTTCCACAATAGGCCTCCAAGGGCTCCAAATATCCGCTTGCAGATTCTACTCAAAGAGTATTTCAAAACTGCTCAATGAAAATAAAGGTTCAACTGTGCGAGATGAATGCATACATGAAAAAGAAGTATCTGAGAATGGTTCTGTTTATTTTTTATGGGAAGATGATTCTTTTTCCACAATAGTCCTCAAAGTGCAGCAAATATCCACTTGCAGAACCTGCAAAAAGTGAGTTTCAAAACTACTCAATCCAATGAAATGGTCAATTCTATGAGATGAATGCACACATCACAAAGAAGTTTCTCAGAATGCTTCTCTGTAGTTTTTATAGGAAGATATTTCCTTTTTACACCATAGGATGCAGAGGGTTCCAAATGTCAACTTGCAGATTCTACAAAAAGAGTGTTCCAAAACTGCTCTATCAAAAGGTATGTTCAACTCTGTGAATTTAATGCACACATTGCAACGAAGTTTCTCAGAATCCTTCTGTGTAGTTTTTATGTTAAGATATCTCCTTTTCCACCATAGGTCACAAAGGGCTCCAAATATCCACTTGCAGATCTTACAAAAAGAGAGTTTCAAAACTGCTCTATTGAAAGATAGGTAAAAATCTATGAGATGAATGCACACATCACAAAAAGTTTCTCAGAATTCTTCTGTGTAGTCTTTATGTGAAGATATTTCCATTTCCACCATAGCCCTCAAAGCCCTCCATATATCTACTTGCATATTCTAGAAAAGATTGTTTCAAATCTGTCTAATCAAAAGAAAAATTCAACTCTCTGAGGTGAATGCACACATCACAAAGATGTTTCTCAGAATGCTTCTGTGTAGTTTTTATGTGAAGATATTTCCTTTTCCTCAATAGGCCTCCAAGTGCTCCAAATATCAATTTCCGGATTGTACTAAAAGAGTGTTTCCGAACTGCTCAATAAAAAGAAAGTTTGAATTCTGTGAGATGAATGCACACAACACAAAGGAGTTTCTGAGAATTCTTCTGTGTAGTTTTTATGGGAAGATATTTCCTTTTCCAGAATAGGCCTGAAAGCGCTGCAAATATCTACTTGCAGATTCTAGAAAAACGGTGTTTCAAAACTGCTCAATCAAATGAAATGTTCAACTCTGTGAGATGAATGCACACATCACAAATAAGTTTCTGAGAATGCTTCTGTGTAGTTTTTATGGGAAAAAAATTCCTTTTCCACAATCTGCCACAAAGGGCTCCAAATAACCACATGCGATTCTAAAAGAAAGACAGTTTCATAACTGCTCTATCAAAAGATGTGTTCAATTTCGTGAGTTGAATGCACACATCACAAAGGACTTTCTCTGAATGCTTCCATGTAGTTTTTATGTGAAGATATTTCCTTTTCCACCGCAGGCATCAAAGCGCTACAAATATCCACTTGCAGATACTAGGAAAAGAGTGTTTCAAAACTGCTCAATCAAAAGAAAGGTTCAACTACATGACATGAATGCACACATCCCAAATAAGTTTCTGAGAATGCTTCTCTGTAGTTTTTAATGGAAGATATTTCCTTTCACACAATACGCCTCAAAGCACTGCAATTATCCAATTGCAGAATCTAAAAAAGACTGTTTCAAAACTGTTCAATCAAATGAAATATTCAACTCTGTTAGATGAATGCACACATCACAAAGAAGTTTCTCAGAATGCTTCTTTGTAGTTTTTATGGGAAGATATTTCCTTTTCCACCATCTGAAACAAAGGGCTCCAAATAACCACTTGCAAATTCTACAAAAAGAGAGTATCAAAACTACTCTATCAAAAGACAGTTTCAAGTCTGTGAGTTCAATACACATATCACAAAGAAGTTTCTCAGAATGTTTCTTTGTAGTTTTTATGTGAAGATATTTCCTTTTCCATCATAGGCCTCAAAGCACTCCAAATACCCACTTGCAGATTCTACAAAAGAGAGTTTCGAAACTGCTCAATCAAAAGAAAATTCAACACTGTGAGATGAATGCACACAAAACAAAGAAGTTTCTCAGAATTATTCTGTGAAGTTTTTACGTGAAGATATTACCTTTTCCACGATAGGCCTCAAAGAGCTCCAAATATCCACTTGCAGATCCTACAAAAAGAGTGTTTCAACACTGCTCAATTAAAAAAGAGGTTTAACTCTGTCAGATGAATGCAAACATCACAGCGAAGTTTCTCAGAAAGCTCCTGTTTAGTTTTTATGTGAAGATAGTTCTTTTTCCACCATAGGTCCTAAGGTGCTCCAAACATCCACTTGCAGATTCTACAAAAAGAGAGCTTCAAAACTGCTCTATCAGAAGATAGGTTAAGCTCTCTGAGATGAATGCACACATCACAGAGAAGTTTCCACGATGCTTCTGTGTAGTTTTATGTGAATATATTTCCTTTTCCACAACACGCCTCAAAGTGCTCATTATATCCACTTGCAGATTCTACAAAAAGATTGTTTCAAAACTGCTCAATCAAAAGAAAGTTTCAACTCTGTGAGATGAATGCACCCATCACAGCAAAATTTGTCAGAATGCTTCTGTGTAGTTTTTATGTGAAGATATTTCCTTTTCGTCCATAGGCCACAAAGTGCTCCAAATATCCACTTGCAGATTCTACACAAAGAGAGTTTCAAAACTGCTCTATCAAAAGATAGGTTCAACTCTGTGAGTTGAATGCACACATCACAAAGAAGTTTCTGAGAATGATTCTGTGTAGTTTTTATGTAAAGATATTTCCTTTTCCACCAAAGACTGCAAAGGGCTCCAAATATCCACTTGCAGACTCTACAAAAAGAGAGCTTCAAAACTGCTCTACCAGGCGATAGGTTCAACTCTCTGAGATAAATGCACACATCACAAAAAGTTTCTCAGAATGCTTCTGTGTAGTTTTTATGTGAAGATACTACCTTTTCCACCATAGGCCACAAAGCGCTCCAAATATCCAGTTCCAGATTCTACGAAAGGAGTGTTTCAAAACTGCTCAATCAAAAGAAAGGTTCAACTCTGTGATGTGAATGCACACATCACAAAGAGGTTTCTCAGAATGCTTCTGTGTAGTTTTTATGTGAAAATATTTCCTTTTCCACAATATGCCTCCAAGGGCTCCAAACTTTCACTTGCAGATTCTACTAAAAGAGTGTTTCCAAACTGATCAATCAAAAGAAAGTTTCAACTCTGTGAGATGAATGCGCACATCACAAAGAAGTTTCTGAGAATGTGTCTGTGCAGTTTTTATGGGAAGATATTTACTTTTCCACAATACTTCTCAAAGCACTCCAAATATCCACTTGCAGATTCTGCAAAAAGAGTGTTTCAAAACTGCTCAATCAAATGAAACGTTCAACCCTCTGAGATGAATGCACACATCACAACGAAGTTTCTCAGAATGTTTCTGTGTAGTTTTTATGGGAAGATGTTTCCATTTCGTCCATCGTCCACAAAGTGCTCCAAATAATCACTTGCAGATTCTGCAAAAAGAGAGATTCAAAACTGCTCTATTAATAGATAGGTACACCTCTGAGAGTAGAATGCACACATCACAAAGAAGTTTCTCAGAATATTTCCATGTAGTTTTTATGTGAATATATTTCCTTTTCCACCAGAAGGTTCAAAGCACTCCAAGTATCCAATTGTAGATTCTACAAAAAGAGTGTGTCAAAATTGCTTAATCAAAACAAATGTTCAATACTGTGGGATCAATGCAAACAATATAAAGAAGCTTATGAGAATGCTTCTGTGTAGGTTTTATGTGAAGATATTTCCTTTTTCACAATAGGCCTCAAAGCCCTACAAATATCCAAATGCAGATTCTACAAATAGAGTTTTTAAAAAGTGCTCAATCAAATAAAAATTTCAACTCTATGAGATGAATGCACACATCACAGAGAAGTTTCTCAGAATGCTTCTGCGTAGTTTTTAATTGAAGGTATTTCTTTTTTCTCCATAGGCCACAAAGGGGATCCAAATATCCACTTTCAAATTTTACAAAAAGAGAGTTTCAATACTGCTCTATGAAAAAATTGGTTCAACTCTTTGAGATGAATGCACACATTACAAACAAATTTCTCAGAATGTTTCTGTGTAGTTTTTATGTGAAGATATTTACTTTTCCACAATAAGCTGCAAAGGGCTCAAAATATCCACGTGCATATTATACAAAAAGGTTGTATCAAATCTGCTCTATCAAAAGATAGGTTCAACTCTTTGAGACGAATGCACACATCACAAATAAGTTTCTCAGAATGCTTCCATATAGTTATTAGGAGAAGATATTTCCTTTTCAACCATAGACCTCAAAGTGCTCCATGTACCCACTTGCAGATTCTATAAAAGAGTGTCTCAAAACTGCTCAATCAAAAGAGAGGTTCAACTCTGTGAGATGAATGAACACATCGCAAAGAAGTTTCTCAGAATGCTTCTGTGTAGTTTGTATGTGAAGATACTTCCTTTTCCTCCATAGTCTGCAAAGGGCTCCAAATATCCGCTTGCAGATTCTTCAAAAAGCGAGTTTCAGAACTCCTTATCAAAAGTTAGGTTCAACTCTGTGAGGTGAATGCACACATCACAAAGAAGTTTTTCAGAATGCTTCTGTGTAGTTTTATGTGAAGATATTACCTTTTCCGCCATAGGTCTCAAATCTCTCCAAATGTCTACTTGCAGATGTTATGAAAAGAGTGTTTCAAAACTGTTCAATCAATAGAAAGTTTCAACTCTGTGAGAAGAAAGCATATATAGCAAAAAAGTTTCTCAGAATGCTTCTGTGTAGATTTTATGTGAAGATATTTCTTTTTCCACAACATGTCTCAAAGCACTCCTTATATCCACTTACGTATTATACAAAAAGAGTGTTTACAAACTGCTCAATCAAAAGAGAGATTGATCTCTGTAAGATGAATGCACAGATCACAAATAAGTGTCTCTCAATGCTTCTGTTTACTTTTTATGTGAAGATATTTACTTTTCCACCATAGGCCGCAAAGGTCTCCAAATATCCACTTACAGATTCTACAAAAAGAGAGTTTCAAAGCTAATCCATCAAAAGTTAAGTTCAACTCTGTGAGTTGAATGCACACATCACAAAGATGTTTCTCAGAATGCTTCTGTGTAGTTTTTATGAGAAGATATTTCCTTTTCCTCCATAGGCTGCAAAAGTCTCAAAATATACACTTGCAGATTCAACAAAAAAAGGGTTTCAAAACTGCTGTATGAAAAGATAGGTGCAACTCTATAGGGTGAATGCACACATCACAAAGAAGTTTCTCAGAATACTTCTGTGTAGTTTTTATTTGAAGATACTTCCTTTTCCACCATAGGCTGCAAAGGGCTCCAAATATCCACTTACAGATTCTTCTAAATGTGAGTTTCAAAACTGCTCTATCAAAAGTTAGGTTCAACTCTGTGAGGTGAATGCACACATCACAAAGAAGTTTCTCAGAATGCCTCTGTGTAGTTTTATGTGAAGATATTACCTTTTCCACCATAGGTCTCAACGTGCTCCAAATATACACTTTCAGATGCTAGGAGAAGAGTGTTTCAAAACTGTTCAATCAATAGAAAGTTTCAACCCTGTGAGAAGAATTCACATATCACAAAAAAGTTTCTCAGAATTCTTCTGTGTAGTTTTTATGTGAAGATATTTCCTTTTCCACAAAACGACTCAAAGCGCTCATTATATCCACTTGCATATTCTACAAAAAGAGTGTTTACAACTGCTCAATCAAAAGAGAGATTCAACCCTTTGAGATAAATGCACAGATCACAAAGAAGTTTCTCAGAATGCTTTTGTTTAGTTTTTATGTGAAGATAATTCCAATTCCACCATAGGCTGCAAGGGGCTCCAAATATCCACTTATAGATTCTACAAAAAGAGAGTTTCAAAACTGCTCTTTCAAAAGTTAGGTTCAATTCTGTGAGTTGAATGCACACATCACAAAGTAGTTTCTCAGAATGCTTCTGTATCGTTTTTATGAGAAGATATTTCCTTTTCCACAATAGGCCGCAAAGGGATCCAAATATACACTTGCAGATTCTACGAAAAGAGAGTTTCAAAACTTACCTATCAAAAGATAGGTTCAACTCTGTGAGATGAATGCACACATCACAAAGAAGTTTCTCGGAATGTTTCTGTGTAGTTTTGATGTGAAGATATTTCCTTTTCAACCATAGGCCTCAAAGTGCTCAAAATATACACTTGCAGATTCTACAGAAAGAGTGTTTCAAAACTGCTCAATCAAATGAGAGATGCAACTCTGTGAGGTGAATGAGCACATCACAAAGTAGTTTCTAAGAATGCTTCTGTGTAGTTCTTATGTGAAGATATTTCCTTTTCCAACATAGTCTGAAAACGGCTCCAAATATCCACTAGCAGATTCTGAGAAAAGAGTGTTTCAAAACAGCTCCAGGAAAAGAAATGTTCAATTCTGTGAGATGAATGCACACAAATCATAGAAGTTTCTGGGAATGCTTCTGTGTAATTTTTATATGAAGATATTTCCTTTTCCACCATAGGCCACAAAAGGTCCAAAATACACTTACAGATCCTACACAAAGAGAGTTTCAAAACTGCTCTAGCAAAAGATAGGTTCAACTCTGTGACATGAATGCAAACATGACAAAGTAGTTTCTCAGAATGCCTCTATGTAGTTTTTATGTGAAGATATTTCCTTTTCCACAATAGGCCTCAAAGCCCTCCAAATATCCACTTGCAGATTTCACAAAAAGTGTGTTTCAAACAGCTCAATCAAATGAAAGTTTAAACTCTGTGAGATGAATGCACACATCACAGAGAAGTTTCTCAGAATGCTTCTTTGTAGTTTTTATTTGAAGATATTTCCTTTTCCACCACAGGCAGCAAAAGACTCCAAATATCAACTTGCAGATTCTAGAAAAAGAGAGTTTCAAAACTTCTGTATCAAAAGATAGGTTCAAATTTCTTTGATGAATGCACACATCACAGAATGATTCTCAGAATGCTTCTGTGTAGTTTTTATGTGAAGATGTTTCCTTTTCGACAATAGTCCTCCAAGGGCTCCAAATATTCACTTGCAGATTGTACTAAAAGAGTGTTTCCAAGCTGCTCAATCAAAGGAAAGGTTCAACTCTCTGAGCTGAATGCACACATCACAAAGAAGTTTCTCAGAATGCTTCTGTGTAGTTTTTATGTGAAGATATTTCATTTTCCACCATAGGCCTCAAAGCACTCCATGTATGCAGTTGCAGGTTCTATGAAAAGATTGTTTCAAAACAGCTCATTCAAAAGAAAGGTTCAACTCTGTGAGATGAATGAATACATCACAATGAAGTTTCTCAAAATATTCCTGTGTAGTTTTTATGTGAAGATGTTTCCTTTTCCAAAACAGACTGCAAATGGCTCCAAATATCCACTTGCAGATTCTACAAAGGAGAGATTCAAAACTGCTCAATCAAAAGAGAGTTTCACCTCTGTGAGTTGAATGCACACATCACAAAGAAGTTTCTCAGAATGTTTCTGTGTAGTTTTTCGGTGAAGATATTTCCTTTTCCACCATAGACCTCAAAGTGATCCAAATATCCACTTGCAGATTCTACAAAAAGAGTGCTTCGAAACTGCTCAATGAAAGAAAGGTTCAACACTGTGAGATGACTGCACACATCACAAAGAAGTTTCTCAGAATGCCTCTGTGTATTTTTTATGGGAAGATATTTCCTTTTCCACCAAGGCCTCAAATTGCTCCAAATATTCATTTGCAGATTCTCCAAAAAGAGTGTTTCCAAACTCCTCAATCAAAAGAAAGGTTCATCTCTGTGAGATAAATGCACACATCACAAAGAAGTTTCTCAGAATGCTTCTGTGTAGTTTTTATGTGAAGATATTTCCTTTTCCACAATAGGCCTCAAAGCGCTCCAAATATCCACTTGCAGATTCTACAAAAAGAGTGTTTCTAAACTGCTCAGTCAAAAGCAATATTCAACACAGTGAGATGAATGCACACATACAGAGAAGTTTCTCAGAATGCTTCTGTGCAATTTTTATATGAAAATATTTCCTTTTCCACCATAGGCCACAAAGGGCTCCAAATATCCACTTAGAAATTCTACAAAAAGAGAGATTTTAAACTGTGCCATCAAAAGATAGGTTCAACTCTGTGAGTTGAATGCAAACATCACAAAACAGTTTCTCAGAATGCTTCTGTGTAGGTTTTATGTTAACATATTTCCTTTTCCACCATAGGCCTCAAATCGCTCCAAATATCCACTTGCAGATTCTACAAAAAGAGTGTTTCAAAACTGCTCCATCAAAAGGAAGGCTCAGCTCTGTGAGATGAATGCACACATCAGAAAGAAATTTCCAAGAATGCTTCTGTGTAGTTTTTATGTGAAGATATTGCCTTTTCCACAATAGGCCAGAAAGGGCTCCAAATATCCACTTGCAGATTCCACAAATAGAGTGCTTCAAAACTGCTCAATCAAAGGAAAGTTTCAGTCCTATGAGTTGAATGCACACATCACAAAGAAGTTTCTCAGAATGCTTCTGTGTAGTTTTTATGTGAAGATATTTCCTTTTCCACAATAGGCCAGAAATCACTCCAAATATCCACTTTGAGATTCTACAAAAAGAGTGTATAAAAACTGCTCAATGAAAAGAAAGGTTCAACTCTGTGGCATGAATGTATATATCACAAAAAAGTTTCTCAGAATGTCTGTGTGTAGTTTTCATGTGAAGATATTTGCTTTTCCACAGTAGGCCTCAATGCGCTCCAAATATCCACTTGCAGATTCCACAAAAACAGCGTTTCAAAACTGCTTAATCAAAAGAAAGGAACAACTCTGTGAGGTGAATGCAAACATCACAAAGAAGTTTCTCAGAATGCTTCTGTGTAGTTTTTATGTGAAGATATTTCCATTTCCACAATAGGCCTCAAAGCACTCCAAATATCCACTTGCCAATTCTGCAAAAGGAGCGCTTGAAAACTGCTCAGTCATGAGCTAGGTTCAACCCTATGAGATGAATGCACACATCAAAAAGAAGTTTCTTGGAATGTTTCTGTGTAGTTTTTATTTGAAGATATTTCCTTTTCCACCATAGGCCACAAAGGGCTCCAAACATCCACTTGCAGATTCTACAAAAATAGGAGTTCAAACCTGCCCAATTCAAAAGATAAGTCCAACTCTATGAGTTGAATGCACACATCACAAAGAAGTTTCTCAGAATGTTTCTGTGTAATTTTTATGTGAAGATATTTTCTTTTCCACTATAGGCCTCAAAGTTCTCCAAATATCCACTTGCAGACTCTGCAAAAAGAGAGATGCAAAACTGCTCAAGCAAAAGATATCTTCTACTCTGTGGGTTGCATGCACACCTAACAAAGAAGCTTCTCAGAAAGTTTCTGTGTACTTTTTATTTGAAGATATTTCCTTTTCCACCATAGCCTGCAAAGGGCTCCAAATATCCACGTGCAGATTCTACAAAAAGAGAGATTCAAAACTGCTCAATCAAAACATAGGTTCAACACTGTGAGTTGAATGCACACATCACAATGGAGTTTCTCAAAGTGCTTCTGTGTAATTTTTATGTGAAGATATTTCCTTTTCCTAATTAGGCCTCAAATCACCCCAAATATCCACTTCCAGATACAACTAAAGTGTTTCAAAACTGCTCAAACAAAAGCAAGGTTCTACTCTGTATGATAAATGCACTCATCACAAAGAAATTTCTCTGAATGCTTCTCTGTAGTTTATATTTGAAGATATTTCGTTTTCAACAGTAGGGCTCAAATGGCTCCAAATATCCACTTGCAGATTCAACAAAAAGAGAGATTCAAAACTGCTCAATCAAAAGATAGGTTCAACTCTGTGAGTTGAAGGCACTGATCACAAAGAAGTTTCTCAGAACCCTCCTATGTAGTTTTTATATGCAGATATTTCCTTTTCTACCACAGGACTCAAATTGCTCCAAATATCCACTTGCAGATTCTATAAAAAGAGTGTTTCAAAACTGCTCAATCATAACATAGGTTCAACACTTTAAGATGAATGCACTCATTAAAAAGAAGTTTCTCAGAATGCTTCTGTGTAGTTTTTATGTGAAGATATTTGCTTTTCCACAGTGGGAGTCAAAGCGCTCCAAATATCCAGTGGCAGATTCTGCAAAAAGAGAGATTCAAAACTGCTCAATCAAAAGATAGGTTCGATTCTATGAGTTGAATGCACTCCTCACAAAGAAGCTTCTCAGAATGCTTCCGTGTAGTTGTAATGAGAAGATATTTCTTTTTCCAAAATAGGTCTCAAAACCCTCCAAATATCCACTTCCAGATTCTACAAAAAGAGTGTTTCAAAATTGCTGAATCAAAAGAAAAATTCAACTCTGTGTGATGAATGTACTCATCACAAAGTTGTTTCCCTGAATGCTTCTGTGTAATTTTTGTTTGAAGATATTTGCTTTTCCACCATAGGGGGCAAAGGGCTCCAAATATCCACTTGCAGATTCTACAAAACGAGAGATTCATTACTGCTCAATCAAAAGACAGAGTCAACTCTGTGAGTTTAATGCACACATCACAAAGAAGTTTCTCAGAATACTTCTGTATAATTTTTATGTGAAGATATTTCCTCTTCCACAATAGGCCTCAAGTCACTCCAAATATCCACTTGCAGATTCTACAAAAAAAGTGTTTCAGAACTGCTTATTCAAAAATAAGTTTCAACTCTGTGAGATGAATGAACACATCACAAAGCTTTTTCTCAGAATGATCCTGTGTAGATTTTATGTGAAGTTATTACCTTTTCCACAATAGGCCTCAAAGCGCTCGAAGTGTACACTTGCATATTCTACAAAGAGGGTTTTTCAAAACTGCTCCATGCAAAGAAAGTTTCAACTCTGTGAGATGAATGCACTCATCACAAAGGAGTTTGTCAGAATGTTTCCATAAATTTTTTATGTGAAGATATTTCCTTTTCCACCGTATGCCTCAAAGCGCTCCAATTGTACACTTGCAGATTCTACAAAAAGAGAATTTCAAAACTGCTCAATCAAAAGAAAGGTTCAACTGTGGGTGATGAATGCACACATCACAAAGAAGTATGTCAGAATGCTTCAGTCTTGTTTTTATGTGAAGATATTTCCTTTTCAACCATAGGCCACAAACCCCTCCAAAAGTCCATTTGCAGATTCTACACAAAGAAAGTTAAAAAACTTCTCAATCAAAAGAAAGGTTCACCTTTCTGATATGAATGCACACATCACAAAGAAGTTTCTCAGAATGCTTCTATCTAGTTCTTACATGAAGATATTTCCTTTTCCACGATAGGCCTCATAGCGCTCAAAATGTCCACTTGCAGATTCTACAGAAAGAGATTTTCCAAATTACTCAATCAAAAGAAAGGTTCAACTCTGTGCGATGAATGCACACATCACAAAGACATTTGTCAGAATGCTTCTGTCTAATTTTATGTGAAGATATTTCCTTTTCCACCATAGACCTCAAAGCACTCCAAAAGTCTACTTGCCAATAGTACAAAAAGGCTGTTTCAAAACTGGACAGAAACATTCTGACAAACTTCTTTGTGATATGTGCCTTCATCTCAGAGTTGAAACTTACTTTTGATTAAGCAGTTTTGAAACACCCTTTTTGAACTATCTGCAAATGGTCATTTGGAGTGCTTTGAGGCCTATGGTGGGAAAGGAAATTTCTTCACATAAAAACTAGACAGAGGCATTCTGTCAAATTTCTTTGTGATGCATGCATTCATCTCACAGAGTTGGACCTTTCTTTTGACTGAGTAGTTTGCAAACCCTCTTTTTGTAGAATCTGCAAGTGGACATTTGGAGTGCTTTACAGCCTATGGTGGAAAAGGAAATATCTTCACATACAAACTAGACAGAAGCATTCTGAAAAACTTCTTTGTGATGTATGCATTCATCTCACAGAGTTTAACCTTTCTTCTAATTGAGCAGCTTTGAAACACTATTTTTGTAGAATCTGCAAGGGGACATTTCGGGCGCTTTTGGCCTATGATGGAAAAGGAAATATCTTCACATAAAAGCTAGACAGAAGCATTCTGACAAACTCCTTTGTAATGTGTGCATTCGTCTCACAGAGTTGAATCTTTCTTTTGATTGAGCAGTTTTGAAACACTATTTTGTGGAATCTCCAAGCGGACATTTGGAGACATTTGAGGCCTATGGTGTAAAAGGAAATATCTTCACATAAAAACTGGAAAGGAGCATTCTGAGAAACTTCTTTCTGATGTGTACATTCATCTCACAGAGTTGAACCTTATTTTCGATTGAGCAGTTTTGAAACACTCTTTTTGTAGAACCTCCAAGCGGACATTTGGAACGCTTTGAGGCCTATGGTGGAAAACGAAATATCTTCACATAATAACTAGACAGAAGCATTCTGAGAAATTTCTTTATATGTGCATTCATCTCACGGAGTTGAACTTTTTTTCATTTAGCAGCTTTGAAACACTCTTTGTGTATATTCTGCAAGTGGACATTTATAGCGCTTTGAGGCCTAAGGTGGAAAGGGGAATATATTCACATAAAAACTATACAGAAATATTCTGAAAAACTTCTTTGTAATGTGTGTATTCATCTCACAGATTTGAACCTTTCTTTTCATTGAGCAGTTTTGAGACACTGTTTTTGTAGAATGTGCAAGTGTACATTTGGAACACTTTGAGGCCAATGGTGGAAAAGGAAATATCTTCACATAATAAATAGAAGCATTCTGAGAAAATTCTATGTGATGTGTGCATTCATCTCACATTGTTGAAAATTTCTTTTGATTGAGCAGTTTTGAAACACTCTTTTTGTACAATATACAAGTGTACACTTGCAGTGCTTTGAGGCCTATGGTGGAGAAGGAAATGTCTTCACATAAAAACGAGACAAAAGAATTCTGAGAAACTTCTTTGTGATGGGTGCATTCATCTCACTGAGTTGAACATTTTTTTTGATTTAGCAGTTTGGAAAAACCCTTTCTGTAGAATATGCAAGCGGATATTTGGAGCCCTTTAAGGCCTATTGTGGAAAAGGAAATATTTCTACATAAGAAAGTTTGTCAGAATGCTTTTGCCTAGTTTCTATATGAAGATATTGACTTTTCCACCATAGGCCACAAAGCTGTCCATCCTCTTGCAAATTCTACAAAAAGAGTGTTTCAAAGCTGCTCAATCAAAAGAAATTTTGAACTCTGTGAGATGAATGGACACATCACAAAGAATTTTCTCAGACTGCTTCTGTCTAGATTTTATGTGAAGATATTTCCTTTCTACCATGGGCCGCAAAGCACTCGAAATGTCCACTTCCAGATTCTAGAAAAAGAGTGTTTCCAAACTGCTTAATCAATAGAAACATTGAACTCTGTGAGATGAACGCACACATAAGAAAGAAGTTTCTCAGAATTCTTCTGTCTAGTTTTTATGTGAAGATTTTCCTTTTCCACCATAGGCGTCAAAGCGCTCCAAATGTCCACTTGCAGATTCTACAAAAAGAGAGTTTCAAAACTGCTTAGTCAAAAGAAAGGTTTAACTCTGTAGATGAATGCACATGTCTCAAAGAAGTTTTTCAGACTGCTTCTTTCTAAATTTTATGGGGAGATATTTCCTTTTCTACCATAGGTCACAAAGCGCTCCAAATGTCCACTTGCAGATTCTACAAAAAGAGTATTTCAAAACTGCTCCATGAAAAGAATGGTTCAACACTGGGAGATGAATGCACTCATCACCAAGATGTTTCTCAGAATGCTTCTGTCTAGTTTATATATGAAGATATTTTATTTTCCACCATAGGCCTAAAAGCAATCCAAATATCCACCTGCAGATTCTACAAAAAGACCGTTTCCAAACTGCTCAATCAAAAGAAATGTTCAACTCTGTGAGATGAACGCACACATCACACAGAAGTTTCTCAGAATTCTTCTGTCTAGTTTTTATGTGAACATATTTCCTTTTCCACAATAGGCCTCAAAGATCTCCAAATGTCCACTTGCAGATTCTACAAAAAGAGAGTTTCAAAACTGCTTCATCAAAAGAAAGGTTTAACCCTGTGAGATGAATACACAAATCACAAAGAAGTTTCTCAGATTGCTCCTGTATAGATTTTATGTGAAAAGATTTCCTTTTCTACCATAGGCCACACAACGCTCCAAATATCCACTGGCAGACTCTACAAAAAGAGTGTTTCAAAACTATTCGATGAAAAGTAAATTTCAACTATGTGAGATGAATGCACGCATCACAAAGAATTTTGTCAGAATGCTTTTGTCAAGTTTTTCTGTGAAGATATTGACATTTCCACCACAGGCCACAAGGCTGTCCAAATGTCCTCTTGGAAATTCTACAAAAAGAGTGTTTCAAAGCTGCTCAATCAAAAGAAATTTTGAACTCTAAGAGATGAATGGACACATAACAAAGAAGTTTCTCAGACTGCTTCTGTCTAGATTTTATGTGAAGATATTTCCTTTCTACCACAGGCTGCAAAGTGCTCCAAATGTCCACTTCCACATTATAGAAAAAGAGTGTTTCCAAACTGCTCAATCAATAGAAACGTTGAACTCGGTGAGATGAATGCACAGATCACAAAGAAGTTTGTCAGAATTCTTCTGCCTAGTTTTCAGATGAAGATATTTCCATTTCCACAATAGACCTCAATGCGCTCCAAATGTCCACTTGCAGATTCTACAAAAAGAGTGTTTCAAATCTGCCCAACAAAAATAGAGGTTTAACTCTGTGAAATGAATGCACACATCACAAAGAAGATTCTCAGATTGCTTCTGTCTAGATTTTATGTGAAGATATTTCCTTTTCTACCATTGGCCGCAAAGCGCTCAAAATGTCCACTTGCAGATTCTACAAAAAGAGTGTTTCAAAACTTCTCAATAAAAAGAAAGATTCAACTCTGTGAGATGAACGCATACATCACATAGAAGTTTCTCAGAATTCTTCTGTCTAGTTTTTATGTGAAGATATTCCGTTTTCCACCATAGGCCACAAAGCGCTCCAAGTATCCACTTGCAGATTCTACAAAAAGACAGTTCCAAAACTGCTCAATCAAAAGAAAGGTTCAACTCTGTGAGATGAATGCACACATCACATAGAAGTTTCTCAAATTGCTTCTGTCTAGATTTTATGTGAAGATATTTCATTTTCTACCATAGGCAGCAAAGCGCTCCAAATGTCCCCTTGCAGATTCCACAAAAGAGTGTGTCAAAGCTGCTCAATCAAAAGAAAGGTTCAACTCTGTGAGATGAATGCACACATCACAAAGAAGTTTGTCAGAATGCTTCTATCAAGTATTTATGTGAAGATATTTCCTTTTCCACCAGAGGAGATAAAGCGCTCAAAAATCCACTTGCAGATTCTACAAAAAGAGTGTTTCAAAGCTGCTCAATCAAAACAAACGTTCAGCTCTGTGAGATGACTACAGACATCACAAAGAAGTTTCTCAGAGTGCTTCTGTCTAATTATTATATGAAGATATTTCGTTATCCACCATAGGCCTCAAAACCCTCCAAATATCCACTTGCAGATTCTACAAAAAGAGTGTTTCACCTAACTGCTCAATCGAAACTAAGGTGCAACTCTGTGAGATGAATGCACCCATTACAAAATAATTTATCAGAATTTTTCTGTCTAGTTCTTATGTGAAGATATTTCCTTTTCCACTGTAAGCCTCAAAGCACTCCAACTGTCCAATTGCAGATAGTACAAAAAGGGTGTTTCAAAATTGCTCAATCAAAAGTAAGGTTCAACTCTGTGAGATGAATGCCCATATCACAATGAAGGTTGTCAGAATGCTTCTGCCTAGTTTTTATGTGAAGATATTTCCTTTTCCACCATAAGACTCAAAGCATTCCAAATATCCACGTGCAGATTCTACAAAAAGAATGTTTCAAAGCTGCTCATTCAAAAGAAAGATTCAACTCGGTGAGATGAATGCACAAGTCACAAAAATTTTGTCAGAATGCTTCTGTCTAGTTTTTATATGAAGATAATTCCTTTTCCACCATAGGCCTCAAAGCACTCCAAATGTCCACATGCAGATTCTACAAAAAGAGTGTTTCAAAACTGCTCATTTAAAAATAAAGTTCAACTTTGTGAGATGAATGCACACATCACAAACAAGTGTGTCAGAATGCTTCTGTCTAGTTTTTATATGAAGATATTTCCTTTTCCACCATAGACCTCAAAGTGCTCCAAATGTCCACATGCAGATTCTACAAAAAGAGTGTTTCAAATCTCTTCAATCAAAAGAAAGGTTCAACTCTGTGAGATGAATGCACACAACACAAAGAAGTTTCTCAGAATTGTTCTGTCGAGTTATTTTATAAAGATATTTCTTTATCCACCATAGGCCTCAAAGTGCTCGAAATGTCCACTTGCAGATTCTACAAAAAGAGTGTTTCAAAACTGCTAAATGAAAAGTAAGGTTCAACTCTGTGAGATGAAAGCACACATCACAAAGAAGTTTGTCAGAATGCTTCTGTTTAGTTTTTATGTGAAGATATTTCCTTTTCCTCCATCAGCCTAAAAGCGCTCCAAATGTCCACTTGCAGTTTCTACAAAAAGAGTGTTTCAAAACTGCTCAATGAAAAGTAAGATTCAACTCTGTGAGATGAATTTGCACATACCAAGAAGTTTGTCAGAATGCTTCTGTCTAGTTTTTATGTGAATATATTTCACATTCCACCATAAGCCTCAAAGCGTTCAAAATGTCCACTGGTAGATTCTACAAAAAGAGTGTTTCAAAACTGCTAAATGAAAAGTAAGGTTCAACTCTGTGAAATGAAGGCACACATCAAAAAGGAGTTTGTCAGAATGCTTCTGTTTAGTTTTTATGTGAAGATATTTCCTTTTCCACTATCGGCCTAAAAGTGCTCAAAATGTCCAAATGTAGATTCTATAAAAAGAGTTTTTCAAAGTTACTCAATGAAAGAAACTTTCAACTCTGTGAGATGAATGCACACATCACATGGAAGTTTCTCAGAATGCTTCCATGTAGTTATTATATGAAGATATTTCGTTACCCACAATAGGCCTTAAAGCGTGCCAAATGTCAACTTGCAGATTGTACAAAAAGAGTTTTTCAAAACTGCTCAATTGATAGTAAGGTTCAACTCTGTGAGATGAATGCACACATCACTAAGAAGTTTGTCAGAATGCTTCTGTCTAGTTCTTATGTGAAGATAATTCCTTTTCAACCATAGGCCTCAAAGCACTCCAAATGTCCACTTGCAGATGGCACAAAAAGGGTGATTCAAAACTGTTCAATCAAAAGTAAGTTTCAACTCTGTGAGATGAATGCACATATCCCAACGTAGGTTGTCAGAATGCTTCTGTCTAGTTTTTATGTGAAGATATTTCCTTTTCCTCTATTGGCCTAAAAGCACTACAAATGTCCACTTGCAGATTCTAGAAAAAGAGTGTTTCCAAACTGCTCAATCAAAACAAAGTTCAGCTCTCTGAGATGAATGCACACATCACAAAGAAGTTTGTGGCAAAGCTTCTTTCTAGTTTTTATGTGAAGATATTTCCTTTTCCACCATAGGCCTAAAAGAGCTCCAAATGTCCACTTGCAGATTCTACAAAAAGTGTGTGTCGAAACTCCTCAATCAAAACAAACTTTCAACTCTGTGAGATGAATGCGCACATCAAAAGAAGATGGTCAGAATGCTTCTGTCCAGTTTTTATGTGAAGATATTTCCTTTTCCACCACAGGTCTCAAAGCGCTCCAAATGTCCACTTGCAGATTCTACAAAAACAGTGTTTCAAAGCTGCTCAATCAAAAGAAAGGTTCAGCTCTGTGAGATGAATGCACACATCACAAAGAAGTTTGTCAGAGTGCTTCTGTCTAGTTTTTATGGGAAGATATTTCTTTTTCCACCATAGGCTTCAAAGCGCTCCAAATGTCCACTTGCAGACCCTACCTAAAGAGTGTTTCAAAGCTGCTCAATCAAAAGAAATGCTCAACTCTGTGAGATGAATGCAGACATCACAAACACGTTTCTCAGAATGCTTCTGTCTAGTTTTCATGTGAAGATATTTCCTTTTCCACCAAAGGCCTCAAAGCACTACAAATATCTCTTACAGATTCTACAAAAAGAGTGTTTCAAAACTGTTCAATGAAAACTAAGGTTCAAATCTCTGAGATGAATGAACGCATCAAAAAGATGTTTGTCAGAATGCTTCTGTCTAGTTTTTATGGGACAATATTTCCTTTTCCACCATAGGCCTCAAAGCGCTCCAAATGTCCACTTGCAGATTCTACAAAAAGAGCGTTTCAATGCTTCTCAATCAAAAGAAATGTTCTAATCTTCCAGATGAATGCACACATCACAAAGAAGTTTCTCAGAACTGTTCTGTCTAGTTATTCTATGAAGATATTTCATTATCCACCATAGGCCTAAAAGTGCTCGAAATGTCCACTTGCAGATTCTACAAAAAGAGTGTTTCAAAACTGCTCAATCGAAAGTAAGGTTTAACTCTGTGAGATAAATGCACACATCACAAAGTAATTTCTCACAGTGATTCTGTCTACTTTTTTTTAATTTATTATTATTATACTTTAGGTTTTAGGGTACATGTGCGCAATATGCAGGTTAGTTACATATGTATACATGTGCCATGCTGGTGCGCTGCACCCACCAACTCGATATCTAGCTTTAGGTATATCTCCCAGTGCTGTCCCTCCACCGTCCCCCCAGACCACAACAGTCCCCAGAGTGTGATGTTCCCCTGCCTGTTTCCATGTGTTCCCATTGTTCAATTCCCACCTATAAGTGAGAATATGTGGTGCTTTGTTTTTGTTCTTGTGATAGTTCACTGAGAATGATGATTTCCAATTTCATCCATGTCCCTACAAAGGACATGAACTCATCATTTTTATGGCTGCATAGTATTCCATGGTGTATATGTGCCACATTTTCTTAATCCAGTCTATCATTGTTGGACATTTGGGTTGGTTCCAAGTCTTTGCTATTGTGAATAATGCCACAATAAACATACGGGTGCATGTGTCTTTATAGCAGCATGATTTATAGTCCTTTTGGTATCTACCCAGTAATGGGATGGCTGGGTCAAATGGAATTTCTAGTTCTAGATACCTGAAGTATCGCCACACTGACTTCCACAATGGTTGAACTAGTTTACAGTCCCACCAACAGTGTAAAAGTGTTCCTATTTCTCCACATCCTCTCCAGAACCTGTTTTTTCCTGACTTTTTACTGATTGCCATTCTAACATGTGTGAGATGGTATCTCATTGTGGTTTTGATTTGCATTTCTCTGATGGCCAGTGATGGTGAGCATTTTTTCATGTGTTTTTTGGCTGCATAAATGTCTTCTTTTGAGAAGTGTCTGTTCATGTCCTTCACTCACTTTTTGATGGGGTTGTTTGTCTTTTTCTTGTACATTTGTTTGAGTAAATTGTAGATTCTGGATATTAGCCCTTTGTCAGACGAGTAGGTGGCGAAAATTTTCTCCCATTTTGTAGGTCGCCTGTTCACTCTGATGGTAGTTTCTTTTGCTGTGCAGAAGCTTTTTAGTTTAATTAGATCCCATTTGTCAATTTTGGCTTTTGTTGCCATTGCTTTTGGTGTTTTAGACATGAAGTCCTTGCCCATGCCTATGTCCTGAATGGTAATGCCTAGGTTTTCTTCTAGGGTTTTTATGGTTTTAGGTCTAAAATTTAAGTCTTTAATCCATCTTGAATTGATTTTTGTATAAGGTGTAAGGAAGGGATCCAGTTTCAGCTTTCTACATATGGCTAGCCAGTTTTCCCAGCATCGTTTATTAAATGGGGAATCCTTTCCCCATTGCTTGTTTCTCTCAGGTTTCTCAAAGATCAGATAGTTGTAGATATGCTGCATTATTTTTGAGGGCTCTGTTGTGTTCCATTGATCTATATCTCTGTTTTGGTACGAGTATCATGCTGTTTTGGTTACTGTAGCCTTGTAGTATAGTTTGAAGTCAGGTAGCGTGATGCCTCCAGCTTTGTTCTTTTGGCTTAGGATTGACTTGGCAATGTGGGCTCTTTTTTGTTTCCATATGAACTTTAAATTAGTTTTTTCCAATTCTGTGAGGAAAGTCACTGGTAGTTTCATGGGGATGGCATTGAATCTGTAATTACCTTGGGCAGTATGGCCATTTTCATGATATTGATTCTTCCTACCTATGAGCTTGGAATGTTCTTCCATTTGTTTGTATCCTCTTTTATTTCCTTGAGCAGTGGTTTGTAGTTCTCCTTGAGGAGGTCATTCACGTCCCTTGTAAGTTGGATTCCTAGGCATTTTAAGCTCTTCAAAGCAATTGGGAATGGGAGCTCACTCATGATTTGGCTTTCTGTTTGTGTGTTGTTGGTGTATAAGAATGCTTGTGATTTTTTGTACATTGATTTTGTATCCTGAGACTTTGCTGAAGTTGCTTATCAGCTTAAGGAGATTTTGGGCTGAGACAATGGGGTTTTCTAGATATACAAGCATGTCATCTGCAAACAGGGACAATTTGATTTCCTCTTCTCCTAATTGAATACCCTTTATTTCCTTCTCCTGCCTAATTGCCCTGGCTAGAACTTCCACCACTATGTTGAATAGGAGTGGTGAGAGAGGGCATTCCTGTCTTATGCCAGTTTTCAAAGGAAATGCTTCCAGTTTTTGCCCATTCAGTAGGATATTGGCTGTGGGTTTGTCATAGATAGCTCTTATTATTTTGAGATACGTCCCATCAATACCTAATTTATTGAGAGTTTTTAGCATGAAGGGGTGTTGAATTTTTTCAAAGGCCTTTTCTGCATCTATTGAGATAATCATGTGGTTTTTGTCTTTGGTTCTGTTTATATGTTGGATTACATTTATAGATTTGTGTATATTGAACCAGCCTTGCATCCCAGGGATGAAGCCCACTTGATCATGCTGGATAAGCTTTTTGATGTGCTGCTGGATTTGGTTTGCCAGTATTTTATTGAGGATTTTCGCGTCAATGTTCATCAAGGATATTGGTCTAAAATTCTCTTTTTTTGTTGCGTCTCTGCCAGGCTTTGGTATCAGGATGATGCTGGCCTCATGAAATGAGTTAGGGAGGACTCTCTCTTTTTCTATTGATTGGAATAGTTTCAGAAGGAATGGTACCAGTTCCTCCTTGTACCTCTGATAGAATTCGGCTGTGAATCCATCTGGTCCTGGACTTTTTTTGGTTGGTAAGCTATTGATTATTGCCATAATTTCAGAGCCTGTTATTGGTCTATTCAGAGATTCAACTTCTTCCTGGTTTAGTCTTGGGAGAGTGTATGTGTCGAGGATTTTATCCATTTCTTCTAGATTTTCTAGTTTATTTGTGTAGAGGTGTTTGTAGTATTCTCTGATGGTAGTTTGTATTTCTGTGGGATCGGTGGTGATATCCCCTTTATCATTTTTTATTGCATCTATTTGATTCTTCTCTCTTTTTTTCTTTATTAATCTTCTTAGTGGTCTATCAATTTTGTTGATCCTTCCAAAAAACCAGCCCCTGGATTCATTAATTTTTTGAAGGGTTTTTGTGTCTCTATTTCCTTCAGTTCTGCTCTGATTTTAGTTATTTCTTGCCTTCTGCTAGCTTTTGAATGTGTTTGCTCTTCCTTCTCTAGTTCTTTTAATTGCGATGTTAGGGTGTCAGTTTTGGATCTTTCCTGCTTTCTCTTGTGGGCATTTAGTGCTATAAATTTCCCTCTACACACTGTTTTGAATGCATCCCAGGGATTCTGGTATGTTGTGTCTTGGTTCTCGTTGGTTTCAAAGAACATCTTTATTTCTGCCTTCATTTCGTTATGTACCCAGTAGTCATTCAGGAGCAGGTTGTTCAGTTTCCATGTAGTTGAGCCGTTTTGAGTGAGATTTTTAATCATGAGTTCTAGCTTCATTGCACTGTGATCTGGGAGATAGTTTGCTATTATTTCTGTTCTTTTACATTTGCTGAGGAGAGCTTTACTTCCAACTATGTGGTCAATATTGGAATAGGTGTGGTGTGGTGTGAAAAAAATGTATATTCCGTAGATTTGGGGTGGAGAGTTCTGTAGATGTCTATTAGGTCCACTTGGTGCAGAACTGAGTTCAATTCCTGGATATCCTTGTTGACTTTCTGTCTGATTGCTCTGTCTAATGTTGACAATGGGGTGTTAAAATCTACCATTATTAATGTGAGGGAGTCTAAGTCTGGTTATTTTGCTCGTTAGTTGATGCAGTCTCTTCCTAGTCTCGATGGTCTTTACATTTCGGCATGATTTTTCAGCGGCTGGTACCGGTTGTGCCTTTCCATGTTTAGCACTTCCTTCAGGAGCTCTTTTAAGGCAGGCCTGGTGGTGACAAACTCTCTCAGCATTTGTTTGTCTGTAATGTATTTTATTTCTTCTTCACTTATGAAGTTTAGTTTGGCTGGATATGAAATTCTGGGTTGAGAATTCTTTTCTTTCAGAATGTTGAATATTGGCCCCCCACTCTCTTCTGGCTTGTAGAGCTTCTGCCGAGAGATCTGCCGTTAGTCTGATGGGCCTCCCTTTGAGGGTAACCCGACCTTTCTCTCTGGCTGCCCTTAACATTTTTTCCTTCATTTCAACTTTGGTGAATCTGACAATTATTTGTCTTGGAGTTGCTCTTAACCAGGACTATCTTTGTGGCATTCTCTGTATTTCCTGAATCTGAATGTTGGCCTGCCTTGCTAGATTGGGGAAGTTCTCCTGGATAATATCCTGCAGAGTGTTTTCCAACTTGGTTCCATTCTCCCCATCACTTTCAGGTACACCAATCAGACGTAGATTTGGTCTTTTCACATAGTTCCATATTTCTTGGAGGCTTTGCTCATTTCTTTTTATTCTTTTTTCTCTAAACTTCCCTTCTCACTTCATTTCATTCATTTCATCTTCCATTGCTGATACACTTTCTTCCATTTGATTGCATCGGCTCCTGAGGCTTCTGCATTCTCCACGTAGCTCTCGAGCCTTGGTTTTCAGCTCCATCAGCTACTTTAAGCACTTCTCTGTGTTGGTTATTCTAGTTATACATTCTTCTAAATTGTTTTCAAACTTTTCAACTTGTTTGCCTTTGGTTTGAATATCCTTCCATAGGTCAGAGTAATTTGATAGTATGAATCCTTCTTCTCTCAGCTCGTCAAAATCATTCTCCATCCAGCTTTGTTCCATTGCTGGTGAGGAACTGCATTCCTTTGGAGTAGGAGAGGTGCTCTGCTTTTTAGAGTTTTCAGTTTTTCTGCTCTGGTTTTTCCCCATCTTTGTGGTTTTATCTACTTTTGGTCTTTGATGATGGTGATGTACAGATGGGTTTTTGGTGTGGATGTCCTTTCTGTTTCTTAGTTTTCCTTCTAACAGACAGGAACCTCAGCTGTGGGTCTGTTGGAGTTCCTGGCCGTGTGAGTTGTCAGTCTACCCCTGCTGGGGGGTGCCTCCCAGTTAGGCTGCTCGGGAGTCAGAGTTCAGGGACCCACTTGAGGAGGCAGTCTGCCCATTCTCAGATCTCCAGCTGTGTGCTGGGAGAACCACTGCTCTCTTCAAAGCTGTCAGACGGGGACATTTAAGTCTTCAGAGGTTACTGCTGTATTTTTGTTTGCCTGTGCCTTGCCCCCAGAGGTGGAGCCTACAGAAACAGGCAGGCCTGCTTGAGCTGTGGTGGGCTCCACCCAGTTCGACCCTCCCAGCTGCTTTGTTTACCTAAGCAAGCCTGGGCAATGGCGGGCGCCCCTCCCCCAGCCTCGCTGCCGCCTTGCTGTTTGATCTCAGACTGCTGTGCTAGCAATCAGCGAGACTCCATGGGTGTAGGACCCTCTGAGCCAGGTGCGGGATATAATCTCCTGGTGTGCCGTTTTTTAAGCCTGTTGGAAAAGTGCAGTGTTCGTGAGTGACCCAATTTTCCAGGTGCTGTCTGTCACCCCTTTCTTTGACTAGGAAAGGGAACTCCCTGACCACATGTACTTCCCTAGTGAGGCATTGCCTTGCCCTTCTTTGTCTCATTCATGGTGCACACTCCCCCTGACCTGCGTCCTCTGTCTGGCACTCCCTAGTGAGATGAATCCAGTACCACAGATGGAAATGCAGAAATCACCCCTCTTCTGCGTCTCTCACGCTGGGAGCTGTAGACCGGATCTGTTTCTATTCAGCCATCTTGGCTCCTCCTGTCTAGTTCTTATGTGAAGATATTTCCTTTTCCACCGTAGGCTTCAAAGCCCTCCAAGTGTCCAGTTGCAGATAGTAAAAAACAGTGTTCTAAAACTACTCAAACAAAAGTAACTTTCAAATATGTGATATGAATGCACATATCACAGAGAAGGTTTTCAGAATGCTTCTGTCTAGTTTTTATGTGAAGATATTTCCTTTTCCACCATAGGCCTCAAAGTGCTCCAAATGTCCAGTTGCAGATCCTACAAAATTATTGTTTCCAAACTGCTCGATCAAAAGAAAGCTTCAACTCTGTGAGATGAAAGCACACATCACAAAGAAGTTTGTCACAATGCTTCTGACTAGTTTTTATGGGAAGATATTTCCTTTTCCATCATGAACCTCAAACGGCTCCAAATGTCCCATTGCAGATACTATAAAAAGAGTGATTCAAAACTGCTCATTGAAAAGTAAAGTTCAAATCTGTGAGATGAATGCACATATCACAAAGAAGTTTATCAGAATGCTTCTGTCCAGTGTTAATCTGAAGATGTTTCCTTTTCCAACATAGGCCTCAAAGAGCTCTAAATGTCCACTTGCAAATGCTACAAAAATAGTGTTTCAAAGCTGCTCAAACAAAAGAAAGTTCAACTCAGTGAGATGAATGCTCACAACACAAAAAGTTTAGCACAATTATTCTGTCTAGTTTTTATGTGAAGATATTTCCTTTTCCACCATAGTCCTCAAAGTGCTCCAAATGTCCACTTGCAGATTCTTCTAAAAGAGTATTTCAAAGCTGCTCAATCAAAACAAAGGATCAACTCCGTGAGATGAATGCACACATCACAAAGAGATTTGTCAGAATCCTTCTGTCTAGAATTTATGTGAAGATGTTTCCTTTTCCAGCTTAAGTCTCACAGTATTCCAAATGTCCACTTGCAGATTCTACAAAAAGAGTATTTCAAAGCTGCTCATTGAAAAGTAAGGTTCAACTCTGTGGGATGAATGCACACATCACAAAGAGATTTGTCAGAATGCTTCTGTCTAGTTTTTATGTGAATATATTTCATATTTCACCATAGGCCTTAAAGTGCTCAAAATGTCCACTAGCAGATTTTAAAAAAGAACGTTTCAAAGCTGCTCAATGAAAAGAATGGTTCAACTTTGTGAGATGAATGCACACATCACAACGAAGATTCTTAGAATGCTTCTGTCTAGTTATTATGTGAAGATAATTCGTTACCCACCAAAGGCCTCAAAGAACTCCAAACATCCACTTGCAATTTCTACAAAAAGAGTGTTTCAAAACTGCTCAATGAAAAGTAAGTTTCAAACCTGTGAGATGAATGCACACATCACAAAGAAGTTTGACAGAATGCTTCTGTCTAGTCTTTATGTGAAGATATTTCCTGTTCCACCATTGACTTCAAAGCACTCCAAATGTCCAATTGCAGATTATACAAAAAGAGTGTTACAAAGCTGCTCAATTAAAAGAAAGGTTCAACTCCGGGAGATGAATGCACACATCACAAAGATGTTTGTCAGAATGCTTCTGTCTAGTATTGATGTGAAGATATTTCCTTTTCCACCATAGGTCTGAAAGCACTCCAAATGTGCACTTGCAGATTCTACAAAAACAGTGTTTCAAAGCTGATCACTCTAAGGAAACATTTGACTCAGTGAGATGAATGCACATATCACAAAGAAGTTTCTCTCTTCGTCCTTCTGTCTAATAAATACATGAAGATATTTCATTATCCACCATAGGCCTCAAAGAGCTCCAAAAGTCCACTTGCAGATTCTACAAAAAGAGGGTTTCAAAACTGCTCAATGAAAACTAAGATTCAACTCTTTCAGATGAATGCACGCATAACAAAGAAGTTTGTCAGAATGCTTCTGTCTAGTTCTCATGTGAAGATATTTCCTTTTCCACCATAGGGATCTCAGCACTCCAAATGTCCACTTGCAGGTAGTACAAAAAGAGTGTTTCAAAACTTTTCAATCACAAGTAACTTACAACTCTGCGAGTTGAATGCACACATCACAAAGAAGGTTGTCAGAATGCTTCTGTCTAGGGATGTGAAGATATTTCCTTTTCAACCATAGGACTTAAAGTGCTCCAAATATCGACTTTCAGATTCTAAAAAAAGAGTGTTTCAAAACTGCTCAATGAACAGAAAGTTTCAAATCAGTGAGATGAATTTACACATCACAAAGAAGTTTCTCAGAATGCTTCTGTCAAGTTTTTATGTGAAGATATTTCCTTTTCCACCATAGGCCTCAAAGCACTCCAAATGTCCACTTGCAGATTCTACAAAAATAGTGTTTCAAAACTGCTCAAAGAAAAGTAAGATTCAACTCTGTGAGATGAATGCACACATCACAAACAAGTTTGTCAGAATGCTTCTGTCTAGTTTTTCTGTGAAGATATTTAATTTTGCACCACAGGCCACAAAGCACTACACATCTCCAATGGCAGATTATATAGAAAGAGTTTTTCAAAGCTGCTCAATGAAAAGAAACGTTCAACTCTGTGAGATAACTACACACATCACATAGAAGTTTCTCAGAATGCTTCTGTCTAGTTATTATATGAAGATATTTCGTTATCAACCATAGGATTCAAATACCTCCAAATGTCCACTTGCAGATTCTAGAAAAAGAGTGTTTCAAAACTGCTCGATGAAAAGTAAGGTTCAACTCTGTGAGATGAATGCACACATCTCAAAGAAGTTTGACAGAATGCTTCTGTCTAGATTTTATGAGAAGATATTTCTTTTCCCACTAGAGGCCTCAAAGCTCTCCAAAGGTTCAACTCTGTGAGATGAATGCAAAAATCACAAAATTTCTCATAATGCTTCTGTATAGTTTTTATGTAAGGATATTTCCTTTTCCACCATAGACATCAAAGCACTCCAAATGTCCACTTGCAGATTCTGCAAAAAAAAAATATTCAAAGCTGCTCAATGAAAAGAAAGGTTCAACTGTGTGAGATGAATGCACACATCACAAAGAAGTTCGTTGGAATGCTTCTGTCTAGCTTTTATGTGAAGATATTTCCATTTCCACCATAGTCTTCAAATCGCTCCAAATGTCCACTTGCAGATTCTACAAAAAGAGTCTCAATGAAAAGTAAGGTTCAACTCTGTGAGACGAATGCACACATCACAAAGAAGTTTGTCAGAATGATTCTGTCTAGTTTTTATGTGAAGATATTTCCTTTTCCAGTATGGGCCTCAAAGTGCTCCAAATGTACGATTCCATATTCTACAAAAAGAGTGATTCAAAGCTGCTCGATCAAAAGAAAGATTCAACTCTGTAAGATGAATTCACACATGCCAGGAAGTTTGTCAGAAAGCTTCTGTCTAGTTTTTATGTGAAGATATTCCCTTTTCCACCATAGGCCTCAAAGCGCTCCAAATATTCTCTTGATACTACAAAAAGATACTACAAAAAGAGTGTTTCAATGTTGTGCAATCAAAACAAAGTTTCAACTCTGTGAGATGAATGCACGAATCACAGAGAAGTTTCTCAAAATGCTTCTGTCTAGTTACTATATGAAGATATTTCGTTATCGACCATAGGCCCCAAAGCGCTCCAAATGTCCACTTGCAGATTCTACAAAACGAGTGTTTCAAAGCTGCTCAATCAAAAGGGAGGTACAACTCTGTGAGATGAATGTGCGCATCACAAAGAAGTTTGTCAGAATATTTCTGTGTAGTATTTATATGAAGATATTTCCTTTTCCACTATAGGACTCAAAGCTCTCCAAATGTCCACTTTCAAATTCTACAAAAAGACAGTTTCAAAGCTGCTTAATCAAAAGAAAGGTTCAACTCTGTGAGGTAAATGCACACATCACGATGAACTTTGTCAGAATGCATCTGTCTAGTTTTTATGTGAAGATATATCCTTTTCCACCACAGACAACAAAGCGCTCCAAATGTCCACTTGAAGTTTCTACAAAAGAGTGTTTCAAAGCTCCTCAATCAAAAGACAGGTTCAACTATGTGAGATGAATGCACACACCACAAAAAAATTTGTCAGAATGCTTCTGTATGGTTTTTATGTGAAGATGTTTCCTTTTCCACCATTGCTCTCAAAGCGCTCGAAATGTCCACCGGCAGATTCTCCAAAAAGAGTGTTTCAAAATTGCTTAATGAAAAGTAAGTTTCAATTTTCTGAGATGAATGTGCACATCACAACGAAGTTTGTCAGAATGCTTCTGTCTAGTTTTTATGTGAAGATATTTCCTTTACCACCATAG
The DNA here is from genome assembly GCF_028885655.2 of Pongo abelii. Taxonomy (NCBI): domain Eukaryota; kingdom Metazoa; phylum Chordata; class Mammalia; order Primates; family Hominidae; genus Pongo; species Pongo abelii. The sequence goes on from NC_072002.2 coordinate 10,270,417, forward strand.
GTCTCAAAGATCTCCAAATATTCACTTCCTGATTCTACATAAAGAGTGTTGCAAAAGTGCTTGATGAAAACAAAGGTTCAGCACTGTGAGATGAGTATACACATCACGTAGAAGTTTCTCAGAATGCTTCTATCTACTTGTTATATATAGATATTCCGTTATACAGCATAGGCTGCAGAGCGCTCGAAATGTCCACTTGCAGAGTATACAAACAGAGTGTTTCAAAGCTGCGCAATAAAAGAAAGGTTCAACTCTGTGAGATGAATGCAAAAATCACAAAGAAGTTTCTCAGAATACTTCTGTCTAGTTTTTATGAAAGGATATTTCCTTTTCCACCATAGACATCAATGCGCTCCAAATGTCCGCTTGCAGATTCCACAAAAAGAGTATGTCATAACTGCTCAATCAAAAGAAAGTTTCAACTCGGTGAGATGAAGGCACACATCACAAACAAGTTTGTCAGAATGTTCCTGTCTTGTTTTTATGTGAAGATATTCACTTTTCCACCATGGGCCTCAAAGCTCTGCGAATGTCCACTTGCAGATTCTGCAAAAAAAAATCTTTCAAAGCTGCTCAATGAAAAGAAAGGTTCAACTCAGTGAGATGAATGCACACATCACAAAGAAGTTTGTTGGAATGCTTCTGTGTAGTTTTTATGTGAAGATATTTCCTTTTCCACTATAGTCCTCAAAGCACTTCGATTGTCCACTTGCATATTCTACAAAAAGAGTGTTTCGAAGCTGCTCAATCAAAAGAAAGGTTCAACTCTGTGAGATGAATGCATACATCACAAAGAAGTTTGTCAGAATGCTTCTGTGTAATTTTTATGTGAAGATATTCCTTTTCCACCATAGGCATCAAAACGCTCCAAATATTCACTATCAGATTCTACAAAAAGAGTGTCTCGAAACTGCTCAATGCAAAGTAAGGTTCAACTGTGTGAGATGAATGCACGCATCACAAAGAAGTTTATTGGAATGCTTCCGTCTAGTTTTTATGTGAAGATATTTCCTTTTCTATCATAGGCCTCAAATCACTCCAAATATTCACTTGCAGATTCTACAAAAGGAGTGTTTAAAAGCTGCTCAATGAAAAGTAAGGTGCAACTCTGTGAGTCGAATGCACACATCACAAAGAAGTTTGTTAGAATGCTTCTGCCTAGTTTTTGTGTGAAGATGTTTCCTTTTCTACCATAGGCTGCAAAGCGCTCCAAATGTCCACTATCAGATTCTACAAAAAGAGTGTTTCAAAGCTGCTCAATGAAAAGAAAGCTTTAACACTGTGAGATGAATGCACACATCACAGAGAAGATTCTCAGAGTGCTTCTGTGTAGTTAATATATGAAGATTTTTTTTATCCACCATAGGCTTCAAAGACCACTCAATGTCCAATTGCGGATTCTACAAAAAGAGTGTTTCAAAGCTGCTCAATCAAAAGGAAGGTTCAACTCTGTGAGATGAATGCACACATCACAAAGAAGTTTGTCAGCATGATTCTGTCTAGTTTTTATGTGAAGATATTTCCTTTTCCACTGTGGGCATCAAAGCGCTCCAAATGTCCAACTCCGTATGCTACAAAAAGAGTGTGTTAAAGCTGCTCGATCAAAAGAAAGATTCAACACTGTGAGATGAATTCACACATGCCAGGAAGTTTGTCAGAATGCTTCTGCCTAGTTTTTATGTGAAGATATTTCCTTTTCCACCATAGGCCTCAAAGCGCTCCAAATATCCTCTTGTAGATACTACAAAAAGAGTGTTTCAATGTTGCACAATCAAAACAAAGTTTCACCTCTGTGAGATGAAAGCACGAATCACAGAGAAGTTTCTCAGAATGCTTCTGTGTTTTAACTATATGAAGATATTTCGTTATCCACCTTAGGCCCCAAGGCGCTCCAAATGTGCACTTGCAGATCCTACAGAACGAGTTTTTCATAGCCACTCAATTGAAACAGAGGTTCAATCTGAGATGAATGCACACATCACAAAGAAGTTTGTCAGAATGTTTCTGTGTAGTTTTTATGTGAAGATATTTCCTTTTCCACCAGAAGCCTCAAAGCTCTCCAAATGTCCACTTGCATATTCTACAAAAAGACTGTTTCAAAGCTGCTCAATCAAAAGAAAGGTTCAACTCTGTGAGATAAATGCACACATCACAAAGAACGTTGTCAGAATGCATCTGTCTAGTTTTTAGGTGAGGTATTTCCTTTTCCACCATAGGCCTCAAAGCGCTCCAAATGCCCACTTGGAGTTTCTACAAAAGAGTTTTTCAAAGCTCCTCAATCAAAATAAAGTTTTAACTCTGTGACATGAATGCACACACCACAAGAATATTTGTCAGAATGCTTCTGTCTGGTTTTTATGTGAAGATATTTCCTTTACCACCATTGCTTTCAAAGCGCTCGAAATGTCCACTTGCAGATTCTCCAAAAAGAGTGTTTCAAAATTGCTCAATGAAAAATATGTTTCAACTTTCTGAGATGAACGTACACATCACAAAGAAGTTTGTCAGAATGCTTCTGTCTAGTTTTTATGTGAAGATATTTCATTTACCACCATATGTCACAAAGCGCTACAAATGTCAACTTCCTGATTCTACGTAAAGAGTGTTTCAAAGCTGCTGAAAGAAAATAAAGGTTCAACACTGTGAGATGAATATACACATAACGTAGAAGTTTCTCAGAATGCTTCTATCTACTTATTCTACGTAGATATTCCATTATACACCATAGGCCACAAAGCGCTCGAAATGGCCACTTGCAGATTCTACAAACAGAGTGTTTCAAAGCTCCTCAATCAAAAGAAAGTTTCATCTCCGTGAAATGAATGCACACATCACAAAGGAGTTTCTCAGAATGCTTCTGTCTAGTTTTTATGTAAGGATATTTCCTTTTCCACCATAGACGTCAAAGCTCTCTAAATGTCCACTTGCAGATTCTACAAAAAGAGTATTTCATAGCTGCTCAATCAAAAGAAAGATTCAACTCGGTGAGATGAAGGCACACATCACAAAGAAGTGTGTCAGAATGCTCCTGTCTTGTTTTTATGTGAAGATATTTCCTTTTCCACCATAGGCCTCAACACTCTGCAAATGTCCACTTGCAGATTCTGCAAAAAAAAATGTTTCAAAGCTGCTCAAGAAAAGAAAGGTTCAACTCAATGAGTTGAATGCAGACAACACAAAGAAGTTTATCAGAATCCTTCTGTGTAGTTTTTATGTGAAGATATTTCCTTTTCCACTATAGGCCTCAAAGCACTCCAAATGTTCACTTGCGTATTCTACAAAAAGAGTGTTTCCAAGGTGCTCAATCAAAAGAAAGGTTCAACTCTGTGAGATGAATGCACACATCACAAAGAAGTTTGTCAGAATGCTTCTGTGTAGTTTTTATGTGAAGATATTCCTTTTTCACCATAGGCATCAAAATGCTCCAAATGTTCACTATCAGATTCTACAAAAAGAGTGTTTCAAAACTGCTCAATGCAAAGTGAGATTCAACTGTGTGAGATGAAGGCACGCATCACAAAGAAGTTTGTCAGAATGTTTCTGTGTAGTTTTTATCTGAAGATATTTCCTTTTCCACCTTTGGCCTCAAATCTCTCCAAATATCTACTTGCATATTCTGCAAAAAGACTGTTTCAAAGCTGCTCAATCAAAAGAAAGGTTCAACTCTGTGAGATAAATGCACACATCACAAACAACTTTGTCAGAATGCGTCTGTCTAGTTTTTATGCGAATATATTTCCTTTTTCACCATAGGCCTTAAAGCGCTCCAAATGTCCTCTTGCGTTTTCTACAAAAGAGTGTTTCAAAGCTCCTCAATCAAAAGAAAGGTTCAACTCTGTGAGATGAATGCACACGCCACAAGAAAATTTGTGAGAATGCTTCTGTCTGGTTTTTATGTGAAGATAGTTCCTTTTCCACCATAGGCCTCAATTCTCTGCAAATGTCCACTTGCAGATTCTGCAAAAAAAAGTTTCAAAGCTGCTCAATGAAAAGAAAGTTTCAACTCAGTGAGATGAATGCACACATCACAAAGAAGTTTATCAGAATGCTTCTGTGTAGTTTTTATGTGAAGATATTTCCTTTTCCACTATAGGCCTCAAAGCGCTCCAAATGTTCACTTGAATATTCTTCATAAAGAGATTTTCCAAGCTGCTCAATCAAAAGGAAGGTTCATCTCTGTGAGATGAATGCACACATCACAAAGAGGTTTGTCAGAATGCTTCTGTGTAGTTTCTATGTGAAGATATTCCTTTTCCACCATAAGCATCAATATGCTCCAAATGTTCACTATCAGATTCTACAAAAAGAGGGTTTCAAAACTGCTCAATGCAAAATAAGGTTCAACTGTGTGAGATGAATGCTCGCATCACAAAGAGGTTTGTCAGAATGCTTCTGTGTAGTTTCTATGTGAAGATATTCCTTTTCCACCATAAGCATCAATATGCTCCAAATGTTCACTATCAGATTCTACAAAAAGAGGGTTTCAAAACTGCTCAATGCAAAATAAGGTTCAACTGTGTGAGATGAATGCTCGCATCACAAAGTAGTTTGTCAGATTGCTTCTGTCTAGTTTTTATGTGAACATATTTCCTTTTCCACCATATGCCTCAAATCGCTCCAAATGTCCACTTGCAGATTCTACAAAACGGGTGTTTGAAAGCTGCTCAATCAAAAGAGAGGTTCAACTCTGTGAGATGAATGCACACATCACAAAGAAGTTTGTCAGAATGTTTCTGTGTAGTTTTTATGTGAAGGTATTTCCTTTTCCACCGTAGGCCTCAAAGCTCTCCAATTGTCCACTTGGATATTCTACAAAAAGACTGTTTCAAAGCTGCTCAATCAAAAGAAAGGTTCAACTCTGTGAGATAAATGCACACATCACAAAGAACTTTGTCTGAATGCATCTGTCTAGATTTTATGTGATGATATTTCCTTTTCTACCGTAGGCCTCAAAGCGCTCCAAATGTCCACTTGCAGATTCTACCAAAATAGTGTTTACAAACTGCTCCATCAAAAGAAAGGTTCACCTCTGTGGAATGAATGCACACATCATGAAGAAGTTTCTCAGAATTCTTCTGTCTAGTTTTTATGTGAAGATATTTCCTTTTCCACCGTAGGCCTCAAAGCGCTCCAAATATCCACTTGCAGATATTACAAAAAGAGAGTTTCAAAACTGCTCAATCAAAAGAAAGATTTAACTCTGTGAGATGAATGCACACATCACAAAGAGGTTTCTCAGATTGCTTCTGTCAAGATTTTAGGTGAAGATATTTCCTTTTCTACCATAGGACACAAAACGCTAATAATGTCCTTTTGCAGATTCTACAAAAAGAATGTTTCCAAACTGCTCAATCAAAAGAAAGTTCAACTCTGTGAGTTGAGCACTCACATCACAAAGACGTTTCTCTGAATTCCTCTGTCTAGTTTTTATGTGGAGAAATTTCCTTTTCCACCGTAGGCCTGAAAGCATTCCAAATGTCCACTTGCAGATTCTACAGAAAGAGATTTTCAAAACTGCTCATCCAAAAGAAACGTTTAAGTCTCTGAGATGAATGCACACATCACAGAGAAGTTTCTCAGATGGCTTCTGTCTAGATTTTATATGAAGATATTTCCTTTTCTACCATTGTCCCCAAAGTGCTCCAAATATCCACATGCAGATTCAAAAAAAAGAGTGTTTCCAAACTGCTCAAACAAAAGAAAGGTTCAACTATGTGAGGTGAATGCACACATCAAAAAGAAGTTTCTTATAATTCTTCTGTCTACTTTTTATGTGAAGATTTTTCCTTTTTCACCACAGGCCTCAAAGAGCTGCAAATATCTACTTGCAGATTCCACAAAAAGAGAATATCAAAACTCCTCAATCAGAAGAAAAGTTTAACTATGTGAGATGAATGCACACATCACAAAGAAGTTTCTCAGATTGCTTCTGTCTAGATTTTATGTGACGATATTTTCTTTTCTACCGTAGGCCTCAAAGCACTCCAAATATCCACTTGCAGATTCTACAAAAAGAAAGTTCCATCACTGCTCAATCAAAAGAAAGGTTTATCTCTATGAGATGAATGCACAGATCACAAATAAGTTCCTCAAATTGCTTATGTCTAGATTTTATGGGAAGATATTTCCTTTTCCACCACAGGCCTCAAAGTGCTCCAAATGTCTACTTGCAGATTCTACAGAAAGAGAGTTTCAAAACTGCTCAATCAAAAGAAAGTTTTAACTCAGTGAGATGAATGCACACATCACAAAGAAGTTTCTCAGTTTGCTTCTGTCTAGATTTTATGTGAAGATATTTTCTTTTCTACCATAGGCAGCAAAGTGCTCCAAATGTTCACTTGCAGATTCTACAAAAAGAGTGTTTCCAAACTGCTCAATAAAAAGAAAATTTCAACTCTGTGAAATGAATGCACACATCATAAAGAAGTTTCTCAGAATTCTTCTGTCTAGTTTTTATGTGAAGATATTTCCTATGCCAGCTTAGGCCTCAAAGCACTCCAATCGTCCAATTACAGATTCTACACAAAGAGAATTTGAAAACTGTTCAATCAAAAAAAAGGTTTAACTCTGTGAGATGAATGCACACATCACAAAGAAGTTTCTCAGCTTGCTTCTGCCTAGATTTTATGTGAAGATATTTCCTTTTCTACCATAGGCCACAATGCAATCTAAATGTCCACTTGCAGATTCTACAAAAAGAGGGTTTCCAAACTGCTCAATCAAAAGAAACGTTCAACTCTGTGAGATGAATGCACCCATCACAAAGAGGTTTCTCAGAATTCTTGTCTAGTTTTTATGTGAAGATATTTCCTTTTCCACCATAGGCCTCAAAGCGCTCCAAATGTCCACTTGCAGATTCTACAAAAAGAGAGTTTCAGAACTGCTCAATAAAAGAAAGGTTTAACTTTGTGAGATAAATGCACACATCACAGAGCAGTTTCTCAGCTTGCTTCTGTCCAGATTTTATGTGAAGATATTTCCATTTCTACCATAGGCCACAAAGCGCTTCAAATGTCCACTTGCAGATAATACAAAAAAAGGGTTTCCAAACTGCTCAATCGAAAGAAAGGTTCAACTCCGTGAGAGGATCACACACATCACAAAGTAGTTTGTCAGAATACTTCTGTGTAATTTTTAATTGAAGATATTACCTTTTCTACCCTAAGCAGATTCTACAAAAAGAGTGTTTCCAAACTGCTCAATCAAAATAAAGGTTCAACTCTGTAAGATGAACACACACATCAAAAAGGAGTTTCTCAGAATTCTTCTGTGTAGATTTATGTGAAGATATTTCCTTTTCCACCATAGGACTCAAAACGCTCCAAATGTGCAATTGCATTGCAGATTCTACAAAAAGAGGGTTCCCAAACTGCTCAATCAGAAGAAAGGTCCAACTTTGTGAGATGAACGCACACATCAAAAAGTGGTTTCTCAGAATTCTTCGGTCTAGTTTTTATGTGAAGATATTTCCTTTTCTCCATAGGCTGCAAAGCACACCAAATGACCACTTGCAGAAAACAGAGTTTAAAAACTGCCCAATCGAAAGAGAGATTTAATTATGTGAGATCAATGCACACTCACAAAAAAAGTTTCTCAGTTTGCTTCTGTCTAGATTTTATGTGATGATATTTCCTTTTCTTCCATAGACCTCAAAGCGCTCCAAATGTCCATTTGCAGATTCCATAAAAGGAGGGTTTCCAAACTGCTTAATCAAAAGAAAGGTTCAACTCCATGAGATGAACACACACATCCAAAGAATTTTCTCAGAATTCTTCTGTCTAGTTTTTATGTGAAGATATTTCCTTTTCCACCATAGGCCTCAAAGCCTTCCAAATGTCCACTTGCAAATTCCATAAATAGAGAGTTTCAAAACTGCTCAATCAAAAGAAAGGTTTAACTCTGTGAGATGAATGCACACATCACAAGAACTTTCTCCGATTGCTTCTGTTTGGATTTTATCTGAAGTTATTTCCTTTTCTACCATAAGACGCAAAGTGCTCCAAATGTCCACTTGCAGATACTACAAAGAGTCTTTCCAAACTGCTCAATAAAAAGAAAGGTAAAACTCTGTGAGATGTCATTAAGCAAGTCCTTAATTACATACAAAGAGACTTAGACTCCCACACAATAATAATGGGAGACTTTAATATTCCACTTTCAACATTAGTCAAATCAATGAGACAGAATGTTAAAAATGATACCCAGAAATTGAACTCAGCTCTGCACCAAGCGGACCTAATAGACATCTACAGAACTCTCCACACCAAATCAACAGAATATACATTTTTTTCAGCACCACACCTATTCCAAAATTGACCACATAGTTGGAAGTAAAGCTCCCCTCAGCAAGTGTAAAAGAACAGGAATTATAACAAACTGTCTCTCAGACCACAGTGCAATCAATCCAGAAATCAGGATTAAGAAACTCACTCAAAACAACTCAACTCTATGGAAACTGAACTACCTGCTCCTGAGTGACTACTGGGTACATAACGAAATGAAAGCAGAAATAAAGATGTTCTTTGAAACCAACGAGAAGAAAGATACAACATAACGGAATCTCTGGAACACATTCAAACAGTGTGTAGAGGGAAATTTATAGTACTAAATGCCCACAAGAGAAAGCAGGAAATACATGAAATTGACACCCTAACATCACAATCAAAAGACCAAGAAAAGCAAGAGCAAACACATTCAAAAGCTAGCAGAAGGCAAGCAATAACTAAGATCAGAGGAGAACTGAAGCAAATAAAAGACACAAAAAACCCTTCAAAAAATTAGTGAATCCAGGAGCTGGCTTTTTTGAAAAGCTCAACAAAATTGATAGACCACTAGCAAGACTAATAAAAAATAAAAGAGAGAAGAATCAAACAGATGCAATAAAAATGATAAAGGGGATATCACCACCGATCCCACAGAAATACGAAGTAGCATCAGAGAATACTATGAACACCCCTAAGCAAACAAACAAGAAAATGCAGAAAAAATGGATAAATTCCTCGACACATACATCCCCCCAAGACTAAACCAGGAAGAAGCTGAATCTCTGAATAGACAAATAACAGGCTCTGAAATTGAGACAATAATCAATAGCTTACCAACGAAAAAAATTCCAGGACCAGGTGGATTCACAGCCGAATTCTACCAGAGGTAGAAGGAGGAGCTGGTACCATTCCTTCTGAAAATATTCCAATCAATAGAAAAAGAGTGAATCATCCCTAACTCATTTTATGAGGCCTGCATCATCCTGATACTAAAGCCAGGCAGAGACACAACCAAAAAAAAGAATTTTAGACCAATACCCTTGATGAACATTGATGCAAAAATCCTCAATAAAATACTGGTAAACCAAATCCAGTAGCATATCAAAAAGCTTATCCACCATGATCAAGGGGTCTTCATCCCTGGGATGCAACACTGGTTCAACATACAGAAATCAATAAATGTAATACAGCAATAAACAGAACCAAAGACAAAAACCACATGATAATCTCAATAGATGCAGAAAAGGCCTTTGACAAAATTCAACAAGTCTTCATGCTAAAAACTCTCAATAAATCTCGTATTGATGGGACGTATCTCAAAATAATATGAGCTATCTATGACAAACCCAGAGCCAATGTCATAGTGAATATGCAAAACCGGAAGCCTCCCCTTTGAAAACTGGCACAAGACAAGGATGCCCTCTCTCACCACTCCTTTTCAACATAGTGTTGGAAGTTCTGGACAGGGAAATCAGGCAGGAGTAGGAAATAAAGGGTATTCAATTAGGAAAAGAGGAAGTCAAATTGTTCGTTTGCAGATGACATGATTGTATATCTAGAAAACCCACGATCTCAGCCCAAAATCTCCTTTAGCTGATAAGCAACTACAGCAGTCTCAGGATACAAAATTAATGTACAAAAAATCACAAGCATTCTTATACACCAATAACAGACACACAGAGAGCCAAATCATGAGTGAATTCCCATTCACAATCGCTTCAAAGAGAATAAAATACCTAAGAATTCCACTTACAAGGGATGTGAAGGAACTCTTCAAGGAGAACTACAAACCACTACTCAATGAAATAAAAGAGGATACAAACAAATGGGAAAACATTCCATGCTCATAGGTAGAAAGAATCAATATCGTGAAAATGGCCATATTACCCAAGGTAATTTACAGATTCAATACCATCTCTATCAAGCTACCAATGACTTTCTTCACAGAATTGGAAAAATACTACTTTAAAGTTCATTTGGAACAAAAAAAGAGCCGGCATCGCCAAGTCAATCCTAAGCCAAAAGCGCAAAGCTGGAGGCATCATGCTACCTGACTTCAAATTTACTACAAGGCGACAGTAACCAAAACAGTGTGTTTCTGGTACCAAAACACAGATATAGATCAATCGAACAGAACAGAGCCCTCAGAAATATTGCCATATATCTACAATCATCTGATCTTTGACAAACCTGAGAAAAACAAAAAATGGGGACAGGATTCCCTATTTAATAAATGGTGCTGGGTAAACTGGCTAGCCATATGTAGAAAGCTGAAACTGGAACCCTTCCTTACACATTATACAAAAATTAATTCAAGATGGATTAAAGACTTAACCTGTTAGACCTAAAATCATAAAAACCCTAGAAGAAAACCTAGGCATTACCATTCAGGACATAGACATGGGCAAGGACTTCCTGTCTAAAACACCAAAAGCAATGGCAACAAAAGCCAAAATTGACAAATGGGATCTAATTAAACTAAAGAGCTTCTGCACAGCAAAAGAAACTACAATCAGAGTGAACAGGCAACCTGCAGAATGGGAGAAAATTTTCACATACTACTCATCTGACAAAGGGCTAATATCCAGAATCTACAGTGAACTCAAACAAATTTACAAGAAAAAAACAAACAACCCCATCAAAAAGTGGGCAAAGGATATGAACAGACACTTCTCAAAAGAACACATTTATGCAGCCAAAAAACACATGAAAAAATGCTCACCATCACTGGCCATCAGAGAAATGCAAATCAAAACCACAATGAGATACCATCTCACACCAGTTAGAATGGCAATCATTAAAAAGTCAGGAAACAACAGGTGCCGGAGAGGATGTGGAGAAATAGGAACACTTTTGCACTGTTGGTGGGACTGCAAATTAGTTCAACAATTGTGGAAGTCAATTGTGGAAGTCAATTGTGGAATCCCTGTGGCGATTCCTCAGGGATCTAGAACTAGAAATACTACTTGACCCAGCCATCCCTTTACTGGGTATATACCCAAAGGATTATAAATCATGCTGCTATAAAGACACATGCACAAGTATGTTTTTTGCGTCACTATTCACAATAGCAAAGACTTGGAACCAATTCAAATATCCAACAATGATAGACTGCATTAAGAAAATGTTGCACATATACACCATGGAATACTATGCAGCCATAAAAAAAGATGAGTTCATGTCCTTTGTAGGGACATGGATGAAACTGGAAATCATCATTCTCAGCAAACTATCACAAGGACAAAAATCCAAACACCGCATGTTCTCACTCATAGGTGGGAATTGAACAATGAGAACACATGGACACAGGAAGGGGAACATCACACACCAGGGACTGTTATGGGTTGGCGGAAGGGGGCAGGGAGAGCATTAGGATATATACCTAATGCTAAATCACGAGTTAATGGGTGCAGCACACCAACATGGAACATGCATACATATGTAACAAACCTGCACGCTGTGTACATGTACCCTAAAACTTAAAGTATAATAATAATAAAATAAAATAAAAATAAAAAAAAGAGGAAGTAAGCCATGCTGATTACTGAAGAGAAAGAATTCCAGGCAAAGGGGACCACACATGCAAAGGCACTGAGGCAGAAGCACATCTGCCTGGTGTCTTTGAAGATTGCAACAATAGAGGGGAGACTGATTGCACTAGACATCACAGAAGTGTCAGGGTACAAGATGGTTTAAAACATTCCTAGCCATGGAAGGTTTTAAGCAGATGAAAGCATTATTTTCCTTATGCTTTAAAAAGACTTACTCTGGATCACGTGAGGTCAGGAGTTCGAGACAAGCCTGGCCAACATGGCAAAACCCCATCTCTATTAAAAATACAAAAATTAGCCAGGCTTGGTGGTGCATGCCTGTAGTCCCAACTACTTGGGAGGCTGAGGCAGGAGAATCACTTTAACCCAGGAGGTAGAGGTTGTAGTGAACCCAGATTGCACCAGTGCACTCCAGCCTGGGTGAGAGAGGAGACTGTGTTTCAAAAAAAAAAAAAAAAGAGTTACTCTGGTTGCTCAGTGAAGAACAAAGTACAGGGAGAAAGAGAAAGTGAGAGAGGAGTTAGGAGGCTATTTTGATAATCCATGGAAGCAATGACGTAAAGTGAAGCAGGGTGTACACAATGGGTGTGGCAAGGGATGCTCAGATTCTTAATACAGTTCAACAGTATATGCTGATATGAGGTGTAAGAAACAAAGAGGGGTCAAAGCAAGTTTTCTGGCCTAACGGCTGGTATGCTGGAGGTGCTATTTACTGAGACGGAGAAGACTGAGTATTGTTGGGTCCAGGGGTTGAAGGTGGAGGATCAAGAATTCCTTTATGGATGTGTGATAGTTGAGTTATCTATTAGTCTTCCAAGTGGTGATAATTTTCAGATAATTCGATTTGAGTCTAAATTTTAGAGGAGATTTAGGAGCTGGAAATATGTGTTCATGGACCATGCATAAATACATAGAATTTAAGGCCATTGGGCTTCATGAGATCACAGAGGCATGAGTGCACCTAGAAAAATGGTTGAGAACTGAGACCCAGGATACTCCCTTCTTAAAAGGTAAATGTTCCTTCTACATTTTGAATTTATAGAAATAATGACACAGTAATCAGTTGCTGAAACACTACACAGTTCAGAGTAAAACAAAATTACTATTTTAAAAATCATTGAATGCCGTTTAAAATTCAGAATACTTGCAGAAATCACAAACGTCTTAGGAATTGAACTCAGCTCTGCACCAAGCAGACCTAATAGACATCTACAGAACTCTCCACCCCAAATCAACAGAATATACATTTTTTTTCAGCACCACACCACACCTATTCCAAAATTGACCATATACTTGGAAGTAAAGCTCTCCTTAATAAATGTAAAAGAACAGAAATTATAACAAACTACCTCTCAGATCACAGTGCAATCAAGCTAGAACTCAGGATTAAGAATCTCACTCAAAACCGCTCAACTACATGGAAACTGAACAACCTGCTCTTGAATGACTACTGGGTACATAACGAAATGAAGGCAGAAATAAAGATGTTCTTTGAAACCAACGAGAACGAAGACACAACATACCAGAATCTCTGGGATGCATTCAAAGCAGTGTGTAGAGGGAAATTTATAGCACTAAATGCCCACAAGAGAAAGCAGGAAAGATCCAAAATTGACACCCTAACATCACAATTAAAATAACTAGAAAAGCAAGAGCAAACACATTCAAAAGCTAGCAGAAGGCAAGAAATAATTAAAGTCAGAGCAGAACTGAAGGAAATAGAGACACAAAAAACCCTTCAAAAAATAAATGAATCCAGGAGCTGGTTTTTTGAAAGGATCAACAAAATTGATAGACTGCTAGCAAGATTAATAGAGAAAAAAAGAGAGAAGAATCAAATAGATGCAATAAAAAATGATAAAGGGGATATCACCACCGATCCCACAGAAATACAAACTACCATCAGAGAATATTAAAACCACCTCTACGCAAATAAACTAGAAAATCTAGAAGAAATGGATAAATTCCTCAACAATACACCCTCCCAAGACTAAACCAGGAAGAAGTTGAATCTCTGAATAGACCAATAACAGGAGCTGAAATTGTGGCAATAATCAATAGCTCACCAACCAAAAAAAGTCCAGGACCAGATAGGTTCACAGCCGAATTCTACCAGAGGTACAAGGAGGAACTGGTACCATTCCTTCTGAAACTATTCCAATCAATAGAAAAAGAGGGAATCCTCCCTAACTCATTTTATGAGGCCAGCATCATCCTGATACCAAAGCCTGGCAGAGACACAACAAAAAAAGAGAATTTTAGACCAATATCCTTGATGAACATTGATGCAAAAATCCTCAATAAAATACTGGCAAACAGAATCCAGAAGCACATCAAAAAGCTTATCCACCATGATCAAGTGGGCTTCATCCCTGGGATGCAAGGCTGGTTCAATATATGCAAATCAATAAACGTAATCCAGCATATAAACAGAACCAAAGTCAAAAACCACATGATTATCTCAATAGATGCAGAAAAGGCCTTTGACAAAATTCAACAACCCTTCATGATAAAAATTCTCAATAAATTAGTTATTGATGGGTCATATCTCAAAATAATAAGAGCTATTTATGACAAACCCACAGCCAATATCATACTGAATGGGCAAAAACTGGAAGCATTCCCTTTGAAAACTGGCACAAGACAGGGATGCCCTCTCTCACCACTTCTATTCAACATAGTGTTGGAAGTTCTGGCCAGGGCAATTAGGCAAGAGAAGGAAATCAAGGGAATTCAATTAGGAAAAGAGGAAGTCAAATTGTCCCTGTTTGCAGATGACATGATTGTATATCTAGAAAACCCCATTGTCTCAGCCCAAAATCTCCTTAAGCTGATAAGCAACTTCAGCAAAGTCTCAGGATACAAAATCAATGTACAAAAATCACAAGCATTCTTATACATCAATAACAGACAAACAGAGAGCCAAATCATGAGTGAACTCCCATTCACAATTGCTTCAAAGAGAATAAAATACCTAGGAATCCAACTTACAAGGGATGTGATGGACTTCTTCAAGGAGAACTACAAACCACTGCTCAAGGAAATAAAAGAGGATACAAACAAATGCAACAACATTCCATGCTCATGGGTAGGAAGAATCAATATCATGAAAATGGCCATCCTTCCCAAGGTAATTTACAGATTCAATGCCATCCCCATCAAGTTACCAATGACTTTCTTCACAGAATTGGAAAAAACTACTTTAAAGTTCATATGGAACCAAAAAAGAGCGCGCATCGCCAAGTCAATCCTAAGCCAAAAGAACAAAGCTGGAGGCATCACGCTACCTGACTTTAGATTATACTACAAGGCTACAGTAACCAAAACAGCATGGTACTGGTACCAAAACAGAGATATAGATCAATGGAACAGAACAGAGCCGTCAGAAATAATGCCACTTATCTACAACTATCTGATCTTTGACAAACCTGAGAAAAACAAGCAATGGGGAAAGGATTCCCTATTTAATAAATGGTGCTGGGAAAACTGGCTAGCCATATGTAGAAAACTGAAACTGGATACCTTCCTTACATCTTATACAAAAATCAATTCAAGATGGATTAGTGACTTAAATGTTAGACCTAAAACCATAGAAACCCTAGAAGAAAACCTAGGCAATACCATTCAGGACATAGGCACGGGCAAGGACTTCAGGTCTAAAGCACCAAAAGCAATGGCAACAAAAGCCAAAATTGACAAATGGGATCTAATTAAACTCAAGAGCTTCTGCACAGCAAAGGAAACTGCCATCAGAGTGAACAGGCAGCCTACAAAATGGGAGAAAATTTTCTCAACCTACTCATCTGACAAAGGGCTAATATCCAGAATCTACAATGAACTCAAACAAATTTACAAGAAAAAAACAAACAACCCCATCAAAAAGTGGGTGAAGGACATGAACAGACACTTCTCAAAAGAAGACATTTATGCAGCCAAAAACACATGAAAAAATGCTCACCATCACTGGCCATCAGAGAAATGCAAATCAAAACCACAATGAGATATCATCTCACACCAGTTAGAATGGCAATCATTAAAAAGTCAGGAAACAACAGGTGCTGGAGAGGATGTGGAGAAATAGGAACACTTTTACACTGTTGGTGGGACTGTAAACTAGTTCAATCCTTGTGGAAGTCAGTGTGACGATTCCTCAGGTATCTAGATCTAGAAATTCCATTTGACCCAGCCATCCCATTACTGGGTATATACCCAAAGGACTATAAATCATGCTGCTATAAAGACACATGCACACGTATGTTTACTGCGGCACTATTCACAATAGCAAAGATTTGGAACCAACCCAAATGTCCAACAATGATAGACTGGATTAAGAAAATGTGGCACATATACACCATGGAATACTATGCAGCCATAAAAAACGATGAGTTCACGTCCTTTGTAGGGACATGGATGAAATTGGAAATCATCATTTTCAGTAAACTATCGCAAGAACAAAAAACCAAACACTACGTATTTTCACTCATAGGTGGGAATTGAATAATGAGAACACATGGACAGAGGAAGGGGAACATCACAGTTCGGGGACTGTTGTGGGGTGGGGGGAGGGGGGAGGGATAGCATTGGGAGATATACCTAATGCTAGATGACGAGTTGGTGGGTGCAGCGCACCAGCATGGCACATGTATACATATTTAACTTACCTGCACGTTGTGCACATGTGCCATAGAGCCTAAAGTATAATAATAATAATAATAATAAAAAGAAAAAAAACCCTAAGTTAACATCGGTGGCCTAGACTCTGCCTTCTCTGATCGTCTATTTAAAAATAACAATAATGATAATAATAAGAAGAAATATTCATGGATCTCTAGATATGTTGAAATACACTCAAAGGTAGATTCATTTTTTTCTACTACACCCTTGTAACTATCAGTCTATAAAATAGTTTTATTAGAAAGGCAGAGTCACCCTCAAGCCAATAGCAGCTTATAAATACGAGGCAAGGAGCCTGGTGTGGGGAGGCTGAGAAACAATTGAGAGAACAAGTAGATATGAAGCTAACAAATAACACTGTCGACCAGATTGAGGCGGATAAGCCAGAGGCAGTGCAAGTGGCCGGTCAAGACAGGTAGACAGACAGAAGCTAGGGGTGAGAGATGGGAGGTCCAAAGTGCAGTAAAATACTCAAGCACCAGTCAATCCATGGGAGCTTACAGCGGGGTGGGGGGTGGCGGATGAAGGGAAGAGCATCCAGGTAGAGGGGAAGGAATGGAGGTGTGAACAGGAGGCAGAAGGGCACAAGCTATTTGATATGTTTGGAGAGTGAGGTGGTTTTTTTGGGCTGCGAAAATAACTGGAAGCCAGAATCTGGAGGACTGGGTAAACCATGTTAAACAACAAGCACTTGATTCTGCACGTGTTGGAAGCCGGTGCAGGGCTTCTAAGCAAGGCAGTGACATGATCACATCACATTTTAGGAAGGGTATAAATTAGTCATGGCCACAGGCAGGAAGACCTGAGGGATCTCTTACAGTCAGGGATAAGAGTCTAAATGACAAGGTGGCCATGAACATTCAAAGAAAGGAGACTGAAGAGACTTTAGAGGGCAGGCCCCACAGGACCTGAGTGAAGGGGTTTGGGAGACTCACAGCTCTCTGCTGTGAAGTCAAGGATATCACAAACTATCGGAATAAAGGAAACAGTCCTATGGCTGTGGGTAGGTGGATGAATATGGTTCCATTTTGAACAAGAGGAGAAAATTCAGGTAATTCATTTTGATTGATCAAGCAAAATAATTTGAAGCTGAACATTATAGAAGCAACAACAATTCTTATGATATTGGGGTAAAGGAAACAGGCCCAAGAAAGCATAGTATTTCGTGTTTCTCTTCTGATTCAATAAATATTTTCTGTTAAGGATTTTGATAAACTGTTGTTTTAATTAATCAAAGGGAGACAAGATAAATTTGAACTTAAAAGCATAAGAAAATCAGTTGTCTTTTTAGAAAAGGTGAGTCAGTATATCCTATGGTCTTAAATCATCCTTCAAATAATGGGCTATAAAACAAATGAGATCCTACTTATCTAGCTTTTTCCTTGATAGATTAAAAACTGTACCAAAATCTTACTATATTGCAAAGACACTAATTCACTTAAGTGAGAATCCACAGTATACAAAGATATAAATCAAGGGAATTTAAAACCAATCATTGTGTTCAAAATGGGAAGATTATTCCAAATTTTTTCTACATATTTTAGAATAATTTTGAAGTAAAAAACACTGTACTTTTATAAAATCATTATCCAGTATTTAAATAAAGTATATATATAACAATATCAACATTGGAATTTAACAGTTTAGAAAGCACTTTTGATACATCACATTTAAATGAAGGCGGCAACGAGTTCAGTACATTCATGAAGATTAGAAAACAGTTGTTTTTGAAGATTGCATTTGTTCATGTAAGTAAGAAGGTTTGAAGTATTTCCTACCCCTGCTATAGGTTTAAGCCTAAGAATTGTTATTCATTATGATTTGGTCTTTAAATACATTACGAAGTTAGAGGGTAGAGCACACCCCTTGAATGCACTGAGGTGCTGTAAGCCTCCAATGTCAGAAGCAGTAGGTTGGAATTTAGTTCAATCACGCATTTGTTATGAGAAGTCTGACAAGCTTCAGCTCTAAAGTAAGCTTGGAAACACAAAGAAACTCTGCGAAAAATACGAAACATAGACACACACACACTCACTCCTCTCTTTTAAGTCTGGCATGGAAGATGTAAGTGTACCAACAAGCAACCCCAAAGAGCAAATGAAACAGAAAATTCAAACGAGTGCCTGGTAGGTGTTGTAACTTCAACAAAGTGCCTCTCATATCTGCCTCATAAACCCGTACTCATTTTTCACAACTAACTCACATAGCACCTCCTCAGTGACACCTTTCCTGTTCTGCCCACCAGATATACCTGCAGACCTAGTGTATCCTCTCGCCCAGAACACAGGGTATCTTATACAGAGGGCTCTATCTACAGGAGGCTCTATGCTTTGACAGGAACTATGAACCCATGGGCAGCGGCTTTTCAATTCATGTTTGTGGCTCTCATTACAAATGTCCTCCCTCAGGCACCCAGCAGGCGGTAACAAATGCTGGTTGAACACTAAAACCTTGGAATTCTACATCATTATTCTAAAGGATAGTCATTTTTTAAAACATTTTGGAAGTTCTTTTGAAACTGACTTTTTAGATTATGAAAATATCTCAATGATAGGTTTTGATTTCCCAAGTTAGACCTTATTTTATTTTAGAAACTGTCAAAGTTATACAAAACCAAGCATGTGTCTCTGTGCATTTTGTTTTCTCTCCTCCCTTAATGCTAAGGAAGCGTTTCTTCTCTTTTATAGGCCAAATGCTCCACAAATGAATGTGTTAACGAATGAACAAATTAATAAATGACATGAATGGGAGCTCAAACTGCATAAAAGTATATCTACTTAAAAATGAGAGGTGACGATTACTAACATGTCATAACCAGACTCTGTCCTGACCTCAGCAAGCCACAACTTTGACAATAAAGAGGAAAGAGGATCAAGTCCCTAAATACCGCAGGTGCACTAAGACCTTCCCACGTGCCTGAAGAAGATACACTTGCAGAAGAGAAATGATGATGCAGAGGTCTGCTCCGAGATGCAGGAGGAAGTTTAATTGCCTGTGAATTTGACTGGGATGGAAGGGATGAAATGAGGTTTGGAAGGAAATAGAGATTGTTAAACTCCGGACTAGGCAATAACTGCCATCCTTCTCTTCTATCTGCCCCTGTGACTAGGCGATAACTGCCCTCCTTCTCTTCTATCTGCCCCTACCTTGGGCCCCAAATGACACAGCACTAAAGTGCCTTGAGCTGGCTCCAGCCCAAAAGTGGCCTACATGGGCACCACTTCCCGTTCTGCTGCTCTGCCTCACTTTCCTCCTCGGCCTTCCCGGATGGATGACAGATGTCATTCCCAGGTTCCCTAACACTCAAGTCTAGCCCCTCAGTTTCTAGCAAACATCAAGCTTCACTGTGTGTCTAGCCTATCAGGAGTCAGACCTCAGAACTACAGCTTGGTGTAAATTCAGAGGCAGGGAAGAAAGAAGGAAGGAAAGAAGATCCTGAGCTGGATTCATACACATCATCGCAATTCCTCCACACCGCAGTCCTGTAAGGTATGTGCCATTGTACTCAGAAAACTGAGGCTCAAAGAGATTGAGCAACTTATCTAACACCTCACAGGTCCTGAGAGCAGAGCCTGGATTTCAAACACCTGGGAGAATCTGAAATCCATGTGAGCTCTTCTATACATGAGCCCAAAATGCAGCTGTACACCAGCAAGACTGACTTCTTCTTGCAGCTTATCGCTAGCTCTGAATACAAGAATCCTCAAAATGCTTTATAAGCAATAGTAGCATCATGGGTATAAGTTGGCAAGTTCCCAACATTACTGCTTTAGATGCACTTGAACTTTTTCTCCATGTATAGAGTCAAGAATAAGGAAAAAGTATCCCAAGGAGAGAAATAAAACGGGAATGAGCCTTATACTTCTTGACCAGAACAGATAATGTTGGGATTTTCCTTACTATTTTTCCAGACAAATCCAACAAAGACGACTGTTTCTGTTACCTAAAACCAACTTGAAAATTTGCTCCCTCCCACCTTAAGCGGCTTTGTATAGAGCCCACAGTTGAACATTGGTTCCTCCTACGGCAAAGATTAATTTCAAAGTTTTTATAGTATTATTCAAAGCACGTTTGATTTCAGCCTTGGCAACCATGGGCAGAATGTCAGCAGTGCTCCCTGTATTAGCTATTGGAGAGAAAACACTGTGAAACTCTAAGACCTTGGTTATTGGGCCAATGAAACATTTATGCCCTGATCAGATGGAGCAAAACTTTGGCAGGGTTAGTGAGACACCTTCCGAGTGTACTAATGAAGCTCTTGCCTGCTGTTTCAGATAAATGACTTTCATTTCACTGTTGGCTTGTGCTTGAGAAGGCTATTCAATTGATTCCAGTTGTTCACAATGCCTTGAAGGCAAATAATGTTTTAGCATCCACTGTCCTCATAATACACTGTTTCTTTTCTAAAGAAGGTTGTTGTCATAATACCCTAGATATCAACAGAAAATATTCCACTTCTTATCATATATTAATTTTGCTCTGGAATAAGTAAACGTAACTACCAAAATGTTAACGAGTATGTTACACTGGTGTTTATTTGTGTGTTCTAATCTGTAGATAAACAGCAAGGTCTCTTTCACTTCATGATTCCAAGTCTCGGGCCACAGCAAGACAAGTATCAAAACATCTATTCTCAATTCGGAGTTGAGATTTCTAATAAGAATTCTATTTTCTCCATAATCATACAATAGCACCAGGAAAAGTCAATATCTTAAAATACAGATCATTGAAAAGTAGATTTTTCTGCCCTTAACATAAACAAACTGTAAAATCTGAAGTTAAAATTATTCCTTGTACCAGCCTTCTAATTTACCCAGAATTAATAGAAAAGTTATAGCAGCGCATGAAGCTCTGAGGTTTTGATGGGTGTAGATATAGACATCCAAACCCATCATTTCACACTAGTCAGAATAGCAGTCATAGAAATCCCACAGGAAAAATCATTTCTGAAGATATCTGGTCTTATGGATTATAAAATTAAACTTTCTTATCATTGTACCTAAACCGAAATATGCTTCCTATACAAAGAAAGTTTCTTTCAAGAGTTAAGACCACCTCCCGCCATCCCCCTTAACACACACACACACACACACACACACACAGAGAGACAGAAAGAGAGAGAGAAAGAGAGAGACAGAATTGAGAGTGTTAGTGGTTTTCTCCCTTGGATTGATTTTTTCTTACTGTCATTTTCAGCCACTTTGTTAACGGTGGGGTCAAACGGCAGGATATATGTAACACCCATTTCACATACATGTTGCAACATCAGAGATGCTGGTTTTCATTAAAAACACCAGTTCTAAATTCCTTCTAAAATATATTTTTAAAAATCAGTGCACTTAGCACCTTGAAAATGCTGAAATGTTATCATGAATGCAGGTTATTTGTTATGAGTCAACTGAATATTATCTTCAATGTAAACTACAATTTACTGGTCTGAACAGTCTTCCTATCTTACCTGTATATACTCAAAGGGAGCAATTGCTCATGTTTAGCAAATTGTTCTTTAGGTAATTTGTTCTTTAGTTTTTTTTGTACAAAACTACAAAATAGTTATCACAGTAAACTTTCCAGTATTTTTTATTTTGAAGCTATGTATTTCGGAGTGAACTTGGTTTTCTTTTTTTCTTTTTTGCCATGTCAGGCTTGAGCAGGATAGCAAATATATAAATTGAGCTCTCTAATTATAATCTCAATATATGAATTCTTGTTAATTAAAATACTTTGCACCAGCAAAAACAATTTCCACTTATGTGTTTAGGAGGTAGTTAAGTAACTCCATATAAAAATAAGTGCAGTTTCCACTCCTTTCTTCAGTGACTAGAAAACTTCCATACTTTTAAAATAATCAAATAATAATTTAGAGAGCAACAGCCCACAACCCTTTGCTGGTGCTTATCACACTGCCTTTCTTCACTACATCCTTAGCTATGCTAGTTTCTTCTTGTCTGTAATGACAATAAGGGAATGTGTGTTGGTCAGCACTTCTGTGTAGGTCCCCTTTCCAAATTTACCTTCCAAAAAGACAACCAAATAAAAAACCAAAAAATTGTGTAACAAAACACAAATAGCATACCAACAGCTTGGCAAGTGATGCATTCTCCTGAGATTAAGTGGTTTTAGGCGGTTAGTAACAAAATGCTGCTTTGCTGTCTTAGTAGAAGGGCAAAAAATTCTTCAAAGAAACCAAGAAGGTTACAACCTTAAAAAAGTCTCTCATTATCTTCCTCCTCTTATGTCTTTTCTGTCCACATTATCTGTTGTGTATCTACTATAGAAGGCTGTAAAACATACAGCAGAAAGGATGGATTTAAGGCAATAGATTTTTGTAAATAAATCCACAACAGGATCCAAGCTGAAGAGGTGAACACATCAGCCAGGTGGGACAATTTCCAGCATGTGCAAACATAGGAAAATTCTAGCAAATGTTATATTAAAAACAATGTCAGTGCATTTTTTCATGTTAAAGATTTTTTTCAAAGCTAAAGCGTGTTCCTTGCTGTGCTGATCACAAACAAGTTTTAAGAGTTTTGAAAGTCTGGCAAAAATAGAAAAAAAATAAAGCTGAAGCAACATTGAACCGCACAATGTAAGCATTGGGCATGCACAAATTTTCAAAACAAAGAAAGAAATCATCCCTCTCTACAACGTGGTTAGGCTTATTTTTAAGAAACAAAATGTAAGAAATCAGAAAATCAAATGTTTGGCACCTGCATATCCAATATCTGGCGCCGTGCAGAGTAGAAGAGTGAAAGAAATAATGAAGAACAAAGTGGTTACTTTGCTTCAGGTGTCATGATCTATAGTTAGAAACCAATATGAACATTTTGGGTATATTTCAAAGAAAGAGCAAAAGCAGGCTGGGTGTGGTGGCTTGCACCTGTAGTAAAAACAATTTGGGAGGCCGAGGTGGGAAGATTACTTGAGCTCATGAGTTTGATACCAGCCTGAGAAATATAGTAAAACCTCATCTCTATAAGAAATTAATTTAAAAAAGGCAGAGCAAAAACAAATATGAAAGAAAACATTAGAAATCAGAACTTAGGCAAAGAGTTCAACGTGAGCAAAGCAGCTCTGCCATGGGGGACCTCTGGAGCATCCCGGCTTCCTGTAGAGGCCCCAACACATGGCCCTTTCCCATCACTGGGAACCGTCTTCTCTATCATACCAGGATTTTCCCCCAAACTTCTCAACCTAATTTATTCAGCCAAAACATATATATTTCTTGAACCCTTACTAAGAGCAAGGCACTGTTCAACATAATGAAAATATGGCAATGATATAAAACAAAAATGTTTACCCTCATGCAAATTACATTCCAGTGAGAAAAGACAGATCATTAATAAAATAAATATGAAAATATATAATATGCCAGAAAGTAATAAGTGGCACAGAGAAAAATTAAGCGTGGAAGGGAGCTCAGGAATGCTGGGAGCAGGTGGATGTGAAGGTAGTTAGAATGCTCAAGGAGGGAGTAATAGGCAGAAGAATGGCCTTTCTACATGTCCATATCCCTATATGGCAAAAAGGACTTGTGGATGTGATGAAGTTATGGATCATGAGATGAGGAGATTATTCTGGATTACCCAGGTTGGCCCAAAGTCATCACAAGAGTACTTAAAAGCAAAAGAGGGAGGCAGGAGAGTCTGAGATAAGAAGCGTGACAGCTAGGGTCAGGATGATGTGGTTGCTGCCTGGAAGCGGGCCAGGGGCCAAGGGATGCAGGCATCCTTTCAACGCTGGAGAAGGTAAGAAAGGGTTCTCTCTCCCCTAGAGAGAGTGTGTGTTCTGCTAGGCTACTAGAGGTGTGCTAATTTATTCCAGCAGTCATAGACAACTTATATAGAAAGTCTCACTGAGAAGATAACATTTGAACAGATTCCAAGGAGGTGAGGGCACTAGCTATGCAGATATATGGGGAGGAGCACTCGAGGAAGAAAACGCAGGCAAACAGCAGGTTGCCTGGCCCATGTTCATGAAGTAGAGAACACTGGGAGTCAAAAGGCTAAGAGGAGACAGGTCAGAGAGGGGGACTGGGGTGGGTCAACTCACACTCAGCCTCACTGGTTATTGTGAGAACTTCGAGTTATTCTGAGAACTTCGAGTTATTCTGAGACACTGAGTATAGGAGAGTCTATGAATATTTATTTAAATTCTGAACGTTTACAAGATGAATAAAATGTGTATGCTAGTAAACCTATTGGTTGGGTGGGGAGAAGCCCAGATTTGTAGCATTTGCTGATTTCCATTGTGTAAATATTTCTACTGATGGTTTGACAAACAATTCATGAAATTTCTGGGCACTTAATTATCAGCTCCAGTAGAGCGCTGCACGTATGACACCCCATTTGCCAATTCCGCACTTGATTCTATTGGGAATAAGCTGTATGAGAGTCAACTGGTGGCAGAAATAAGGAAGTCCTCAATAAAAATCAGCATTTACTTTGGACAGATGTGAGATTCTGGAAATTATTTCTCTTTACTTGCTCTGCCTGGTGATTAAATTACTTTTTTAAAAGAAATAGTTTTAATTTCTTATCAGAATGCTGCCACCAAAAAATAAAATACACACTTTAACTATGTGCAATCTTATCTATATTATACTGTTGTCAACAGAAACATGATCAGGGACCAACTTCATGAAAGGAGATATGTGATAGAAGATGCAGTTGTTGGAATGAAAAAAAAAAAGTCAAATTTTACTTTGGATTAATCAGAGGGAATAAAGCAGACAGATAGGAAAGGAAAGGCAGGCTTAGCAAAGTTGAAGAAAGAGGATGAACTCAGGAGGTAGTGGGAGAATAAGATCATAGTTTGAAGAGAGCTGCGAGGCTGTTTAGTCCAGGTGAGAATCATAATCCAAGACCCAGTCACAAACACCATAACCCTGAATGTTGAAATCCTAAAAGATCAAAATTCCTAAGGTCTAAATTCTTTTTTTTTTTTAATAGAGACAAAGAAAATTGGTTCATTCTCATGCTCCCAATAAACACATACACGAGCCTGGGTAATTTATAAAAGAAAAAGGTTTAATTGGCTCTCAGTTCAGCATGGCTGGGAAGGCTTCAGAAAACTTACAATCATGATGAATGCAAACAAGAAGCAAGGCACCTTCTTCACAATGCAGCAGAAGATGCTGAGCGAAAGGGGAAAAGACCCGTATAAAACCTTCAGGTATCACTCACTGTCATGAGAACAGCAAGGGTGTAACCACCCCCATGATTCAATTACCTCCAACTGGATTCCTCCCACAACATGTAGGGATTATGGAAACTACAATTCAAGGTGAGACTTGGGTGGGGACACAGCCAAACCATATCATTCTGCCACCAGCCCCTTCCAAATCTCATGTCCTTACATTTTAAAACATGATCATGCCTTTCTAACAGTCCGCCAAAGTCTTAGCTCATTCCAGCATTAACCCAAATGACCAAGTCCAGAGTCTTGTCTTAGACAAGGCAAGGTCCTTCTGCCTATGAGCCTGTAAAATCAAAATCAAGTTAGTTACTTCATAGATACAATGAGGATATAGGCATTGGGTAAATACACCTGTTCCAAATGGGAGAAATTGGCCAAAATGAAGGGACTGCATGCCCCATGCAAGTCCAAAATTCAATGAGTCAGTCAAATCTTGAAGCTCTGAAATGATTTCCTTTGACTTCATGTCTCACGTCCAGGTCACACTGAAGCAAGTAGTGGGCTCTCATGGCCTTGGGCAGCTCCACCCCGTTGATTTGCAGGGTATAGCCCTCTTCCTGGCTGCTTTCACAGGCTGGTGCTGAGTGTCTGTGGCTTTTCCAGGCAATACGGGGCAAGCTGTCAGTGTATCTAGCATTCTGGAGTCTGGAGGATGGTGGCCTTCTTCTCTCAGCTCCACTAGGCTGTGGCCCAGTGGGGACTGTGATGGGGCTCTGACCCCACATTTCCCTTCTGCACTCACTGCCCTAGCAGTAGTTCCCCATGAGGGCTCCGTCCCCGTCACAAATTTGTGCCTGAACACCTAGGTGTTTCCATGCATCCTTTGAAATTTAGGCATAGATTCCCAAACCTCAATTCTTGACTTCTGTGCACTCACAGGCCCAATGCCTGATGTAAGGTGCCAAGGCTTGGGGCTTGTACCCTCTGAAGCCATGGGCTGAGCTGTACATTTGCCCTTTAGCCATGATTGGGACACAGGGCACCAAGTCCTGAGACTGCACAGAGCAGCAAGTCCCTGCTGCTGGCCCATGAATCCATTTTTTTCCTCCTAGGCCTTCTGGCCTGTGATGGTTTGAGTTGCCGTGAAGGTCTCTGACATGCCCTGAAGACATTTTTTTCCGTTGACTTGGTGATTAATATTCAGCTCCTCGTTACGTATGCAAATTTCTGCAGCTAGCTTGAATTTCTCTCCAGAAAATGGATTTTCCTTTTCTATCTCATCATTAAGCTGCAAAATTTTTAAAACTTTTATGCTTTGATTCCTCTTGAACACTTTGCTACTTAGGAATTTCTTCTGCCAGATACACTAAACCATGTCTCTCAAGTTTAAAGTTCCACAGATTTCTAGGGCAGGGGGAAAATGCCGTCAGTCACTTTGCATAGCAAAAGTCACCTTTACTCCAAGTCCCAACAAGTTCTTCATCGCCATACGAGACCACATCAGCCTGGACTTCATTGTCTATGTCACTATCAGCATTTTCCTCAAAACCATTCTGCAAATCTCTAGGAAGTTCCAAACTTCCTCACATTTTTCTGTCTTCTTCCAAACCCCACAAATTGCTCAACCTCTGCCTGTTACCCAGTTCCAAATTCACTTCCACAATTTTAGGTATCCTTATAGCAACGCCCCACTACCTCAGTACCAATTTACTGTATCAGTCCATTCTCATGCTGCTAATAAAGACATAACCAAGCTTGGTTACGTTATAAAGGAAAGAGGTTTATTTGAATCACAGTTCATCATAGATGGGGAGGCCTCAGGAAACTTATAAGCATGGTAGAATGCGAAGGGGAAGCAAGACACCTCTTCAAGAGGTGGCAGGAAGGAGAAGTGCAAGCAAAGGGAGAAAATCTCCTTATAAAACCATCAGAGCTTGTGAGAACTCACTCACTATCACGAGAACAGCATGGCGGTAACTGTCTCCATGATTCAATTACATCTCACTGGGTCCCCATCATGATATGTGAGAATTATGGGAACTACAATTCAAGATGAGATTTGGTTGAACACACCACCAAACCATATAATGGGGTCTCACTTTATTGCCCCGGCTGATTTTGAACTCCTGGGCTCAAGTGATCCTCCTGACTTGGCCTCCCAAAGTGCTGGGAATACAAGCATGAACCACCATGCCCAGTCCTAAAGTCTAAATTCTTAACATCTAAAATCCAGAAAATCACAAGCAAAGGAGAGTTGTACCACGTTAGTTGCATCGTGTTACGTACAACTGTTGCTTTGTTTTCTTTTTATTTGGAAATTATGTATGGTTTAAGGAGGTCCATATGGGTGCCAAATATACAAGGGGTGGACTTGCAGACTTAATTTCAGGTGTCAACTTGACTGGATTAAGGAATCCCTGGAAAGCTGGGAAAGCATTATTTTGGGTATGTCTGTGATGGTTTTCTCAGAAGAGATCAGTGTGTGGTTCTGAGCAGACTAGGTGGGGAAGATCTGCTGTCATTGTTTTGAATGTCTTGAATATCACAGAAGAAGTGAAAATGAAAGTAAAAAATGCACAAAATCTTGTCTGCCAAATTATGTAATCATGTACCAAGCACCTCTACATGTAGCACCATGCTTGCCTTCAAAAAATGCCTTTTGTCAGATAATAAAAACAGTTCAACAAATTCAGTGGCCTTCTGAGCCAGACACCTCCTGGCACAGAGCTTCCTCCAGTGCTACAAGACATATTAAATCATGAACTATTCTTGATTAGGGATTTGACTCTCAAAAAAGATAAACATATTTATTTACCATTAAGTTTAACATAGCAAAACAGGTGTATGTTTCACTTTGGCTGATGAACGGCACTTTCAAAACAGTCCCCAGTGGGTTTTTTAAATCAACTTCATACAGTTTATGCCCCCATTGGATTACAAAATTCTGTAATTTAATCTGCATGTTTATGGTTTAATAACTGGAAAAAGTGAAGTACTTTATAAAAGCTTATTTGAAGATTTGGAGGGCTTTGCAGAAGAAAATAGATTTCAATTGGATCCCCAAATTTTAATGACAAGTTTTTAATTAGGTGTGATCAAGGCTTCTAAAAGTGAATTGCAAATTGTTACCAGTAAAGTTTATATCTTCCATTCAGCCCAGCTCATTTGCCAGAAAATTCAGGTGAGTGGATTGGCCAGGCCATATGGCAATGACGAAAATTTTACTTTAAAAATGTGTCATTTGTCTGTATTGGCATTCCTTCCACCTGATAAAATTCCAAGAGCTTTTGATAAATTAAAACCACAATTCCCTGAAGAAGCCAGAAATATTACATACTGGTTTGAAAATAATGATGTGCAAGGTAGGATAAGAAGTCATTTAGGCAACGGTGTTGCTGTTCAATCAAGAGTATTGTTTCTGCCAAATGAGTGGCCTGCATATGAGGGCCTACAAAATGGATTTCCAAATACTCAAAACAATAGACAAGAATGGCATAGAACATTGGAAAATGTAATAGGAAATGCTCATATCAGTGTGTATCAAATTATAGAAGAATTTCAAAAAGAGCAGTGCCACGTAGAAAATGAATGTGAATGTATTTTATGAGGAGAGTCAAACCCTGAAAACAAAAAAGGCAAATATTCATCATGATGCAAGACTTCAAAATATAATTAATGATCATGAAAGTCAGCCAGCTAAGACGAACTCTGCAATTGCCCATAATCTATCCATGTAATATACTTTTTATACATCAATTTTCTTTTTAGTTGTTTCTTTTTCCATTTTTCCACTATTAATTGTAAGCATTATTTTTTATAACTTGCTATGCTATGTATTTCATCTTAGTATCATTTCCAATACTGGAGGTATAAGTTTTGCAAAGACTTTTAGAGAGTTCTAATTTGTCTTATGCATTTTTTTTTTTGCAAATTTGACTCCACAAGAGTGCATTATCACAACACTGACTTTGTGTATAAGCATTGTACATGTACATAAAAACATTAAAGTTTCCTCAATAAATGAGAAGATATCCTTTTTGCACATTTGCATTTGGAAAAGAGAAAATTCCTCAGGATCTCAGCTCTTTGACTGCATATTAGATGGTAACCCATCCCAGCTTTTGATGAATCTGGTCAAAAGACTTAGGTTGTCTGTCACAGTATTCCAGATGACCTAAGTTATAAAGCTGAGTGCACCCAGTTAACAACCATGCTTTTATACATTTTGGTTTTTGACCCATTTATTTACAAATACAACTCATTTGCTCATTACCATTATACCCTTGAGACTATCGTTGGCATACCTGAGTTTTATGCTTATAAATATATGTATGTTGTTATTGCCTATTGATTGTGTATAAAGTGGCCTAGGAAGCGTTCTGTTGTGTTTTTATACGTTTCTCAAATAAATTCCATCTTAAAAATATAAATAAATGCTTTTTTGTTGTTGTTTTTAGAGTCTCACTCTGTCACCCAGGCTGGAGTACAGTGGTGCGATCGCGGCTCGCTGTAACCTCCACCTCCTAGGTTCAAGCGATTCTCTTGCCTCAGCCTCCTGAGTAGCTGGGACTATGGGCACCCGTCACGAGGCCTGGCTAATTTTTTGTATTTTTAGTTACGATGGAGTTTCACCATGTTAGCCAGGTTGGTCTCCATCTCCTGAGTTTTTGATCCACCTGCCTCAGCATCCAAAAGTGCTGGGATTAAAGGCATAAGCCACCATGAGCTGCTCAATAAATGCTTTTTAAAGAATGTGTTAATAATTTTTTTCCAGAATTGTATTTTCAGAATTTTGTTTTTTTAGGATTGTAATTTTCAGGATTTTAGACTGTACAGATTTAGATCTTTTGGGACTTCAACATTTGGGATTATGACGTTCAGGATTGTGTCTTCCTGGGCTGTGGCCCAAACCCGTGTGGTCCAACACTATTTCACATGAGAGGAAAGCAAACCACGTGCACAGAAGCAATGAAGGCTTAAATAGGCGTCATGTATAGATTATATCCTAGGAAAACATGATTAAGGTGATACATAGCAACTTTTTTTTCCCAGTGAAAAAGATCCACATTCTTTTTCTTGTGTGGAATTAAACACAATTTCTGAATCAATGTAAGTGAATGCAAATCACCATGTTCACTTAGTTGATGCTCCTTTATTAACAGGGATAGAATGGAGGTGATTCGAAGAGATGATGGCTCAGGACCCAGGACCTGAGGAAGCTGCAGTGGGTGAAGGGGAGAAACAGAGGAGCAGGGGCTGGAGAAAGAGTGGGGAGTCATCAACTACCCTCCTTGCTCCTGGCGTCTGGTGTTCAGAGCCCAGATGTCTTCTCTAGGGCCTCGGAGAAGCTTCCAAGTCTGTTCATTTCTCTTTCCCCACCCCTACTTGTATCACAAATAAAGAAATTGTTGACAACTGAGTTCCTGACTAGGTGGCAGGATTTTAGGGACCCTTCACCTCGTCTGAACCTCATGAAGGTAGTGGGAGTCCCATGGGTTAGTTAGCAATAGTCCTTGAGATTATTTGGTCATATAAATAATCAGAAAACTCATAGTCATCTTGCTTTTCTCATAATGCCCAGCTGGGGGATGGTGGGGGCAGGGAGGACGGGAGTGAGAAGAGATAGAACCAGAGCTGGCTTTCATGTATGGGGCTCTCCAGAGCCTAAGTACAATCAGGTACTTAGTACAACCAAGTACTAATCAGGCCTAAGTACAACCAAGAGGGGTCTTGAAGCAGCTTTGGCGAGGGCAGCCTGGGCTCAGGCCCCAGCTCACACCAAGCATATCACCTGTCCGAGTGGGAGGCTTAGCAATGTGTTTCTGTTTTTGTTTTTGTTTTCTGGTAAAGAATTCAATGTCATTAGCTACATTCACAATGATGTGCAATCATCACCACTATCCATTTCCGAAACATTCTATCATCCCAGACAGGAACTCTGTGCCCATTAGACACTAACCCCGCCCATTTCCATCTCATTCCAGTCCTGAAAACCTCTATTCTACTTTGTGTCTCTATTAATTTGCCTGTTTCAGGATCTTCATGTAGATGGAATCACATAGTTTGTGTTTGATGTCTCACTTACCGTAATGTTTTTAAGTTTTATCTATGTGGTAGCAAGTGTCAGAATTCCCTCCCTTTTCAAAGATCACTAATATTCCATTTTATGTCTATACCACATTTTGTTTATCCATCTATCCCTCAATAGACTTTTTAGGTTGTTTCCACCTTGCAGTTCCTGTAAATAAGGCTGCTGTGATGCTGCAATGAACACAGGTGTAGCAGCCAGGTGTGGTGGCATGCACCTGTAGATCCTGCTACTCAGGCTTCTGAGGCAGGAAGATCATTTGAGCCCAGGAGTCCTGGGCTGCAGTGCTGTGTTGATCAGATGTCTGCACGAAATTAGATATTAGTACAGAGACCTCCTGGGATAAGGGACTACCACGTTGCCTAAGGAGGGGTGAACCAGCCTGGGTTGGAGACAAAGCAGGGCACAACTCCCAGTTTGACCAGCAAGGGGTCATGCCTGTGGACAGCCACGCAGCAGGGAGGTCGTGCCTGTGGACAGCCCTGCAGCAGGGAGATCGTGCCTGTGGACAGTCCCGCAGCAGGGAGATCGTGCCTGTGGACAGCGCCCTCAGATGGGGGTTGTGCCTGTTGACAGGCCCGCAGCATGGGGATCATGCCTGTAAACAGCCCGACAGAAGGGATTCATGCCTGTGGACAGCCCCGCAGCAGGGGTCCGTGCCTGTGGACAGCCCTGCAGCAGGGGGATCATGCCTGTAAACAGCCCCGCAACAGGGGTTTATGCCTGTGTACATCCCCGCAGCAGGGGGTCCTGCCCGTGGACAGCCCCGCAGCAGGGGTCCGTGCCTACGGACAGCTCCACAGAAGGGGGATAATGGCTATAAACAGCCCCGCAGTAGGGGGTGGTCATGCCTGTGGAC
The DNA here is from genome assembly GCF_028885655.2 of Pongo abelii. Lineage (NCBI taxonomy): Eukaryota > Metazoa > Chordata > Mammalia > Primates > Hominidae > Pongo > Pongo abelii. The sequence goes on from NC_072002.2 coordinate 10,302,991, forward strand.
AGCCCTGCAGCAGGGGGTCGTGCCTATAAACAGCCCCTGCACTCCGGCCTAGGAAACATAGTGAGACCCCACTTATTACCAAAAAAAAAAAAAAAAGGTGTGGGGAAGAACACAGGTGTACAAGTATCTATTTGAGTAACTGCTTTCCATTCTTTTGAAGATAGATATAGGTAGATAAAGATATAGATAAAGAGATTTATAGATGTGAGTAGGATTACTGAATCATATGGTAATTCTATGTCTAAATTTTTGAGGAACCTTATGTTTTCCACAGCTGATGTACTATTTTTCATATCCACCCTCAATGCACAAGAGTTACAATTTTTCCACATCCTTGTCAGCACTTGTTATTTTCTGGGTGTTTTTGTTTTGTTTTGAGGCCGAGTCTCCTTCTGTCTTCAGAGTGGAGTGCAGTGGCGTGATCTCGCCTCACTGCAACCTCCACCTCCCAGGTTCAAGCGATTTTCGTGCCTTAGCCTCTCGGTTAGCTGAAATTACACATGTGTGCCACCATGCCCGACTAATTGTGTGCGTGTGTGTGTTGCTTTTTGTTTTGTTTTGTTTTTTTGGGGGGGGTACAGAAGAGGTTTCACCATGTTGGCCAGGCTGCTGTCAAACTCCCGACCTCAGGTGATCCCAAAGTGCTGGGATCACAGGTGTAAACCAGCGTGCCTGGTCCCGATTTTTTTGTTTTTTCTTTTTTGATAGCAGCCATCCTAATGGCTGTGCAGTGTGTGTGTATGTGTGTGTGTGTTTGTGTGTTTAATGACAAATTGGTGATTCTAATGTGTAACTCGGAAAGAAAAGCATGGATTCTGGGTCTCAATTTTTCATCTAGGTAAACCAGAGCAAATAAAACCTATTGAAGAGTTCTCCTGATGATTGAATGGGTTCCCCCATAGAAGGTAAATTCTACAAATGTTGGCTCCTCTCTTATTCCCTTGGAATTCTACTAAACTTCCTGCCTCAACATACAGAGAAACTCCCTGAAGCCTAAAACTATGCAGATTTGACACAGGGCTGATTCTAACTTCTGTTTTGCTTTTACCATATAGCTAGCTGCAGATGTCACATGCGTCCTCCATGACATCTAAATAGCACTACACCTGCACCAGCTTTCCTCTCAAATTAACTACTCATCAGTTCTATTATTAAACAAACAAGGAGCAGCTGTAATACTGAAGGAATGAGTGAGATTGTGCTTTAAAATTACATCTCTGCCAACACTTTTAGTTTTCTTGTTGAATAACTACAAGTTTTCCAGTTAAATTAATAGAATACATTATACCCATAAAATCCTGAAATACTTGGCAATACACACAACAAAATATTTTACAAGTAGAGAATATAATAAAGGTATGACACTTTAGAAATACATTAAGATAAGTTTAAACAGTGTTTACTTTTAATTGGTGTGCTTTCTTTCATCTCATAGTAATAAGCTGTGGTTTAGTTTATCGGCTGAATACTCACTATGCAGTCCTTTGTAAAATTTTGGAGGTCCGCAGTAATGTGATTATTGAGCTTCAACAGAATACACAGAAGATCCCAGGAACCAAACTAATCCATCCACTATGCAGTATCTAAAGTGTTTGCAAAAACTAAAACAAACAACAACAACAAAAAAACTGAACAACTGACTTGTAGCAAAACTATCAGGTTAGTGCAAAAGTAATTGTGGTTTTGCCACTGAAAGTAATTGAAAGAATAGGTGTTCTAGCTGGACATTTTACAATGCATGCCACAACCATGGATCAATTATGTATTGAAAACCCAAACCAACTGAGGATCACTGCTGTGCATTACTCCCATCGTGTCATAATGTGGCAAACTAAAACTAAGGACCTGTAACAAGGGATTTTCAGAGGGAAAGCAAACATATTGGTTAAAGCAAATAAAACTGGAAATTTTCAATTTGCTCAAATCAAACTATTCACATACTTTGTATGCTTCTCTACAAAATCCAGAACTTTTGATAGGATCACACTTAGGTAAAACTCTTAAGTGAGCAGCTTCTGATCAATAGACTTCAACTCCTTTTCCCTTCTGTATCACAGACCATGTGGGTGAATCCATCACATGACCTAATACGATTTGGCCAGTTGGGAAAGGTGTCTTTAAAGAACTAGCACTCAGGCTGGGATCCAGAGCAAAGCACCGTAAACTTGAATGTGCATATGAACCACCTGGGGACCTTGTCAACATGCAGATTCTGATTCATTGGATCTAGGGTGGTGCCTGAGCTCTAGCAAGCTCCCAGGGATGCCTATGTGACTGCCTTGGACATCAGTTACAGTAGCAAGAATATAAGCAGATACCAGCCAACAAAGCAGGAGTGAACGCATCACGGCCCAGGCAGCCCTTGACCAGGCCAGCTCAGGGATCTGAGAAAAGAGTAACTGGACTGAGGTCTATGAGTGCTTCCATGAGAAGTGAGGCTGGGAAGGTGGACAAGATCTAGGTCAATGTGTTAAATTCCTACTAAATGCAAGGCTAGTCTCTGCATAAACAGAAACAAATATGGCAAACCTAGTCCTTGCATCTTTAGAGCTTGCAGTCTAGCAGAATTATTTCGTGGGTAGAAAATCATAAAAGATTTTTAAACGAAGGAGAGACATGATCTAATTGAAATTTTTAAAGAACCTCTCTGGGTGTGCCATACAGAAGGTATTGGAGAGGCAAAAAGTTGGAAAGAGTATATGTTTGCAGACCAGGTGAAAGATGCGGATGACAGAAGCGGATAATTTTAGCACATATTTTGAAGGTGAAATAACAGTACTTGGTTGCAAGTTGTGATGGTAGGGTGGTTGCAGGAAGAAGAAAGCATCAAGGATGATGATGCTTTCTGGAAGAAGAAAATGGGTAAATGGAGATAATTTTTATGAAGAATGGTAAGGCTGAAGAAGAAATAAACCAACAAAAGGGAAATGATTGAGGAAGTGGCATAGATGTGTGGGCAGAACTCAAGAGTTTTGAATTCTGATTTTAGGAATGCCTGTGAAAATCCCAGTGGAGATTTCAAGATGGCCGGTGTACTTAATCTTTTGGAGCTTGGGAGGAGAGGTCTGTAGGAGCCATATGCATATAAATGGTATCTAAAGCCATAGGAATTAATAAAACCTTGTCTAGAGTCTGTGTAGGCAGGGGTGTCCAATCTTTTGGCTTCCCTGGCTGCATTCGAAAAAGAAGAATTGTCTTGGGCCACACATAAAATATACTAACATTAACAATAGCTGATGAGCTATAAAAAATAATAAAATATCTTATAATGCTTGAAGAATATTTACAAATTTGTGTTGGGCTGCATTCAAAGCTGTCCTGGGCCACACGTGGACAAGCTTAGTATGGAATAAGAACAGTAGAGGACCCAGGATTTAGGAACTTCAACATTTAAAGTTTGAGCAAAGAGGGAGAAGCAGATAAGAAAATAGTTCAAGTTAGAGGAAGAGGTCAGGGGTCTACTCTACCGAATGTTCCTGAGACCCCTTTGGACTTATATATTACATAATATGTACAATATATGTTACTTGGGTGATGGATACCCTAATAGCTTTGAACTGACCACTATGCATGGAACAAAATTGCACATGTATCCCACAAATTTTATATAAGCAAAAGTAAATCAATAGAAGGAAGGGAGAAAGAGAGAGGGAAGGAAGGAAGGAACAAAGGAAGGAAGGGCGAGGAAAGGAAAGGAACGAAGGAAGGGAGAGCAAGGATAGGAAGGGAAGGGAAAGGAAAGGAAAGAAGGAAGGGAGAGCGAGGAAATGAAAGGAAAGGGAGGGAAGGAAGGAAGGGAGAAAGAAAGAGGAAAAAAGAAAGAAAGAAAGAAAGAAAGAAAGAAAGAAAGAAAGAAAGAAAGAAAGAAAGAAAGAAAGAAAGAAAGAAAGAAAGAAAGAAAGAAAGAGAAAGAGGAATAGTGTTCATGATATTTAGGAATCACCAATTCTGGGGGTGCTGAATTGTGTCCCCCCAGATTCCTATGTTGAAGAGCTGATCCCCACTGCCTCAGAGGGGACTGATTTAGAGAAGGCATTCAAAGAGGTAAGTGAAGTCAAATGAAGCCATATAAGTGGACCCTAAACCAATATGGCAGCTATCCATCTAAAAAGAGATTGAGACACAGGCAACACAGCCTGAGGACACAGCAGGAAGGGAGGTATCTGCAAGGCAGCAGTTCTCAGAAGAAGGCAAACCTGCTGACATTCCATCTTGTATTTCCAGTCTTCAGAGCTGTGAGAAGATAAACCACTCAATCTGTGGCAGCTTGTGATGGAAGCCCCTAGCACTCTTATATGGTGGCCTTAACACCACCAGTTTCACAGGCTTGGTGAAAGTGAAAGCCAAACTGACCTGAATAAGGAGTGAAAGGAAAATGAGCAAAAGGAGATAGTAAGTGTGGAAAATCCTTGAGAAAAAGTTGCCAAGAAAGGAGGAGATGGCTTGATAGCTAGAAAGACACACAGAGTCAAAGTTAAGGTTCCTCCAAGATAGAAGATTTTTTAAATGAAATATATATATTTAAATGCTGACAGAATGCATCAAGAAGGAGATAGATTGAAGATGCAGGATGACAAATGGAAAAGCAATGAACAGAATCCCTGAAAAGTCAGGAAAAGAAGGGAGATAATTAGAGGGATGTCCTTTTACAGTAAGAGGAATAATTCCTCCACTGCTCCAGGATTTAAAAAGCTTATAAATCACAGGGAACATTCTACTTAATTATAGAGCTTTATGCTTTTCAGTAAATTTTGTTGTACATAATACAGTCACTCTGTGAATTCAGTGAGACAGATAGTTATCCATATTTTACATAAAAAGAAAGAAAAGGCAGAAAAGAAGTGATTTGCTTGAAGTGACACAGAAATAGCTGGTTGAACCATGCACTGTGTAGATGGCACAGGCCCTGACTTCTCATTTCACACCAGAAATGTAGACAGAATTAGATATAATCACAGTTATTATATTTTTAAACCTTTCAAATAAGAATATCCTTAGATTTCCATTCATTAACAAGCACAAAGCATGTGATTAGCATCTGAAAATGTTTTATTATATAATCACTAGACACCAAAAGAGGTTTCCATTTTCCTGTGTACTTGAAAGAGTTCAACAGCCCTAAGTCACACAGTTGGAGGAAACTCAAACAAGAGAAGGTTCGTTTGAAGTGAAGAAATTAGCATGATGAAGTTTAAAATACAAAGATTTTTATTTCAAGACTCTGAGGTTTGGTAGGGAGGAAGGGGAAAGGCAGATGACACCAAATAAGACTGGCTAGAGAGGGGATGAGAAGAATCAATTAGAAAGCTCTTCAAATTCAAACGGACCATTCAAACCATCCTGGGACTAGACTTCAATCAGGAAAGACTCTGAAGGAAATGATCTACTCCCACGAGATGGCTAATGTGATTTAGGTAAAAAGCTTTTAGTTTTATGGCTGGAGAGGTAGCAAAAAATAAATGAACCTCCTGCCAGTGATTCTTTTTCAAGCCCTGCCAATTCCTGTGTCTGGGGAAGCTATAAAGGATGTCCAGCCTCATGTCAAAAGAATTGCCACAGATCTCCAGCTCACCCGCTTTCAAGCATTGAAACATCACTAAGCCTGTTCCCAGGCCAGCCTGAAATTGAGAATCCAGGAGAGTCTTTTCTGTTCTGCTGCTGCAGCTACACTATCGACTTGTTAGCCTAACCAGGGCCACCAGAAACAGATGCTAGAGAAATATAGAGAGCAAAAATCAACAGCTGATGAAAAGCAGAATCTTTTCTTTTTGGCAGCAATACCAATAGCATGAAGCACGTCCCTTTTGGAGTTTTCCAAACCACTTCAAAAGCTAGTTTTCTGGTGTGGATCAAGAAAGCTAGCCAAATTGCCCCTGAGTGCATAGCCATTGGCCAAGATATTGATGACTGTAGGCAGCTCAGGACCCGTCCTCGGCCCCGGTGCTGTCTTTCTCAGAGCTCTGTTTAATTCCATCAGGCACAGGCAGCGTTTGGAGAAAGCTGTGTTGATTTTTGTGATCTTCAGCCAGCACAGATGTGGCCAGTTCCGTAGCCCCCCAGCACCATCCTTCTCCTGTCCTGCCCCTTCATGGCCTGCCTGGGCTCACTGGACCCAGACTTTCCTTTCGCCCCTTTCAAAACCTCACAGTCCTGTGTGTCTGTTTCCCTTTGAACTACACAAACGAACTAATTTAGTGAATCTATTAAGTGAACTTCTTTATACTCATCGTCTAGAGTGCATTGAACGCTAAAGGGTTTGCTAGAGATTGTCAAAATCAATTCTGTTTTCTTCCAACTGGTCCAAGACTTCTTTGAGTTAATAAAACTCTGAGAAATCTGAGTTGATTTTTCATAGTATCTCTTTCTATTCTTTTGGGGTTTTTTTGTTTGTTTTTTACTTTTCATGGAGATTTTCCTTAATTTAACCCAAAAGATATACCCATATGACATTTGAACTAATATGAAAGAGGTAGTAGGAAAAAGAATTTGAAGACAGTCTTTCAGAGCCCCACAAGGTACTTGAAAGTTATCAATAAACCCCTCCCGGTGCTTCCCACCATGTTCCACATTCCATCTCCATTTTAAGCCACGAAGCTTCAAGTGGCATCCCCTCCTGTGAAACCTACAGTTTGGAGATAAATTATTGATGACTAATGACTTAGAAGAACCAAAGAAAGTATCCTTTAGTGGAGACACAGCATAGAAATGGTGGTCCAGGGTGACACGGAACTGCTTCCAATCCCAGTGCCGCCTGTGTGGTTCCAGCTGTGTGCTTCTCTTCCTCTAATCTTGTTTACTTGTCTCTAATAGGGGACTAATAACATATACATCAGACTATAGTGAGAGTTGAATGTAAAGATATTCCAAAGTGTTGCATGTGTCTAGTATTTAACATAGTGCCAAGAACAAAGCACGTATCAATAAGTATGAATAGCCTTCCCAGCGCACACCTCCAAACAGTGGATTTCTGGCCATTGACAAGCAATGGTTCCCAGCGGTCCTACAGGTTATGGTTTAACTTACCACTAGCCAATCAGTAAGTTTGCCTCAGACCACATCACAATTCTTTTCAAGCTTGGAGCTTGGTGAAAAACAAGGGGGAAAATAATCAATGTCCCTAAGGCAGATGCTGAAAGATTAACCTCATAACATAATTCTCTCACCAGACTTGTTTCCTGAATGTCTATTTAAATTTTAATCCTGCAAATAAAATAAAGTTGGTAATAATGAAGGTGATTAAGATGGTATTTGTCCAGGGAAAGAATCTCCTCACAACATACCTAAGAAAGAGATATATGAACAGAAAACGAAGCACAGTAAAATACCACTTCATTACTAACGGAGATTTTCCCCAAACACAGAGAAAGCTCTATAGAGCTGAGCTTAAGCCAGAACTCCGTTATTTACTTGGTCTAATGCCAAAACAGGCCAGAGACCCCTTTCACCTACTTCTCTTTAATCCCAAACCCATGTCTCGGTTTGATCTTAGAAAGAGCCAAATGCCCAGGAGGCGCCAGGTTAGAGAAAAGCTGCCAGCCGGAGAGTGGCCTCCGTGCCAGGGGAGTGTGTCTCAGCTTTGTTTTACTTTTATTATTTGTCTGTAGTTGTGTGATTGGTAGAAGAGAGTAGATATGAAGTCTACTGACACAGGATTGGTCTTCAGGCATGTCTTACCAAGCATTTGGGGGAAAAGAGGGGTTCCAGAAATAAGAGAGCAATGATCAAACTTTCTTCTAAAAGGAGCATCCACAAGCTACCTTAACTCTCCAACTTGCCCATTAATCTTCACCTAGAGTTAGGAAGATTTCACCATTAGCTGTGGTCCATAAAAGATCCTTAAGCTTGACCAACCACAGAGGTCCATCTCCTTGAGGAGGAAGTGAATGGGGTATGGACAGAAGCTGTGAGCTTTCTGTCCTCCGCAGGACCCCAGCTGTGTCTTCTACTTCTTGTACAAGATAGTCTCCAAATGATGTTTTCTGGCTGACAATGCCATCAAATTCATCCTTATCTCACTATGGAAATGAAAGATTTCAAAGAATTTGTTGTCTGAAGTATGGTGCCCTAATCACATATTAATAAAGCTGCTATCCAGAAAGAGGCAGATTTCAAAAGAAAGGCTGTTAGCATTCTCAGGGACCTAAAAAGTACGTATTGTAGAACAATGGTAAATAGATCTTGGAATCAGGTAGACTTTAATTCAAACCCCAGCTATGCCACTTATTAACTTATGTGACATTGGAAAAGCCTCTCAAATTTAGATTTGAAAAATCAGAATAATATAAGTAGTCAACAAATAGGGTTTAATGGAGATAATAATGAAGGTGATTAAGATGATAAAATTAAATAGTGAATATAAAGTGCTTAGCATTTAATAAATTTATTGTATGATTTCAAAGCACATGCTTTTACCTACAGTTCTATAAAGCTGCTTGCAATAGTCAAAGCTAATAGAAGCTCTTATCAGAGCCAATGGAAGCCTTGTATATGTAATTATTTAAGAATTCTGTAAATATACACAATAGGGTAGGAAAGAGAAAATCTTTAGAGGAAATATTCAAGTATGTTTGATTTCTAGCAAATCCAGATAGACAGTTTTGGCAACAACCAAGTCATAATTTTAAGTCTTGTTATAGAAGCTAGAATTTTATTCAAGAGACAACTGATTTGATTAGATTAGATGCTGTGCACTGCATGTTTGCATCAACAAATGCACATGTTGAAACTCTTTAACAATAGAATGGCATTAGAAGGAGGACCTTTTTGAAGTAATTTGGTTTTGATGAGGACGGAGTTCCCACAGTGGGGTTGGCATCCTAATAAGAAGAGTAGGAAACTAGAGCCCTCTTCTCTCAGCCATGTGAATATACAACAAGAACACCTGCAAACCAGTAACAGGGCCTTCACCAGGCATTGGCTCTGCTGGCCAAGATTTTAATCCTTGAATTCCCACAATGGTGAGAAACAAGTATATGCTGTTTAAGCCACAGTTGTTTGTAGCAGCAGCCTGAGCAGACAAAGACATAATGTTCCTTTTATTTTCAGAATTCGGTTTAGCTGTAATCACCTACCATCCTGAGATGCTGTTTCCTCCCTCTTCCCTTGAAATATAGGCTCTGGGACTATAGCTTCATGGACAAAATCTGAAGAATTTTTCTCTACTATTGTGGGATGGTAACCTAACCAATCAAGGAATGTTTGCTCAATGGAATGAAACATCTTAATGCTGCTCACCAGCCAAAATCTGCAGAGCACACCTCATGGGTTCTGGCTGGCTTGGATTTCTGAGGCTACTTCATCCTACTCATCAGACTGTGGACTCAGATTCAGCCAGGAGGCCCAGATTCTAGCGTCAGTTTTGCCCTTGGGATACAAATGCACGTCCTGCTTCACTGAACATGAAACCCTGAATATTTGGCCATTACTCTGACAATTGTCCTCTCTCCCTGTGCCAATTGCCAATCAACCCAACTCCCAGGCAGCCTTGGCAGTTATGTCTGCTTGGCCTGCTGTAGCAGCCAATGACTTAGTAAAAGTCAGAACATAGATCTGCTAGCTCCCAGTCCAGGATTTCCCCATAACTCATCCATGTATATATTAAACAATTAGGCTTGCTTTTAAAATTCTTTTTCATTTAGCCTCTTCTTAGAGCTTATCATTTTGAGAATCCTGACCGGCCAATATTCCATAACCTTTCTGAAAGTGGCACAGCAAATACGATGCACGCACACTGCTAACTGCAGCTGATTTCATTTTCCATCATCTATAAAGCACATAAGGTAATTTCTAAACCAGCAGTAAAATCTATTTATAAAGAAAGCTGATGTGTTTTCTGCATTTTCCAACACAGAGCTTCAATTTATTTCCTTACCATAAAAAACCATTACTTTTTAAAACAATCACAGTTAGTATATTTTATAAATGTTTTAATTTTTGTAAAGTCCAACGTGCAAATTGGAGTATAAATAGCTTTCTTAAAACGGAAGGAACCGTGTTAGACCCAGTATGCTGACTGATGATTTCACTGTGCTTCAAAGCAGACGATTTCACAGTCATTGGGTATATAATGTAATGAGTTTTTATAAAGCAATTGATATCATTAAAAATATAATTATAATAAATAAAATTATAGGGAAAAAGAAATCAATCTGACAATGCCAAATTTTTTAACTAATTCATTGCTAAAACATTATGTTTCTACATGAAAAATTTTACACATTGTTTCTATGAAATAAACCTGATAACACCTTGAAAACTTAATAGTTATGGAAAAGGAACTACAGTGATTTTTTTTGAGAATGTCATGTTCTTCATGTTCTTGAGTGAGCTGTCTCACGTTATTAGAAGGGAAACAGCATCATCTTGTGGACAAACAAAGAAAGTGAATGAATTTTTAGGACCTGGTGCAGTGGTTCAGGCCTGTAATCTCAGCACTTTGGGAGGCCTGGGTGGAGGGTAACTTGAGCCCTATAGTTAAAGGCCAGCCTGGGCAACACAGCGACACGCCGATATTTACCAAAAATTGAAAAATTCGCTGGTCTTGGTGGCTCATACCTCAGGTCCCAGCTACTTGGAAGGCTGAGGTGGGAGGATCGCTTAAGCCCAGGAGGTCAAGGCTGCAGTGAGTGTGATCATACCACTGCATTCCAGCCTGGGTGACACAGCAAGACCCTATCTCAAAAAAATTATATTTATGTAGCACTTTCTACAAGGAATATAGTATCATGTTTGTATTTAAATGACATCAGGACCAGCATGGTGGCTTACACCTGTAATCTCAGCTCCTCAGATGGCGGAAGGCAGGAGGATCGCTTGAGGCAAGGAGTTGGAAGACCAGCCTGGGCAGCATAATGAAACCCCCATTTCTACAAAAATAATAATAATAATCAAAAGCTAGGCGTGCTGGCACACACCTGCAGACCTAGCTACTGTGGAGGCTGAGTGGAAGGATCACTTTGAGCCCAGGAGTTTGATTGTATTGTGTATTGTGAGCTACGATCGAGCCACTCCACTCCAGACAACACGGCAAGACCCAGACTCTAAACAAAATAAAGGGACATCAGATCATTGTTTATACAGATTTCTAAATGATCCCAAAATGTCTTCAGGGAGATAAATCATCTAAATGTAGCTATATCGACTCTTCCTAAATTCCAAATTTGGGTGGGAAAAATAAATGAGATAGAAGAATTCTTGAAATGTGTCAAGACTCAGGAAGATAAAACAAAAACTTTCATTAGGCAGTATCAAGAATGTTCATTAATGCTATTTCTAAGTTATGATACGATCATCTAAAGAGGTAATCCCAGCAACAAGAGGCCAAAGGAAAGGGAAAAGAAATGAAAACAACGACCATACTTTCTCCACATCCAACCTCTTTCTTCTCTACCACGTCTCAGTAAGACCTCCCACAGCCAATCACTGCTTTCTCTTGCGAACTTCCCCTCTACTCTGTGAACACATGAGCCAGAGAACCCTGAGAAGTCTCTGAGTCCCTTCCAGGGGCTCTGCAAGGTCAAAAGTCTTTTCATAAAAATACATAGGTTTTGTTTACCTTTTTCACTTTCATTCTCTCACAAGTATAATTGGAGTTCCCCAGACGCTACCTGACATGGGATGTCACAAGAAATTAGACATAGAAGCAGAAAGGAGAACCAAGTTTTCTTCTATTAAACCAGACATTAAAGACATACCTAAAAATATAAAACAATGTCACTGTTCTCACCAACTTTACTGCTTAAAAATGATAATTTTAAATAAAAATGTGATTTATGTAAACATATAAGTATATTTTTTTAATTTCTCAGTTTTAATGTTTAATATGATAAATATAGATAGACATAATTCAAATAAATAAAAGCTCTTTGGGGTCCTCAATAAATTTAAAAATGTAAAGTGTTCCTGAAACCAAAAAGTTTGAGGACTGATGCGCTAAATCTCATACCCTTTGATGTAGCTTCCACCCAGGTCATTTCTTAAATACTTGATCAATCATTTTCCATGTCCCTCACCCTATCCTTGTTGCAAAATTCCATTTTCCTACTCCAGCCCTCCCTCTCGTGAGAAAGTTCCCAGGTTGTAGACACGATTTACTAAATCTTTCTTATCAGCTTTATCATGATAACATGATATAAACAAATTGTATAAATTTAAGGTAACTTAATGTTTTGATATTTCTATACTTTTTGAAACGATCACCACAATCAAGCAAATTAGCATATTATCTCTACATATTTACCATTGTGTGTGTGTTGACAGTAATTAATTTATGATCTAGTCCTTTAGCAGAACACAAGAATATGATACAGTGTTGTTCCATGTTGTACATTATATCTCCAGAAATTATTATAACTTGAACATAGCACAATTTAATTAACATCACCCCATTTCCCGTCCCTGAGCCCCTGCAACCACTGTCCTATTCTCTGTTTTTATGAATTTGACTGTTGTAGATTCCACATGTAAGAGACATCATGAAGTATTTGTCTCTGTGTCTTGCATTTTTGCTTGGCGCAATATCTTCCAGCTCCATCGATGTTTTCACAAATAGAAGGATTTCCTTCTTTTTTAAGGTTGTATAATATTTCATTTTATGTATACACGTCACATTTTCTTTACCCATTCATCTATTCCTCTGCCAAAGGACATTTAGGTTATTTTCATATTTTGGTCATTTTGTGTCATGCTGCAATGAACGGGATGACAGACACCTCTCTAAGACTCTTATGTCAATTTCACTGGACATATATCCAGAAGTGAAATTGTTGGATTATGTGGTAGTTCTTTTTTTCATTTTTGAAACCGGGTCTCACTCTATTGACCAGGGTAAAGTCCAGCGGCAAGATCATAACTCACTGCAGCCTTGAACTCCTGGGCTCAAGCGATACTCCTACCTCAGCCCCCTGAGTAGCTGGGACTACAGGTGTACAACACCATGTCTGGCTAATTTTAGTTTTTTTTCTGAGACAGGGTCTTGCTATGTTACCCAGGCTGGTCTGGAGCTCCTGGTCTCCTGCCTTGGCTTCCCCAAATCCTGGGATTACAGGTGTGAGCCATCACACCAGGCCAGTGCTATATTCAATATTTTTTGGAGGAACCTCAATACCGTTTTCTGTGTTTTACTAATTTGCATTCCCATCAATAGTGTATAATGGTTTCCTTTTCTCCACATTCTTACCAACATTTATATTTTCTCTTTTTGATAATAGCCATTTTATCTGGTGTGACATGATATCTCATTTTGGTTTTGATTTGCATTACTCTGAAGTTTAGAGATGTTGAGCACATTTTCTTATACATGTTAGCCCTTTGAATTTCTTCTTTTGGGATGTATCTATTTAGTTCTTTGCCGTAAAATAAAATTAGGTTATTTATAATTTTGGAATTGATGTGTATGTGTCCTTCTTACTTTTTGAACTCCTTATAAGAGGTATGGTTTACAAACATTTTCCCCATTTCGCAGGTTAGCTTATCATTTCATTAATTGTTTTCTTTGCTGTGCAGAAGCTTTTTAGTTCGATGTAATTCATTTATCTACTTTGCCTTTGTTGCCTGTGCTTTTGGCATCATATCTAAACAAATTATTGCCAAGACCAATGTCAACAATGTTTTATCCTGTCTTCTTCCAGGAGTTTTATGGTTTCAGGTATTACATTTAAACGTTTAATTCATTTTGAGTTAATTTTTGCATAAGGCGTGAGCTAGGGATCCGATTTCATTCTTTTACATGTAGACATCCAGCTTTCCTAACACCATTTGTTCAAGAGCATATCCTCTGATTATAGTGTCTCCTTGTCACCTTCCAGGGTGATTAATTACTGCAAATATGTGGGTTATGCCTATGTTCTCTATTTTGTTTCACTGGTTTATGTGTCTGTTTTTATGCCAGTACCACAGTGTTTTTCTTTCTACAGCTTTGTAATTTAATTTGAAGTCAGGAAGTGTGATACCTGCAGTTTTGTTCTTGCTTAAAATAGCTTCAGCCACTCAGGGATTTTTGTGATTCTATATGAATTTTAGGATTATTTTTTTCTATTTCTGTGAGAGATAACTTTGGGATTTTTATATGGATTACATTAAATGTGTAGATTGCTTTGAGTAATATGGACCCTTTAATAATACAGTACTTGTGCGCAATGTGCAGGTAAGTTACATATGTATACATGTGCCATGCTGGTGGGCTGCACCCACCAACTCGTCATCTAGCATTAGGTATATCTCCCAATGCTATCCCTCCACACTCCCCCCACCCCACAACAGTCCCCAAAGTGTGATGTTCCCCTTCCTGTGTCCACATGTACCATAAAACCTAAAGTATAATAATAATAAGAATAATAATAATAATAATAAAAGAAAAAAAAAGAAAAAAAAATTCAACATTAGTCATGCCAGTAATCCCAGCAACTTGAGAGGCTGAGGCAGGAGGACGGCTTGAGGCCAGGAGTCTGAGACCAGCCTGGGCAACATAGTGACGCCATGTCTCTTAAAAAAAAAAAATCCAGGCCAGGCGCAGTGGCTCATGCCTGTAATCCCAGCACTTTGGGAGGCCGAGGCGGGCGGATCACCTGAGGCCAGGAGTTCAAGACCAGCCTGACCAATATGGAGAAACCCTGTCTCTACTAAAAATACAAAATTAGCCGGGGGTGGTGGCACATGCCTGTAATACCAGCTACTCAGGAGGCTGAGGCAGGAGACTTACTTGAACCCGGGCAGAGGTTGCGGTGAGCCAAGATCCCGCCATTGCACTCCAGCCTGGGAAACAAGAGCGAAACTTCGTCTCAGAAAAAAAAAAATAAATAAATCTAACATCAGGCTACAACTATACAATTCTTTGGTCCTACATTAAAAGTCAGCAGTCTATTTAGGTCTGGGAGCTGGTTACATGGTTGTGTTCAGTTTGGGAAAGTTGGAGCTCTTCGCCTATGATACAGCATGTACTTTCCTGTATGTGTATTATATTTCAGTTTTTAAAAACTGTTAAATAAACATATCAGTCCTAAACCTTACTTAGGACTGCTTTGGCTGATCAAAAAAAAAATATATATATATAATACAGTACTAACTCTTTCAATCCATGGGTTGTCTTTCAATTTACTTGGTTTAAATTTCTGTCATCAATCTTTTATAATTTGTAGTGTTTAAGTCTTTCACTTCTTTGTTTAGTTAGTTCCAAAGTAGTTTATTTGATACTGTTTTTTAAATTTCCCTTTGAGACAATTCATTGTTAGTGTTTAGAAATAGCAATGATTTTTGTATGTCAATTGTGTATCCTACAACTTTAGTAAATTTATTATGTAGTCAGTCCTTCATATCAATGGGTTCTGCAACCATGAACTCAATCAACCATGAACCTAACTTGTACATATTTTCCATCTGTGGTGGTTTGAATCCACAGATGTGGACCCATGGATACATAGGGCCAACTGTACATGATTTTATGTGAGGGAGTTGATCTTCACAGATTTTGTTATCTGAGAGGGTCCTGAAACAAATCCCCAGCAGATATGAAAGACTGATTGTATTATTTCTAACCATTTTCTGTGGAGTCTTTAGAGTTTTCAAAGTATAATAGTCATGTCTTCTGTTAACAGAGGTAACTACATCTTTCCTTTCAATTTTGATGCCTTTTATTTTTCTTGCCTGATTGCTGTGGCTAGGACTTCCAGTACTATGTTGAATAGGAGTGATGAGAGTAGACATCCTTGTCTTGTTCCAGATATTAAAGAAAAAGCTTTCAGTTTCTCCCCATTGATTATAATATTAGATATAGGTTTTTCATATACAGCCTTTATAGTGTTAAGTTTCTTGTATACTTATTTTGTTGAGAGTTTTATCATGAAAGTATATTGAATTTTGTCAAATGTGTTTTCTGCATCTATTGGAATGTTATTTCTTTCTTTCATTCTGTTAGTGTGGTATATCACATTATTAATTTTTACACATTGAACCATCCTTGTATCCCATAGATAAATTCCAATTGGTCATGGTGTATGACCTTTTCTATGTGCTTTTGAATTCAGTTTGCTAGTTTGTATTTTACTGAGAATTTTTGCATCTATATTCATTAAGGATACTTGTCTGTAATTTTTTTTGTGTGTGTGTGTGTGTTGTCTTCGTCTAGCTTTTAAGTCATGGTAACATCGGCCTCATGAAATGAGTTTGAGAGTATTCTCTCTTCTATTATTTCTGAAGAGTTTAAGAAGTTTTGGTGTTAGTTCTTCTTTGAATGTTTGGTAGAAGTTGCCCATAAAAGCATCTGCACCTGGGCTTTTCCTTGTTGGGAAATTTTTGATTACTGATTCAATCCCTTTGCTTGCTTTTGGTCTGTTCTATTTCTTTTTAGTTCCACCTTGGTAGATGGCATCTTTCTAAGAATTTATCCATTTCTTCTAGGTTATCCAATTTATTGGCATATAATTACTTAATTGTCCTTTATAATCATTTGTATTCCTGTACATTTGTTATAATGTCTCCATTTTCATTTCTGATTATATTTACTTGAATTTCTCTTTTTTTCTTAGTGTAGCTAAGGGCTTGTTATTTTTGTTTGTATTTCCAAAAATTCAACTCTACCTTTGTGGATTTTTCTATTGTTTTTTATTTTGTAGTTATTTTATTTATATTCTAATCTTTATTATTTACTTCATTATGCTAACTTTGGGTTTAGTTAGTTTTTCTTTTTCTAATTGTTTATTTGTAAAGTTAGGTTGTTCGAGTGAGATCTTTCTTATTTTTTAATGTAGGTATTTATCACTGTAACATTTCCCTCTTAGCACTTCTTTTGCTGCATCCTGTAAGTTTTATTGAGTTGTATGTTCATTTTTGTTTGTCTCAAAATATTTTTAAATTTCCCTTTTGATTTCTTCTTTTACCCAATGGTTGTTCAAGAGTGTGTTGTTTAGTTTCTGCATTTTTGTCAATGTTTCTGTTTTCTTTGTTATTGACTTCTAATTTTATTCAATTGTAGTCTGAGAAGATACTTAGCATTATATCAAACATCTTAAATTTGTAGGAGGCCTTGTGACCTAATATTTGATCTATCTCACAGAATATTCTGTGTGCACTTGAGAAGAATGTATATTCTGATGCTGTTGGATGGAAAGTTCTGTATATATCAGTGTTTAATCTACTGTGTTGTTCAAGTCAGCTGTTTCCTCTTTTTTAATCCCTGCCTAGATATTCTATCCATTGTTGAATTTGTGGTAATGAGGTTGGCTACTACTATTTTAGTGTTACTGATTTCTCCTCTTAGCTTTGTTGATATTAACTTTATATATTTAGGTGTTCTAATGTTGGGTGGATATATATATACAATCTTCCCATTGAAGTGAACTTTCATCATTATATAATGACTTTCTTAGTCTCTAGTGACAGTTTTTGATTTCAAGTCTATTTTTTTCTGATCTAAGTATAGATACCCTTGCTCTTTTTTGGTTACCATTTGTGTAGAGTATCTTTTCCCATCCCTTCACTTTGAGCCTCCATGTATCTTTATATCGAAAGTGACTCCCTTATAAATATGTACTGATGAGTATCTTTTATGCATTGTGCCACTCTGTGTCTTTTAATTAGGTAGTTTAATCCTTTCACATTTAAAGTCATTGTTGATAGGTAAGGAGTAACTTGCATTTTGTTAATTGTTTTTCATATGTTTTGCAGTTCTTTTTTTTTCTCTCTTGCTGCCTTTTTAGTTTAGTTATTTCTTGTAGTGGTTTGGTTTCATTTATTTTTCTTCACATTTTGTGTATCTCCTGTAAGCTTTTAATTTGTGGTTGCAAATTTACATCTTCTATAAAAAGCTGTCTTAATGTTATCAGCTTTTCTGGAATCATTTTCTTTCTCTTCCCTCTTCAGATATATTTGCAAATACTCTGTTTTTCAAGACACGAGTAAATAGGGCTCTGGCTAGAAATTTACCAATATGAAAAAAAAAATCCTCTGAGTCTTTTGATAAGTTAGAAAATAGTGATAGACTGCGGTATAATGTCATGTATTTCAAGCTGTGTCATCTATGTTACTCTGCAATATGTTTTCTGTGTGTATTAGTCAATGTTATATATTTATAAGGTAAATCCATAAAGCATACATTCTAGAATGCCCTAACTTAGGTTCTTAAGAGATATGCTCCTTATAGCCTTCTTGGCACTCTTGAAGTGTTAAATATTTCCATTGAATAAGGTTGCATATGGCTTCTGAGATGAAGTCTAGACAGATTAAGATTATTTTTCGCTCCTTTTGCCCACACAGCACCCACTGTCCCCTCCCTTTGTTATTAGCCATTATCTGATAACCTAGATGAAGCCACCTTCTGTCCTTCAGTTTTGGCGTTGGGGCTGATTTCACCCCCAGATTCAGGAATAAGCACAGGACAGCTACTAACAATTATGTTGTTCACTCAAGGAAGAAACCCAGCTAAGGGAGAAAGGGGGGCTGAAATCCAGTCTGCATGCTCTTCTCCAAGCCACATGCCCCGATACAGGGCTGCATCAAACTGGAGAAAGGGGAGACATTTTCTAATACTTGCAAAGGCACTGTGTGGACAGTGGAAACCCTTCATGAGCTCGTGACACAGGTCTGGCCAATGAATATACTTCTAATCCTGGCACAGATGAAACTAGAGATGGACAAGAAATCCAATCCTCACACCCAAAGTCAATCTCTAGTGTCTTATTGAAACTATTAGAAGTGTTTCTGTTTTTGATTTATTCTGGGGCTGTGGAACTAAGGAAATGTAAACTGGAGGAGTGATGATGGCCACATTGCAGCACAAAGGGAAAATTGTCTGAGAATAAAATCAATGGGGAAGAAAAAAGCAAGGAAGAGGAGATGAGCCAAGTCCTGAGTGCCTACGTTCAACCATTCTGAAGCTATACCCTGGATTTTTCCATTATACGAGTCCACAAATTAATATTTTTTTGGCTTAGACCAGTTTGAGTTTGAATTCTATTATTTATAACCAAAGGAGTCCTACCATATTAGCTTAGCCGGACTTCATAAACACGGTATATGTTGATCAACAAACTTCCTAAATGTTTCAAGTTCACTCCAAAGAGTGAGGGGAAAAAAGAAAGAAGAGGAAGAGAATGATTACTTATCATCCACAGTAGTCAAGGAAGCTGCAGAAGCATCAAGCAAAAACAGCTGAAGTTAGCTTTGTACTCCCACACACCCTGCTCTGAAGTACTCTGTCTAGTGGCCCACAGCAGAAGCTGCATTTCTAAAATCTTTAAAAAGACAGAAAAAGAATCACCACTTACCCTGGGAACCCTAACAGGGGAGCTGGCCACATAGGAATATGTCCCATTGGTTTGAGGTTGATAAGTCCATTTTCAAAGCTTTAGTAATTCCAGAAACAAGAACATATTTATTTTACTTTGATCACACAATGCCTAGTTATATTAAAAGTAAGAAGACATTCAATAAATATATTTTATGGAAATAAAAACAGACAATTTAGGAGAAATTAACTATCGATGCATTATTTTCAAAGGTAAAGGAAAAAGAAATTATTCTGAACACACAAAACTATTTTATCAAATATCATGGTAATTATCATTATTTACTAGGTCACTTAATAAATTTCCAGAGATGATTGGAAAGAGTTTCCACAATAGATTTTGTTTCACCCCAGGAAGAAGTTTCACAAAAAGTTAGTTACTTATCTCCATTGTTACTAGTACCAAAACAATCCTATCATTCTGAGTCAAATTACAAATAACGTCCACACTTTTCTCCAGTGAGATCACAGGAGATGCCTAAGTGGAGTGTGTTTTAATGTGAGGGGATAATTGGTTTATATTTTTCACTGAAAATAACAAATTCTAGACAACTTAAGCAAAACAGGAATTCAATGAAAGGATATTGAATAGTTCACAAAATCATGGAAGATGCTGGAGAAGCAAGGTAAGAACTGAGGGAATCTCAGCACAGAAAAGTTCATTCGATGGAAGCAGATCTTTGGATGCCACCACTAGGATGTTGTCATTTGACACTTCTCACCATGTAGCTGGGCTCTGCTGAACCTAGGCACTTGCTGCCACATTCCTGGTCCTGCATCTCTGCTCAATTTCTCAGAATCATCTCTGATTCTTTCGGGTCTTTTGCATCATTTCATCGGGTTCCAAGTTCTGATAAAGAAACATCAGTTGGCTGGGCCTAGATATGTGCCCACACGTGAGTGGCCAAGAAACTTGAAAAGGATCATGCACTCCCTTTCAGCTTTTGTAATGGAAAGTGGGGCCTGTCCTCATATTTCGCTTGGGGTTCAAAAAACTAGGAAGGGTGTTTTGTTGAAATGAAACCCAAAACTATTGCTATCCATTTATAGCACCTTATTTATACACGAAGAAACCATGAGATAAAATGTATAAAAGTGCATGGGAGGTCTAAACATATGAGGGGGTTTCTGAGGAGAGAAAGATCATACTTGATTGGTGCTGTGGTTTCACTGTGCATCCTCCGAGATTCAGCGTTGATAATGTGATAGTGTTGACGTGGAACCTACAGGAAGTGATGAGGCTATCAGGACTCCTACCTCAGGAATGGGTTTAGGAGCACTCATGAAAGGGCTTCATGGAGGGAGTTCATCCCTCTTGCTCTCCCGCCTTCCACCATGTGAGGACACAGTGTTCCTTGTCTCTGGAAGATGCAGCATCAAGACACCATCTTGAATGGAGAGAACAGTCCTTACCAGACATTAGACCTGCCAACGCCTTGATCTTGGACTTCCTAGTCTCCAGAACTATGACAGATAAAAGTCTGGTTTTCATAAATTGTCTAGTCTGTGTTATTTTGTTGTAAGAGCATAAATTGACTAAGACAATTGGGGATTAGAATAACTTTTTTGAAGTGGCATTTGAGAACGGCTTGATAGATAAGGTATCTACAAATAGAAATAGAGAGATGGTTTCAAATCACCCAGGTGAAAGGAATAACATAGCTATGTTCAGTCTGAATGCAAAATGGAGATGGTAAAAAGTACATAGGATTCCACCACCAGTGGGAGGACAGAATTGTAATGGGGTAGCAATCTGTAAATATAATATTTATCGCCCATTCACATTTATTTAGAATCTAATGTGTTCTAGGCTCTGAAATTAAGCAAAGAAAATCTAGATATGCATAAGTCCAAGACTTTGCCTTTGTGAAAGTCAAAATAATGACCCCATAAAGATGTTCTAGTCCCTGGAATCTGTGACCATATTACTTTACATGGGGCAAAAGCGACTTTGGAGATGTGATTAACCCTTAAGTTAGGGGGATTATCGTTGATTATCTTGGGGGCCGATCTAATTGCATATGTCTATAAAATCAGAGAATCTTTCCTAGCTACAGCCAGAAGGTGATATGACTACAGAACAATGGTCACTGACTTCCCACATTACTGGCTTTGAAGATGGAGGGATGGTCCCATGATCCAAGGAATAGGGACAGCATCTAAAAGTTGGAAAAGGAAATTGATTCTCTCTAGAGCCTCCAGAAAGCAATACAGCCCTGACAACACCTTGGCTTAAGCCCAGTAAGACCACAGTCAGAGGTTTGCCCTACAGAACTATATGGTGGTAAGTCTTTGACATAAGAAACAAAGTTGTGGTAATTTGTTACGGCAGCAATAGAAAATTAATTTTAAGAACTTTATTATTTGGAAGATAGGCAGACCAGAAAACCCAAATTATAATATAATTCGATTAAAACCTATGGCGATTTGGGCTAGGTGTTTTATAAAAGAATTGAGTATTAACAAGACTAACAGAAGAAATGTTCTAAAATTTACACACTAAGTACATAATATTTTTCTAATGATTGCGTTGATAGAACAACTTAGAATCCATGGTTTTAACAAACCAACAGGCTTATATACATATATATAAATATTATATATATTATATATTATATAGATGTATATTATTATATATATAATATATATTATATAGACATATATTATATATATTATATGTATTATATATTATATAGATGTATATTATATATATATATGTAATAGCCCCATGGGCACGGGCAGCCGTGGGTCAAAGGGCGGCACTGTACTAGCAGCCCACAGCCCACCTCACCCGCCTACCCTGAGCTGACTTGTCTGCTAAATGCTAAGTAAACCTGTCAACCTGTCTGGTTTAAATTAGAAGGGCCTGGATGCAACAAGCCTGAGGGCTGTGACTGAGGGAAGAGAGAGCACAGACAGAGCTCCTCCTCCTTCTGCCACTGCCCACTAACTGAAAACCACCAACTTAAGTTTGCTTAGATTCTCAGCCTACACCTTGTTCCCAACAAAACTCATGCAATAATTTGGCCCCCACTACAATCTCTGGAACAAAATATTCTACAGATCTGCTTTTTGAGCTGCAACTTATCTTACTAAATTCCAAGAAGTTTATGTAAGAGAAAACCACCAGATAATACCAGATTTTCAATGTGATCATCATTGCTACTTTTAACTAGAAATTATCCAGTAAATGTATTGTGAACTGCTTTGTGACTATGGTGATTTGTTAAGTCTTTCTGATCCTTGGTTTGATTATCTCAAATATATGAGTATCACCAATTTTATAAAGTGGCTCTAAAAATTAAATGAAAGAAAAATAATTCTCCTTCCCCATATATTGAACACTTTCAAAATTATAGGCATTGTGTCCAGGTTTTTACATACTTACGTGATAGAAGTCTCCTAACAACCCTCTCTTTTAAATTACAAGCATTTTGCCATGATTTTTACACATGTACATTATGGAAGCCTCGTACCAATCACATCTTTTAAAGATCAGCAAACTGAGGCTCAGACGAGTTAAAAACACATTCACCATCAAATCATAATGAGGGATGGAACTGGGATTCAAATCCGATTCTCTCTGATGCCAAAAATGGTGCAATTTAATGAGGACCAACTTACACCCAGAACATGGAGGGCTCAAAATATGTGGATTCCCTTTTCTGCCCCCTCATGTGGGAATTTCAATAACTTTCATTGCCTCAGAGCAATCCTAAACTCCCTCCCAGGTTGCCTTGCAATGGCCCCCTTATTCTTGGGGATGATTAGGAATCTGCATTTTTGGACCACAAGCATCAATAAAGAGTTGTGTTGATCAAGAAATAAAATTTTCTAGGCCATAGGTTACTGTGAATTGTCTAGCTTCTCTGCAAAAAATAAAGGGGCTATTCCATGTAAAAAAATCACAGGATCCACTGAATCTGTGCAGAAAGACTTAGAACTATACTGCAGGAGCATCTTACTGACAGCTGCGCATGAAGACCAGCCAAAACACACAAAGCAAAAGCACCTCCAATGACCAAGTGTGGTGGCTCTTGCCTGTCACCCCAGCAGTGTGGGAGGCCAAGGTGGGTGATTCACTTGAGGACAGGGGTTTGAGACCAGCTTGGGCAACACAGTGAGACCTTGTCCCTACAACAAAAAATCATTTTTTAGTATTAGAATCAAGAAGAATACTTCTAACCCCTTGCCGTTGCTTAAGGGTAGAGAGCTTCGGTCTAGAACTCAAGATATGAAACCCTGTGTCCCAGTGTAGCTACTTAAGTTTAAATACAAGAGCTGTCAGACATTTCCTCTAAAGCAACGAAATCTATAGCATCCATTTTGCACTTTGAAAACTTAGTTTTTGGCCAGCCGCTAGGAAGAATAAGAGGGCCCAGAACTGGGTATATGGGTAGGGAGGGGAAAAGAAACCGGCTGGATACCACAGGGAAAGACGAAGGGATGGAGACGCCAGTCAGAGCCAGTCCTCATGCTTGGGGCCTGGACCTAGGAAAGGAACTAGGTGAAGAAGGGAGGAGCCCCAGGCTGTGGATGTCTCTGGGGGAACCTTGGTTCAGCAACGGCCAGAGGAGCTCCTGAGGCCAAGCGGTATCTGTCGCCTCCCTACCTTTGGGTGTCTTCTGGTCGCCAATGTGCTGCAGGTCATGGCTCCGGAATCAAATTGGGCTCAAATTGTGCGAGTTCCAACACAGTGGAGCCTGGCGCTACTCCCACCTCCACCTCGTGGATCTCAGAGCTGCAGGATGGCTCTGTCCACCGCACCCTAAGCTGGCCCCGCTTGGTGCTGGCATTGGGGACCGTATGTTCTGGTCGTCTCTGCTCCTTTCTGCTGGTTCCTGTGCTTTTGCTGGCCTCCCACTCATAGATATCAGAGCCACAGGACGGCCCGGCAGAACCCCTGCGCTAGCCCTGCCGGGGACTGGTTTTGGTGCACATGCGACCGGTCATCGTGGTCCCCATGGGGCACCTCTGCTCTTCTCGAGGCAGCTTGGGCCTTCGATTGCCCCCACGTCTACAGAGCTGAGCACCTGCCGCCTCTCCGCTGGAAAGGCGACCAAATGCCACCAACTTAAGGCACCCACTGAAGGCTACGAACTGAAGGCCGGTTGCCCTGCCAACAAGATCGTGTCCTGCTTAGGAAGAATCAATCAGTCTTTGAGTTCCCTCCACGCGCTGCCCTTCCATTTGTGACGTGGGAGTCCAGGAACTGACTCACAAAGCGGCGGCCCCCAGCGACCCCGCCCCACCTTTCATTTATTCGTAGCTGGTAGCAACTTTCAGGTTTCCTCACTGTGAATTATGAATATGAATTATGATAAAATTACTGTATCCTAATGAACCTCATGCACTATCTGACAGCCAAAGTCCCCTCTTCCCCCTTGGCCTCTGAGTTTTTTTGAAACTAGAAAGAAGATACATTGCTGCAGGTGCTTTCAGAAGAAAACATTGCCACGACGTAAGGTTACTCTGTGATGTCAAGTCATATTTCATATGTCATACATATTCATACTTATATTCATAATTCAAAACGCACGTATTCAATCAAATTAACAGGACTAAAAAGGAAATTTTCTAAAATTTATACACTAAGTACATTATATTTTTCTAATGATCACTTTGATAGAGCAAACTTAGAATCTACGGTTTCAACAAATGAAGAGGCTTATGCAAGAGAAAATCACCACGTAACACAAGATTTTCAATGTGATCAACATTGTTACTTTTCACTAGCAATTATCCACTCAATAGATTGTGAACTGCTTTGTGACTATGGTGATTTATTTAAATTACTGATCCTTTGATTATCTCAAAAATATAAATAATACCAATTTTATAAACTTGTTCTAAAAATTAAATGAGAGAAAAACAATCCTCCTTCTCTATATATTGAAAACCTACAAAATTAGTTACATTGTGTCCAGATTTTTACACACTTACCTTATTGAAGCCTCATCACAACCCCGTCTTTTAAATTACAAGGATTATTCCCAGATTTTTAAACACTTAATTTATGCAAGTCTCATAACAATCCCATCTTTTATAGATGAGCAAACTGAGGCTCAGACGAGTTAAAAACACATTCACCATCAAATCATAATGAGTGATGGAACTGGGATTCAAATCCAGTTCTCTCTGACACCAAAGGTGGTGCAATGTAATGAAGACCAAGGTATATCCAGCACATGGAGGGATGAAAACATTTGGATTCCCTTTCTCTACCCTCTTACATGTGAATCTCAATGGCTTTCACTGCCTCAGAACAAACCTAAACTCCCTCCCAGGTTGCCTTGCAGAGGATCCCTTCTTTTTGGGGACGATTAGGAATCCGCATTTTTGGACAACAGGCATCTATAAAGAGTTATGTTGATCAAGAAATAAAATTGCCTAGGCCATAAGTTACTGTGAATTGTCTAGCTTCTCTGTAAAAAATAAATGGGCTATTCTCTTTATTTTTTGTTATTCCACTATTGACAATAGCCTAGAATCAACCTAAGTGTCCAAGAAGACTTGATTTATCCTTGAGGATTACTAATGTTTTCACTGTGGTCATTGTGGTAGATTATGTTACCATTCTCCCATTATCTGGTCTTCCTGCTGCAGTGGCCCTCTCTCCTAGAAGATTATACATTTCTGTCCTATTGAAGGAAGAGTCAGATTCAGACATGTCACCTGTTTGGCGAGTGAAATGCAGATAGAAGTGGCATGTGTAAATTGTAAGCAGAAAATTTCCTTTTACAAGGATCTGGGAGCCATCCCTTTCAAGTGTAATCCTCCAGAAAGATAATACCTTATTTCCCAGTCTCCATGAGACAGTAAGAGCCTAATCTTGCTCCAAATTGTAAAAATTACCTTATATAATAAAGATGAAAGAAAATTTATTTTCCCTTTGAGAAAAGATAGTTAGCAAAGACAGGTGGCCTATGATCGCCCCCTTACCCTCACTTTCAAAAACTCCACTGCCCTTTGTATCAGGGGAGCTGAGTTCAGACTGGGTCTGGCCTCTCTCCCATATTGCAATAGCTTGAATAATATCTTCCTTACTTATTTAACTTTTTCCAGTGCAATTTTTTCTTTGACTCTTTCCTCCCTCTCTAAAACTTATGTTGAAATTTTAGTAGGATTCAAGGCAGCGAATCTCGACCCTTGAATATATAAAGAACCTTTTAAGATTAAAAAACCCATGTTATCTTCCATAAGTTATGTCTTCAGACTATTGCCTTATTAAAAGTTTCTAGTTCTTATTTTTGCATTGAATAGGAGAATGATGATTTTTAAATAAGTTCCTACTCACTTATAATTTCTACTATCACGGTTTTATTGCTTTTCATGGCAATAGATTCCTCTCGTTCAACAAGAAGGCCAGAACAAGGAAGTACAGAAAAATCTCAATATATCTCACAAAGTTATTTAACATGGACAGTATTATTTAGTATCTTTAACATCCCTATAAAATTGATGCTATTATTATCCCTCTTTAACAGGATATTAAAACTTACATACTGTAAATAACCAGCTGAAAGTCATATAGCATGGAAAATACAATAAGCATACAAAGAAGCAATGGCATTAGAAGTGGAGAAGGGTGAAGGATTAAAAGGCTAAACTTAGTTTGGTTAAGAGAAAAGAAAACTAGAAGGTGGCAAACTCTTGTTGGAAAGGGGAAGGATTTGGGCAGAGCAAGGTAGTGGAGTAGATCTCTCCAATAATCATACCCCTACGGACACATCTATATGAACAACTATCCACATATGAAATTAACTTTACAAGAGCTAATGAACCCTGAATACATGAGTGAGTCTATGAAGCCGCTTTGGACTGCAAAGAAGAGTAAAACCATGCTTGGACAGTAAGGGAAACAGTACTCTGTGACTGTGATACTCCTCTCCCAGGCCATAATGGTATTATATGCAGAAAGTCCTCCTGAACTCACAGTTCTTACACTGAATAAAGTGAGCAGAAGTTGAATATTTTTTCCACCATATTGAGTGCCTTCACAGTAGACTCACTCCTGCATCAGCCAGCAAGCAGCACCATGACTATCAACAGAGCCGAACAACCAGAGGCATGCTAGGGACATAGAGAAGGGATTGGGTTAGCAATACTTACTATACGAAACTTAGCAGTGGCTAGCCATTCCTACCAGAGGAAACATTATACCAGACAGGTTGTTTATGGGCACCAAGCTGTGCGAAACATGATACACAGACTGTCCAGATTTGATGTCATTACTTGTTCTCCCCCCACAGACAGCAGCTTTCTGTGGGTCACTCATGGGCCCGTCCAGTTACATTGCATCAGTGGTGAAGCCCCATTGCAAAACTTATGTCTAACCATTGCTTTGGCACCTCCTAATGCTAAAATGGAATATAACGGAAATCCACACAGAATTTCTAAACAAGCCCACCGAGAAACAGTCAAAAACAAACACAGACTGAGAAGATTGAAATAAATATTTAATTCATCAATGTGTAGACAGAGATGTACATCTACAAAAATAAGAATAGCCTAGGAAAAACTGTCTCACCAAATGGAGAAAACAAGGTGTTTGGACCTAAAGACATGCAAATGAATGATGTGGCAGACAAAAAAATTCAAATAGCTGTTTAAAAAAAAAAATCTGTGCACTTCAACAAAGTACAGATAAACAATATGGAAATTTTTGAGAAATTCCACAAAGAGTTTAAAATAATGGGAAAAAATCAAATGGAAATCCTGCAGGTGGAAATTTCAGTAAACAAACTGAAAAATGAACTACAGGGCATCAAGAGCAGAACTGATCAAGTAGAAGAAAAAAAGCAGTGAGCTCAAAGACAGGCTCTTTGAAAACACACTGTCAGAGTAGAAAAGAGAAAAAAATTAGAAGAAACAAAGAAAACTTATGAGATCTATGGGACAGCATCAAAAAAACAAATCTACAGTGTTAAAGTGGAACTAAGAATGAAAAAGAGTTAGAAGCTTATTCAGAGAAATAACAGACAACTTTTTAAACTTGGAGAAGGATTAAGATGTTTAGGATGGCCAAAGCTCACTAATCTGATTTAATCTGAATAAGACAACCAAAAGACATATTATAATGAAACTTTTAAACGTCAAAAACAAAGAGTAGGTCCTGAAAGCACTAAGAAAAAGGAAGCATATAACACATAAGGGAATTCCAATGTGCCAGGCAGCAGACTTCTCAGCAGAAACAATACGGGCCAGTAGAGAGTAGGATAATAGAATCAAGGGCTGAAGAACAAAACTGTCAACCATGAATACAGTATCCAGCACAGCTCTCATTTAGAAATGAAGGAGAGGCTAAAACATTCTAAGACAAACAAAAGATGAAGGAATTCATTGTAACCATACCTGCCTTAAAAGAAATGTTAAAGAACAGTCTTCAAACTGAAAGAAAACGGCACTAATATGTAATACAGAAAATTGGAAGGTATAAATCTGCAGGTAAAAATAAATATTCAGACAAATTCAGGATGCTCTAATATAGTAACAATTGATTGTAAACCACTTACATGTTTTTAGTAAGAAGGTTAAAATACAAAACAAAAATAATAACAACTACAATAATTTGTTAAGGGATAAGTGATGTAAAAGATGTAAATTAAGACATCAAAAATGCAAAATGTGGGGGAGTAATTGAGTTAAGGAGCAAAGTGATTGCTTTTCCCCATTTCTTCTTATCAGAATTAAGTTGTTATCCATTCAAAATTACCTACTGAAACTATAAAATATTCTTCGAATGCCTTATAGTAACCAAAAAGCAAACATTTTTATTAGATACACTAAAAATAAAAGAACAAGAAACAGAAACACACAGAGAAAATCACTTAACTAAATAGGAAGACAACAATGGGACAAAAAGGTACAAAAATTCTGATAGACAACAAGAAAACAGTATATGGCAGTACAAGTCCTTATCTATCAATAATTACCTTGAATGTAAATAGATTAAATTATCCAGTAAGAAGACAGAGAATGGGTAAATGGATTAAAAACAAGACCTAACTATATTCTTTCTACAAGAGACTCCCATCATCTGTAAATACACATATAAATTGAAAGTGACCAGATGGAAAAATATATTTTATGACAATGGTAATCAAAAGAATTCAGAAGTAGTTATATTTATATCAAATAAAATATACTTCAAGTAAAAACTGCAAACACAGAAAAACAAGGCCATTATGTAATAATAAAAGGGTCAGTACAACAAGAGAATACAATAATTGCAAATATATAATGCATTCAACATCAGAGAACCTAAATATATGAAGCAAACATTAATAGATCTAAAAGGAGAGACAAAAAACTGTACAATAATAGTAAGAAACGTCGACATCCCATTTTCAGAAATGAACAGATCATTGAGAGAGAATATCACCAAAGAAACATTTAAACTGCACTCTAGATCAAAAGAATTTAACAGTTATTTACATAATATTTCATCCAACAATTGCATAATTCACTGTCTTTTCACCTGCATATGGAATATTGTCCATGATAGATATGTTAGACCACAAAACAAGTCTTAGCTAATCAAAAAATCAAATCATATCACGTGTTTTTTTTTTTGACCATATGGAATAAAGCTAGAAATAAACAACAGGAGGAACTTCAGAAAGAGTGCAAATACGTAGAAATTAAACAACATATCCTTAAACAAAGAATAGGTCAACGGAAAGAAAATTTAATTTTAAAAATGTCCTAAGACAAATAAAAATGAAATCAGAACATATGAAAACTTATGAAATACAGCAAAACAGTCCTTAGAGGGAAGTTTATAGCAATACATTTCTACATCAATAAATAAGAAAGATAATGAATAAACCATCTAACAATGTATTTCAAGGAACTATAAAATCAAGAACAAACTAAGACCCAAATTAGCAAAAGAATATAAATATCAGAGCACAAATATACAAAATGAAGACAAAAAATACAAATGACTAATTAAATGAAGGAATCTTTTTTGAAAAGGTAAAATTGACAAATATTTTGACAGACTAAGAAAAAAAGAGAAAATTCAAATAAAATCAGAGATGAAAAAGGATATACTATGGTAGACTCTAGAGAAATATGAGGAATCATGAGTAAGTACTACAAACAATTATACGCCAAAAAATTGAAAAACTTAGAAGAAATACGTATGCTCTGGACACATATAACCTATCAAAATTGAAGAAAGAAGAAATAGAAAATGTGAACACACCAATGACAAATAATGAGATTGAAGGAGCGATTTAGGCTCTCAGTCAAGGAAAATACACACAGTAGCTCACACCTATAATCTCACAGTTTAGGAGCCCAAGGCAAGAGAATCACTAGAGGCCAGGAGTTCAAGATTAGCCTGGGCAACACAAAGAGACTTCATCTCTAAAAATAAAAATAAAAATTATCCAGGTATAGTGCTGTGTATGTGTACTCAGGAGGCTGAGGCAGGTCAGCTATGACTGCACCACTGTATGCCAGCCTCAGTGATAGAGTGAGACCCTGTCTCTAAAAAAATAGAGGAAGAAAGAAAAGTTCACGACTTGGTGGTTTTCACGACAAATTCTACAAAACATTTAAAAAATGTTTTGTAAAAGGCATCCAAATTGGAAAAAACAGTCAAATTGTCCCTCTTTGCAGATGACGTTATCATATATGTAAAAAACCCTAAATACGCCACTGAGAATCAGAAACAGTAAATGAATACAATAAGGTTTCAGCATACAACAGCAACATAAAAAATCAGTAACATCTCTATACACCAATAGCAGACTATCTGAAAAAGGAATCAAGAAAGTAATCCCACTTAAAATAGCTATTAAAAAAACAAAATACCTACAAGTAAATTAAGCCATGGAAAGATTAAAATTATTAAACATTGATAAAAGCAATTAAAAAATTAAAATAAACAGAAAGATATCCCTTGTTCATGGACTAGAAAAATTAATATTGTTGAAATAACCATACTACTGAAATCAATCTATAAATCCAATATAATCTCTATCAAATTTCCAATTTCATTCTTCACAGATATTAAAAAAATCTTAAAATCCAAGTGAAACTACAAAACATCCCAAATAGCCAAATAAATCTTAAGCAAAAAGAGCAATACTAGAGGTATTACACTATCTAATTTCAAAATATATTACAAAGCTATCTTAACTAAAACAGCATGGTATTGGCATAAAAACAGGCACATAGACCAGTGGAACAAAAATAGAGAGCCCAGGCATAAATCCACACATTTGCATGCAACTTATTTTTGAAAAAGTGCAAACATTCAATGGGGAACATACAGTCTTTTCAACAAATTGTGCTGGGAAAAGTGCATATCCACATACAAAAGAATGAAAGTAGACCCCTATCTCTCATCATACACAAAAATCAACTCAAAATAAATTAAATATTCAAATGTAAGACCCCAAACTATGAAACTAGTAGAAGAAAACATAGGTGAAATGTTATATGTCATTGGTCTGGTCAAGGACTTTTTAGAAAAGACACCAGAAGACATGAAAAACAAAAGCAAAAATAAACAAATGTGATTACACCAAATAAAAACTTCTGCACTGCATAGGAAACAATCACAAGAGTGAAGAGACAACCTACAAAATGGGAGAAAATATCTGCAAACTATTCACTTGATAAGGGGTTAATATCCCAAATTTATAGAAAACTCAAACAACTCAATAGCAAAAATGCAAATAATTGGATTAGAAAATAGTCAGGAGAGCTGAATAGACATTTCTCCACATTAGACAAAAAAATCACCAACAGGCATATGAAAAAATGCTCACCATCACTAATAATCAGAGAAATGTAAGTCAAATCCACAGTGAGATATTATCTCACCCTGCTTAGAATGCTTTTTATGAAAAAGTCAAAAATAACAAATGCTGGCAAGGATGTGAAGAAAGGGGAATGTTCATACACTGTTGGTGGAAATGTAAATTAGAGCAATTTTTATGTAAAACAATATAACTTCCAAAAACATTAAAAATAGACTTATCACATAATCCAGCAATCCCACTACTGGGTACATATTCAAAGACTATTAAGTCAGTATGTCAAAAAGATTTC
The DNA here is from genome assembly GCF_028885655.2 of Pongo abelii. Lineage (NCBI taxonomy): Eukaryota > Metazoa > Chordata > Mammalia > Primates > Hominidae > Pongo > Pongo abelii. The sequence continues at coordinate 10,335,338 of NC_072002.2, forward strand.
TGGACTCTCATGATTATTACAGCACTATTCACAATAGCCTAGAATCAAACTAAGTGTCCATCAATGAATGAATGTAGAAATAAAATGTGGCATATATGCTGTATTTGGCCATTCTTGCATTGCTATAAAGAAATACCTGAGATTGGATAATTTATAAGAAAAGAGACATAATTGGCTCCTGGTTCCATGGGCTGTACAGGGAGCATAGTGCCAACATCTGCTTGACTAGTCAGGAAGCTTGAGAACTCATTCAATATCATGAGGATAGCACCAAGCCATGAGGGATCCACCTTCATGACCCAAACACCCTCTACCAGGCCCCATCTCTAACAGTGTGTATTACAATATAACATGAGATATGGGTCAGGACAAATATCCAAACTATATCATATGCACATTTGGCCATAAAAAAGGGTAAAATCGTGTCACTTGTGACAACATGAATGAGCATAGAGGACATTGTGGTAAGTGAAATAAGCTGACCACGGTAAGACAAATATCACATGATCTCATTCATATGTTAAATCTAAAAACACTAATCTAACAGAGAGTAGAAGAGTGGTTACCAGACTGGGAAAGATAGGGAGAAGAGGTCTTAACAATATGTCATGTATCAAAATATCACATTGTACCCCATCAACATGTGAAATTATCATGTATCCACTTAATAAAAGAAAAGAAAAAAGAAAATGGAAGAGTCAAGATACTGGGGCACTGGAAGAGATAGAAGAGAAGGTGAGTTGGCAATCAGGAAGAGAGAGTCTGAAAGAGCAGGTCACAGAGTGGAACATTAAAGTTTATAACATTAGAAATCAATTTTTAAGTTGTTGAAAAGTTAAGTTTATAGTCACAAAAGTGACTAGCTCAATTGAAGTGAAAGTAAAAGTCAATGAAAGATTAAATTAGAAAATATATTGCTTGGCATTTAGTAGTTACTTCAGAAATATTAATAAATCTTAAGAAAATTAAGAACACCAAAGCATTCATAGTGAACCATTATCATAATACGAATTTAGGTGGTAATATTTTATTCTTTCCCGTGAAGGGAGTAATTCAACAGTCTTGATTATAGGTTAGAAAATGATTTCTCCAGGTGTGAACCCACTGACTCATTCATTGTATTTGAATTTTTTGGGCAATTTGTTTCAGGAGAAAATGGAAAGATTTTAAGATGGACCAACGAAATTACCACTGAGTGTCTTTAATAGAAATCTCAGCCTTGTCTAGAATAACCTGGGTTATCTGTTTCTATGGGGTATCTGTGCCTTTTGTTTTCTTTGTTATTTGCAATTCTGTTAGTTGTAGATTACTGATAGTAATGCAAATATTCTTGTCTATAGACAGGCAAATGATTGATTTTTGTGGAAGTATAATTAATTTTCCTTTTTCAACCTTCCATCAAGAAGTCAGTTTTGAACCTATCAAGCAAATTTATTTCAGTGTTCCTTAGTGCCTAGATATGTGTCGCTCTTAATTTTCCATAAAACTCTATAACATCTTACTGGCTCCCTCATTAAATAAATGAGTTAAACAAAAATCTTAGACAAGTGTTCATTTTATATTTGTAAGTCATAATTTACCCTATTTTAAGAAATTTTCCTTTACCATTCCTAAAAATACAGATTCCTATGCCCCATGCTAGACATATTGAATCAAAATCTCAGGCCTAAGGCCCAAGAATTTACATTGTTAGTAAGCTTTTCAAGTGGTTTTTAGGCATACTAAATTGTATTAACCTTTACCATTCTAATTCTTTAAACTTGAATTATTGTATTTATAATTCCATCTTCATCAAAGTAAACTTTTGGTTAGCAAAAACGGTAGAAACTCCCTTATTCAATCAGATTGGGACCAGTAATAAAGAGATTAATCACAAATTTAAATTAGATGGAGGAATCATAAGAAGTATTAGATGTAAGTCCTTAAAACTTAACTTTAATTTAAAAGACGTGTAAATAAATTTGCCAGAATTTTGATGACAAGGTCAAAGCCTTGCAAGGATTCAGAGTGGAGTTTCTTGTGGAAACTACGCCAATGATATGTTGTCATTGATTTCTTGTTCACTTTCTGTGAAGACAACTGGAGTAAAGCAATCTGAAATCCTAGATGACACAATTTTTCCCATTTGTTTCTAGTTGTCTTGCCAACAGTTAAGCTGTCAGCAACTGTTTGAGTTTCTCATTTTTCCAACAAATTTAGTTAATTTCTCAAAGAAACAACAATACTACTCTTGTTATACTCATTTTCTCAGTTTACATAATATTTATTTATTTATTTATTTTGAGACGGAGTCTCGCTCTGTCACCCAGGCTGGAGTGCAGTGGTACGATCTCTGCTCACTGCAAGCCCCGCCTCCCGGGTTCATGCCATTCTCCTGCCTCAGCCTCCCCAGTAGCTGGGAGTACAGGCACCCGCCACCATGCACAGCTAGTTATTTTGTATATTCAGTAGAGATGGTGTTTCACCGAGTTAGCCAGGATGGTCTCGGTCTCCTGACCTAGTGATCCGCCCGTCTCAGCCTCTCAACATAATATTTAATTAAATCACATAACTACAAGAAGAAGAACAAATGGCTTAAACATATTTAGGAATGAACACAGCTTCCTCTTAGAAACTATACAATTTCTGTGATGGAAGGAGAAACATACAGGCATTAAAAGTAGCTCAAAGGCTTTCAGTTTGCAGTAGACATCAGTCAATAAGTTGTACAGGGGTACCAGAAAGTGCTGATTGCAAATTAGTTAAGTGGATGTCAGTTAAGGCACTTAATTTGTAAAGCACTTAATTTGTAAGGCACTTAATTTGTATCTTAATTTGTAAAGTGAATGTTCTAAAACTGGGTTCACTTTTGTTATAAAGGACCAGATGATAAATATTTTAGGCTTTGCAAACCATACGGTCTCTATAGCAACCACTCAACTCTACCATTGTAGCAGGAAAGCACCATAGATTCATGGATGCCCAAGAAAACTTTATTAAAACAGGCAGCTGGTCTGAGGGCCATGTATATATCTTGCTGTTTTCATACAATTTTCTAAGTTAGTAATTCCCTGCCTTTTTAACAATTAAGGATTACTTTTAATCCTCTCCTCTGATTTTATATTTCAAAAGCCTTAAGAAAGACCCACAAAATATATTTATTTTGTAATTTTGGGGGGTTCTTATTTTACTAATAAGTAATCAATGATATATAAAGGCTACCCACTAGGTCAGTAAGAAATAATCAACATTATTAACTCTAATGACTTAGTTCTGGATAGAAATAAAAAGTATTCAACTATATATATATATATATAACTTAAAACCTGTATAGCTTTTTCTGGTGTAAGTATATAACTTTTCGAGATTTTTCAAGTATTAAATACAACTTTTGGGAATCCTCACACCTGGCTCCCTATCTCCCTATGATGACATTGAAGAATTCCTTAGGATTCTGGGAATCTTAAAATGAAAGTCACTGCTCTGTAGGAATGAATGATTGAATGAATAAGAAAGGGAAGGAAGAAGAAAGAGCATGTTTACTAAATGTAAATTAATCATCAAGGAACGTTTATTTTATTAATAAATTTGTCAACTTTAGGTTGCCAAATCTAACAAGATACCAACATGGCATTCATGGTGATCACACCTCTAGTCAAATTTTATTTTAGTTCATTGACTATAGTATTAATATCCTGAAATACTCAAAAATTCTGTCCTAATTCTGTGAATAATTCACTTATTAATCACCCTGTATACTACTTAATGAATGGAATGGTGCTTGGAATAAAGATAATCACAGGGCTAAAAGGGTTTTCTCTAGAGGCAGGTTATAGGATTTTTTTGTCTGACTGGAATAAAACAAAATTAATCAATATTTTCTGCAACCAGTGGCTTTTGACTTAGTCGTCTATTAATATCTATCAATCACTATAACCTCAGTCCTATTTCCTCCATTCTTCTTTTTGCTATCATAAAAACTTGTCCATTTTTTTCCTGTTAGATCTATATGTTTCTCCTCTTTTCTTTTCATCAAAACAACTGGACATCAACTTAGTACAGATAGTGCAATTGAACCGAACCCTACAGAACTCACTGTTTCCATTTACATAACTTACATAACTGTCAAGCTGAAATCACTCTCAATTTTTTTTAATTCAAAATTTTAATTTCATTTAATCATATTTATTTATTCATTAATTATTTTGAAAATAATTTTAACTTGTATTTTACATTCAGGGGTACATGTGCCAGTTTCTTACATGGCTATATCTCATAATGCTGAGTTTTGGGGTACGAATGATCCCATCATCCAGATGCTGATTTGGTATGGTTTGACTCTGTGTACCCACCCAAATCTCATGTTGAATTATAATTCCCAATGTAGGGGGAATGACCTGGTGGGAGGTGATTAGCTCATGAGGGCATATTTCCCCCTTGCTGTTCTTAGATGGTAAGTGAGTTCTCATGAGATCTGATGGGTTAAACATATGGCACATCCCCCCTGGCTCAGTTAGTCTCCTGCCACCATGGTAGAACGTGCCTTGCTTCCCCATTCACTTTCTGCCATGATTGTAAGTTTCCTGAAGCCTCCCAGCCATGCTTCCTGTACTGCCTGTGGAACTGTGAGTCAGTTAAACCTCTTTTCTTTATAAATTATGCAGTCTTGGGTAGTTCTATATAGCAGTGTGAGAACAGATTAATACATGATCACGATACCCAATAGTTAGTTTGTCAAACCTTGCCTTCCTTCTTCTCCCCTCTAGTAGTCCCGGTGTTTGGAAGGTGGCCCCTATAAATCTCATGGAGAAATGTAATCCTCAGTGTTGGAGGTGGGGCCTGGTAGGAGGTGTTTGGGTCACGGGGGTGGATCTCTCATGGCCTGATATCGTCCTTGTGGTAGCGAATTCTTTCAAGATCTGGTTGTTTAAGGGTGTGTGGTACTAACCCCCACTCCCATTCTCTCTTGCTCCTGCTCTGGCCATGTGATGAGCCTAGTCCCTCTTCGCCTTCCATCATGAGCAAAAGTTCCCTGGAGACTCCACAGGCGTCAAGCAGATGCCGTCACGATGCTTCCTGTACAGCCTGCAGAGCTATGAGCCAATAAAATCTCTTTTCCTTATAAATTACCCAGTCTCAGGTATTTCTTCATAGCAATGCAAGAATGGCCTAATAATACTGTGTGGATGCACCACATTTTATTGATACAATCCACTGTTGATGGGCAACTAGGCTGACTCCATGTCTTTGCTATTGTGAATAGTGCTGCGATGAACATGCAAGTGCATATGTCTTTTTGGTAGAATAACTGACTTTCTTTGGGACATATACCAGTAATGGAATTGTTGGCTTGAACGGTAATTCTATTTTAAATTCTTTGAGAAATTTCCAAACTGCTTTCAACAGTGGCTGAACTAATTTACATTCGCACCAATTATGTGTAAATGTTCCCTTTTCTCCACAGCCTCCCAAGATCTGTTGTTTTTCGATTTTTTAATAGTTGCTATTCTGACTGGGGTAGGATAGTATATCGTTTTGGTTTTGATTTGCATTTCTCTCATGATTACTGATGTTAAGCCTAATCATTGCCACCAGAAAACTGGGAAAATACAGTGTCGCTTGCCAAAATAAATTTTTACTTTAACTTAAAAATAATCAATTGAGTAGTATATGTCTTCCAGCAAATTTAAGAAGTAAATATTTAGAAATGTACAGTACCTTGCTGTTAAGTCTTCGCACAAGTATACCAATCGAACATAAAGGCCACCTTAAACTTTCATTTGAAATGAAAGACATTACCATTCAGGACATAGGCATGGGCAAGGACTTCATGTCTAAAACACCAAAAGCAATGGCAACAAAATCCAAAATTGACAAATGGGATCTAATTAAACTAAAGAGCTTCTGCACAGCAAAGGAAACTACCATCAGAGTGGACAGGCAACCTAGAAAATGGGAGAAAATTTTCACAACCTACTCATCTGACAAAGGGCTAATATCCAGAATCTACAATGAACTCCAACAAATTTACAAGAAAAAAACAAACAACCCCATCAAAAAGTGGGTGAAGGACATGAACAGACACTTCTCAAAAGAAGACATTTATGCAGCCAAAAAACACATGAAAAAATGCTCACCATCCCTGGCCATCAGAGAAATGCAAATCAAAACCACAATGAGATACCATCTCACACCAGTTAGAATGGCAATCATTCAAAAGTCAGGAAACAACAGGTGCTGGAGAGGATGTGGAGAAATAGGAACACTTTTACACTGTTGGTGGGACTGGAAACTAGTTCAACCCTTGTGGAAGTCAGTGTGGCGATTCCTCAGGGATCTAGAACTAGAAATTCCATTCGACCCAGCCATCCCATTACTGGGTATATACCCAAAGGCCTATAAATCATGCTGCTATAAAGACACATGCACACGTATGTTTATTGCAGCATTATTCACAATAGCAAAGACTTGGAACCAACCCAAATGTCCAACAATGATAGACTGGATTAAGAAAATGTGGCACATATACACCATGGAATACTATGCAGCCATAAAAAATGATGAGTTCATGTCCTTTGTAGGGACATGGATGAAACTGGAAATCATCATTCTCAGTAAGCTATCGCAAGAACGAAAAACCAAACACCGCATATTCTCACTCATAGGTGGGAATTGAACAATGAGAACACTTGGACACAGGAAGGGGAACATCACACATCGGGGACTGTTGTGGGGTGGGGGGACGGGGGAGGGATAGCATTGGGAGATATATACCTAATGCTAGATGACGAGTTAATGGGTGCAGTGCACCAGCATGGCACATGTATACATATGTAACTTACCTGCACATTGCTCACATGTAACATAAAACCTAAAGTATAATAATAATAATAATAATAATAATAATAAATTAAAAAAAAAGAAATGAAAGACAATTTTTAAGAGGTTAAGGGCTAGCAATTTGTTAAAGTCCTGAAGTTAAATTAGCTCAAGTAAATACAAAGACTTTCCTTTAATTAAAGTCTTTTAAATGAACACTTTAAAGCATAGTTGGTTTCTCCCTCAAATCTTGTCCAAAGCCACTGTTTACAACTCAGTATATCAAAGGTTTCAGACATGATTGTGAAGTTCCCTCAACTTACAATTTGTTATTTGCAACCTTAGATGGCTATCATTCTGGCTTTTCTACCTTTTAGCAACAATAAGCACATCCTTCCCATTTCTCCCCCACCCTGACTTACCCCTCTTTGCATTTAATACATAATTTTTCTCAGAGTGTTCTTACACATCTTTAACTGTAAATATGACAAAAGCACACAGCATAGTACATGTCCCACATATATAAATGTTGTATCTAGTCATACAATTTTCACTTAAAAAAATAAATATTTTATTTTCAAAAAGCAAAGACTCTAGGAATCTTTTCTAGCTGCCAGTCATAAAAACATAAATTCCTGGTTAGATTCCCAAGTATGCCTGACCCTAATAACCCCTTGTGGTACTTGTCAAACACATGTATTCTGAGTCCCATCCATGATCTCCTGAATCAGAATCAGCAGGTGAGAGGCCTGGGAAAACACATTTTAAACAAATGTCCACAGTGATTACGATTAGTAAAACTTGAAAAAAATTTCACTAGGATCTTTATGATTGAATAACCTCACAAACATAGGAAAGTTACTGGAGAAAAATATGAGCAGAATTTCAGAATTCTGCCTTTGCTGAAAGTGTTTGTTCCCTCCTTCTCTACTCATCAAGACCTGACTGCTTATGTAACGCCCCCAAACCACCTACACCTGGAAGGAGTTGAAAATGATTTTAATGAAGAAAAGCTGATGTTTAATTTCAAAACTGATGGTGACAATAGAAGGGAGAAGCATGAATTTTTTCTTGATTCTAACACAAAGCATTGTATTTGAGTCTACAAACGAAATTGGTTTCATTTTTATTTTTTGTAATTTTTCGCCAAACTCTACGCATATATAGAGGCTGGGCAAGAAAGAAAAAAATCCAGAAATATGACATATGCCATCCCTTATTTATTTTCCCATGCGACCAGCCAACAGCTTCTTCACCTAGTCCCTGCTTCAAGCTGACTTTCTGTCTACTTCTCTATCGGAAATGGAGCTTCCCTAAAGACTGCCTCAATGTCAGTTACCCAGAGGCCTTTTTTCCATCTTGTGCTCCTAAACTTCTATGATATTAAATATTACCCTTTCTAGAAATTCTCCTTAGCTTTGATTTTATAATTTTACTCTAACTCTGTTCATTCCTTCTTTTATAGCCTTTCTTTTCTCTATCCCTTTACTGCAGACATGTTTTAAGGCTTTGTTCTTGACCTTCTGATCTCTCCACATTCATTCCCTCAGAGCATGAATCCATTTTCTTGGTGTCGGCCTTCCTGACTATCTGATTATTACCATCATATAACGATGTTGGTGATGAGCATAGCTAACATATCCTAGGCATTTTCCATATACGTTATAATAAGCACCCTATATAATTCCTACCATTTAATTCTTCAACCCTAAATGATACTATTACTAACCACATTGTATGAGATGAGGAAACTGAGATTTTCATCAAAACCATGGAAAGCCAACGTGAGGAGCGCCTGTGTGTTTCCTTTGTTAATGCCTCTGGGCATCATGGCATGTGGATTGAGGTGGAATGGGGATTAGTAAGCACAGCACTCTGAAAACACCAGAAAATATGATAGCGGGTAAGGACGCTCATCTCTGCACATTGAGATGGTTTTGTTTCTGAGTCAAGTTTGAGATGAGCCAATCCTGAATCCATGGTGCCACCAGAGATCACGAATTTAATAAGATCTACGTGGATGCTTGGAACCCAACTGGTCTCTGTTTTCTACTTTAGGGAAAGAGCCACAGCTTGAGTGGGGTGGTTTTGGTGTCACATACGCTATCAATAATACCCACCTTTTTGGTGTCACATACGCGATTAATAATACCCCCCGCTGCAGAGGAATCACGGTGGAGTACTCCTCGTTTCATCCCATGCTCTTGTGATGGATCCCTCTCACCTGTTTACTGATTTCTTTCAAATTCTTCAGCGACCACAGGACCCCGACTTGCCTTCTCTATACTGGATCCCATCACTGCTTTACAGGCCTGGCCTGGTCGCGGCTCCTCACACCAGCGCTGCACGGCTCCCTCCATGCCTCTGCCCTGTTTCCGCCAACAGACAGGACTAGCTTCCTCCATCTCTATCGGGCAAAAGCCTGCCCAGCTCTCAAGACCCTCCTCAGATGCTGCCTCTGTGATTAGGCTTCTTCCTGACCCCTGACCCTGTAACACGCGCCACCATAACTCTCCACCTTAGCCCACTTTCCCACAGCACTCGCGACGTCCGCGGCCCTCAACATGGTGCTTCATTCTATTTTAGGGTATTTCCTGCTTGTTTCCTGCACACACAGTCGCGCGAGGCACAGCCCCGAGTGACCCGCGCACAAGTGGCCCACGCTTCCAGAAGCGCCGCCGCGAGACAGCGAGAGTAACCTGAGCCGCTTCCCGCCCCCGCGGGGACCTTAGCCAGCCCGCAGCTCTAGCGGGAGGCGGTTCCACAGCGCGCATGGCAGCCCCAAAACCATCAGCACCGGCGCCTGGGGCGGGCTTTCCCCACCTCTGGGAGGCATGAATCCTCAGGGGCTCCTCGAGAGGGCGCCAGGGAGCAGATGCGTGCGGACACCTTTCAGCCCTCTGCAGCCGCTGTAGCTCCCCTCCCCCCTCCCCCCCTCCACGCCAGAAATCCGGAAGTGGAAATGTCAGCCATTCAGCGTTTGGGTGAAGACGAAAGGAGGTTCTGGACAGACGTACGCTTTCAGGGAGTGTTTACTTCACCTCCACTTCTGTTCCTCCCCGCCCTGGTGCTGCTCCGGGTCACATTCTCGTCCTGGGCCAGCTTCAGACTCTCTGCGCAGAAGTCTCCCGGAGCCATGGCTGAGTACTCTTATGTGAAGTCTACCAAGCTTGTGCTCAAGGGAACCAAGGCGAAGAGGTGGGTCCTGCAGCTCCGGCGGGAGCCTCCTCAGTTCTTTTCGGATGCACTCCATCCCCGCGAATCCGGTGGAAGCCGTGGTCTGGAGAGCCGGCTTCGTGGCCTCCCAGGCTTCGCCCTGACCCTTTCTGGGCTGGACGGAGGCCAGATCGCAGTTCCTGGCGCCTGTGCAGACAGGTGCAGCCTCCCGCGCGGACGACCCTGGAAACAGGATAGATGGTCGGGTGATCCGTGGATCTGTACCCATGAGTTTCGGTCCCCTGAGGCATCTCTCCAGGCCTCTGCCTGTTGGGTCTGTATTAGTCTGATCTTGTACTTCATGATAATAACTTCCTTTATTAGGGATTATTCTTTTCTCCATTGTCTCTTCTTGGAAAAATTATTGATTAATTTTTTCTAAGCTAATATGTAGAGTGAAACCAGGATGAATCACCCAGTGGTTGAGGTGTATATGGGCTTTGATAGGGATATGGGATGGAACCTGCATTCTGTCATTTACTAATTTTGTAATTTGTGGCAAATTGCTTAATATGTCTGAACTTTCATTTACTCATTAAGAGATCAAGTATCTTTGTACCTCCGTTTACACATTTATACTTTCAGACCATTTTTTATACCTTTAGAAGACTGTGAGGATTAAATGAGAGAACATACATGCAGTAAATACATTGAGCCAAATGTGAGGAGGAGGTCGTAGTGGTAATTTATTAGCTCTTTAGGAGAAAAGTACCTGTGCATTCATATCCCCGCTTCTTTTTTAACTGGCAGATTTGCCTGAGGTTGACTGTACATACAAATATTGAGCATTTCCTCCTGGCCTCCGTGATAAATAGAGGTTTTGATATTGGTAGGCGAGATGGAAAGAAAGTATCAAGGAGTGAGCTGAAGCCACTGCCCTTGAGAGCCCTTTCAAGGAGTCTGGCCTCATGAAGATGCCAGAACAAATGCAGGTATATCCCGAATGAATGTTAGATTTTTACTCTGTGAATTTCCTGTGAGGAATGGTGAGTTATCTTCTGAAAACTTTATGATGAAAATGCAGACAAGAGTGTCTTAAGATTATCGTAATAATCATAATTAATGCTTATATAGCGCTTTCAATGCGCCAAGAAATTGTTGTAGGCACTTTGCACATTAACTTTTTTCAAATCGCTCTTGGGTTTTTATTTTTTATTGCGATGTAATTCATAATTATAAAATTCACCCTTTTGTACAGTCAGTGGTTTTTAGTATATATTCAAGAGGTTCACCACTGTCTAGTTGATCAGCATTTTCATCATCTCAGAAGGAAATCTCTTCCTACCCATTAAAGCAGTCACATCCCATCCTCCCCCTCTCCTAGACCTTGGCAACCACTAGTCTGCTATCTATGTGAAATTGCCTATTCTGAATATTTCCTAAGAAATCATGCAACATGTGGTCTTTTGTATCTGGCATCTTTCACGTATAACATTCTTCAGGTTCATCATTGTTGTAGCGCTTGTTCCTTTTTATGGCTGCGTAGTATTCCATTGTATGGATGTAACATTTTGTTCATCCATTCATCAGTTAATGAACATTTAGGTTGTTTCCCCTTTTTGACTATTGTGAATAATGCTAGTGTGAATGTTCTTACATAAGTATTTTTGTGGGTGTATGTTTTCATTTCCCTTTGGTATACATACTTAAGAGTAAAATTGCTGGGTCATATGGTAACCCTTTAACTTTTTGAGGAATCACAAACTGTTTCCTGTAGATGCTGCATCATTTTACATTTCCACCAGCAATGTGTGAAGATACATATTATCTCTTAATCCTCACAATAGCCTTAAGAGTTAAGTTATTATCCTAATTTTTTAAGTGGGGAAACTGACTCACAGAGAGATTCGATACCTTTTCCAAAAATTACAGAGCTAAGAAGTGACAGAATCAGGATTTAAAATCTGGCAGTGTGACTCTACAATCTGCTTTGAACTTTAACATAATATGTACAAAGCATGAAGCCAATTCTCAGTACTGTATTTAAGAGGGCATAGCAATGTAAGTCTCCTTAAATCAATAATTTATCAATGAAACAGCTTAAAGACTTCCAAGTTTCAATCTTGTGATATTTATTTATCACACAAATCAATATACCTGAACTCATCTATATAAATTATGTCCTGTAGTAAGAAGAAAAAGAGCAAAGATAAGAAGAGAAAGAGAGAAGAAGATGAAGAAACCCAGCTTGATATGTTGGTGAGTCAGTTTTCAGTGTTTTATTCTGAAAAAAGTTAACATTTCTTGAGATCTCATTGAAAATATTTTCCTAGATAGAAATTTATGATGTATTCATATTTGTCTTAAAGTGCTTAAATATTACCTACAGTTGCAAATTGCATTTATTCTTTAGCACAGTAGATGCTACTGATACCTTTACTTCATTGTCAGAACAGAGCACGCGAGAGAAGAATTACAACTCTCTGACTTACTAGGCACCATTAGACTGCTTAATAGCTGCAGATTCTGATACATAATTTTAAAGACTTAATGTAAATGTTATTCAACCAAATATATTTTACAAGTTATTTTCTTTGAATATATATACATTTTCGTTGTAGAAGTCAGTTGCCTCTTAAACAAAGTATCTTCACAGGAAAAGTCATTATTTTGTGAACTCTGAAATGAATGAAAATTTTAAATACAATACCAGGGTAGCCTGTAAATGATACTAGAAATAAACTGACCCAAACACACTTAACCATTCTGTTTTCCATTTAGCTGTTTCCATACTTTTTTTTCTCTCTCTTAAAACTTGGCAAGTTGCATTTTGAAACTTCATAAATTATGGGAGCTTTAAAAATATATAAAATATGGAATGGTATAAAGCTAATGTTCTGGAAGAATCATTGCTTTTGAAATTGCAAATCAACAATTCTAAAATTAAGGTAAATATCTAGGGTGGATATGTAGATGTGGAATTGCTGTGTCAAAGGATAGGTGAATGTTTATATAAGAAATTGCCAAAAATTTTCTAAAGTAGTTGTGCTATTTTAGCCTCCCACCAAGAATGAATTAGTTCTCCACTTACATCCTTGCCAAGAGTTGATGGTGTTATCAGTCTTTTCTCCCAGTCTGAGTTTTACATTTTCAGTTTCTTAATGGTGGTTTTTGGATGGACAGGTTTTTTTTTTTTTTTTTTTTTTTTTGAGATGGTGTCTCGCTCTGTCACCCAGACTGGAGGGCAGTGGCGCGATCTCGGTTCACTGCAAGCTCCACCTCCCAGGTTCACACCATTCTCCTGCCTCAGCCTCCCAAGTAGCTGGTACTACAGGCGCCTGCCACCACGCCCAGCTAATTTTTTGTGTTTTTAGTAGTGACAGGGTTTCACCATGTTAGCCAGGATGGTCAGAAGCTTTTAATTTTTATAAAGCTTAGTTTATTTTTTTTATTTTATGGTTACTGCCTTATCTCTTTGATCTAAGAGATCTTTGCTTACCCCAAAGTCAGGAAAATATTCTACATTGCCTTTTAGAGGCATCACAGTTTTAGTTTTTACATTAAATCTGTCATTAATCTCAAATTAATTTTTGGCATGGTGTGAGTTTGGTTTCAAGATTTACTTTTTTTTTTTAAACATCTTGATAGCCATTTGTGCCAGCACCACTGATGTTTCCTTTTTCCATTAATCCAGTTTCATATCTTCATAAAAAGTCAATTAACTTTCTATGTATTGGTCTATTTCTGGACTCTGTTTTATCGATTATCTGTTTTTCTTTTGGTATATTTCTCTTGATTGCTATAATTTCATGAAGTCTTGAGATCAGGTAGTGTGTGTACTCCAACTTTGTACTTACTATTAGTTTATTAATTTCTACCGTGAAGCCTGTTGGATTTTCTTGGAGAATTGTATTGAGTCCAGATCATTTGGGGGAGAATCAACATCTTAATATTGAGCCTCAATATTTCATAATTTTCAATGTAGCAGTCTTGCATGCCTGTTTAAAAATTTATTCTTAACTATTTTATAATTTTACACTACTGTCAATAGAAGTTCTGAATTTGATTTTCCAGTTGTTTGCTGTCAGTATATAGATATACAGTTGATTTTGGATAGTGACTTTTTAGTCTGATAAGTCTGTTTCACTTATTACTTCTAGTGGTTTGTTTATATAGGAAACGAAGGAATTTGCAATTATGTTTCCTGTGACTATCGTTTTACTTCTTTTTTTTTTAATCCTTATGTCTTGTCTTGCTTTTTATTGGTTTATTATACTGTCCAGGACTTCTATAGTGTTGAACAGAAGTCATGAGAATGGGCATAATTGCATTGTTTCCAAGCTTAGGCAGAAAGCTTTCAGTAGTCCACCATATGGTATGATGTCTGCAGGATCTGCAGAGAAAACCTTTATCAAAATGAGGACATTCCTTTTAAACTTTGTTTCTTGGGAGTTTTTATCATAACGATGGTTAATGCTGTCAAATGTGTCTTTCTGTATCTGTTGAGATGATTATACAACTTTATTCATTCTGCCAATGAATTACATTGGTTTCATTTTCAACTTTTAAACTAACTTTACATCCCTGAGATAAACCCCTCCTGGTTGTGGTGCGTTGTCCTTTGGGATATTGCTAGAGTTGATTTCTAGGTTTTTTTTTTTTTTTTAAGATTTTTATATTGGTGTTGATGGGAGATATTGGACTTTTGTATCCTTTTCTTGTAATGTCTTTATTTGATTTTGGTGTCAAGGTGATATTGGGTGTCAGAAAATTAGATGGGAAGTGCTGTCTCCTTCACCGTTTTTGGAAATAGCTGTGTAAGATGGGTATAATTTCTTCTTTACATGTTTGACAGGATTTACCAGTGAAGTCATCTGAACCTAGAGGGTTTTGTTTGGTTTGGTTTTAATTTTTTGTGGGAGAATTAAGATTTTTTAAGAGATATTTTCAGATTTTTCGGTTGTCAGTTTTGATAATTTGTGTCTTTTAGGAAAATTTCATTTCATCCAAGTTGTTGGATTTATTGGCATAAAATTGTTCAAAATATTCCTTTAATATCCTTTTAATGTCTGTAGAATCTAATCTGTATTGCAGTCTCTTCATATTGGTAATTTGTGTTTTTTCTATTTTTTCCTGGATCAGTCAGTCTAGCTGGAGGTTTATCAATTCTTTATAAGATCACTTATTTTAGATAATTAATGATCTTTTAGTACAGGGGTATTCAATCTTTTAGCTTCCCTGGGCCACAATGGAAGGAGAAGAATTGTCTTGGGCCACACATAGAATACACTAATGATAAGCTGATGAGCCAAAAAAAAAAAAAGGAAAAAAATCTCATCATGTTTCAAGCAAGTTTATGAATTTGTGTTGGGCTGCATTCAAAGCTGGCCTGGGCCACATGCAGCCCTCAGGTTGGACAAGCCTGTTTCAGTGTTACTTATTTTCTCTTTTTATCATTTTCTATTTCATTTATTTTCAGTCTTTTTTTTCCTCCCTTTAACTAATTTTCAGTTTACATCGCTCTTGTTTTATTGCTTCTTAAGAAGGGAGTTAGATCTCTTCATTCCATGTTAATTTTAGTTATAGTCAACACATTTTGTTTCATTTTGATTCCATTCAAAATATCTCCAAGTTTTCCTTGTGATTTTTCTTTTCATGGACACTTGAGTTATTTAGAAATGTATTGTTTTTAATTTCTACTACATAGAGATATTGTAGGTATGTTATTGTTGCTGATTTCTAATTCATTTATAGTATAGTTGGAGAACATACTTTCCTAGTGAATTTCCGTGTACACTTGAAAAGAATGTGTATTCTGCAGATGTTGGTTCAGGGTTTTTTTTATTTTTATTTTTATTTTTTTTGGAGATGAAGTCGTGCTCTGTTGCCCAGCAGGCTGGAGTGCAGTGGCACGATCTTGGCTCACTGCAGCCTCCGCCTCCCAGGTTCAAGTGATTCTCCTGCCTCAGCCTCCGGAGGAGCTGGAATTACAGACACCTGCCACCATGCCTGGCTAATTTTTTTATATTTTTAATAGAGGCGGCATTTCACCAAGTTGGCCAAGCTGGTCTCAAACTCCTGACCTCAGGCGATCCACCCGCCTCAGCCTCCCAAAGTGCTGGGATTACTGACGTGAACCGTGTCACCCGGTGATTCAGTGTTCTTTAGATGTCAGTTAGATCAACTGGTGGAGCTTGTGACTATGCACATCTTCTGTGTTCTTACTGATTTTTTACTCATCCTACAATGTATTGAGAGTTATGTTAAAATCTCCAGCTGTAATTCTAGATCTGTCTACTTAAGCAGTTTTTGCTTAAAGTATTTTGAAGCTGTCATGTGTACTCATTTAGGATTGTTAAGTCTTCCTTATAAATTCAGTCTTTCATTTTCATAACATTTTAACCTTTATTTCTGTTAAATGTCTTGATGCCTAGTGAAATTATTTGACCACACTTTTGCTCCTGTCAAGCCTGGGCCTTTGTTAGTTTGTGCTTATTTATTAGGTTTTTGCCTGTAGACTTAGACAGTGACTCTTACTCTAGGAAAGGTTCATCCTCACGGGCCTCAGCCACATGTTCTAGGTATATTTGATGAGTTCTCTCCACTCTGCTATGTCCCAAATTTGTGTGATCTCTGGCATCTCCAGTCAGCCCTCAGAAGTGCCAGCCACTCTGCAGAGGCCTTGTGGAGCCTGCCTGCTGTAAGCACTCCCCCCAGCCCTTGGCCCTAGACCTGCAGAGAACTTTTGCATACTCTTTTGAGGCCTCACCTGTATGTAGTTCCCTCTTCTCCAGTACCTTATTCTATAAACTTCAAACATGTTAGTACTGCAAGACTCAGCTTAGTGACAGTGACATTTCCTCATTTTTGGAGGTCTCTACCTCTCTCTGTGTGGTCAAGAAACTGCCATTGGGCAGAAAACAGAAGTGTGTGTGAGATTTGCCTCCTGTGTTTTCCTGTTCTCAAATATCACAGTCCTGTTCTGCCTGTGTTCCAATCCCCGAAAACAGTTTTCTCAAATATTCTATCCAGTTTCAGTTTTCTTCGTCATAGTGGGAGGGCAAGTCCATCTTGGCTGGAAGAGGAAGTCTTTCTTCGTCTTTTTCTCTTTGTCCTTCTACCTTCTTTGGCAATGTGGATTTTCTAAACTTGCCGTATAAGTAAGCATGTGCCTATTTGTGAAGGGAAAGAAAAAAACCTTTTAATTTTTTAAAGCTGTTCTGTTGGTTGCTCACAAGGATCTGAAGGGATTGGTAAATAGGATGAAAGAAATTCTGTCTTTCAAATGGAGAATACCATGTGTGACATTAATAAAAATGAGCATGTCTGTAAGCAAGTAGTTTCACTGAGCTCTGCTAGATTCAGAAGCAATTGAACTTACAACATCGTAGTTTGCAAAACACAGATTTGATTTACCCAGGAACTATAGTTAAGTAAGCTATGGGTTAATAGAAGGTCTGTGAAGGGTACTTAGACTACAGTAAGATTGGGGAAGAAAATTCCATTTCCAAATCTAAGCTATATCATTCCTTTGTGCCAAGCACATAATGAAGGCAGATATTTAAGAGGGCCCTTAGCACAGAAGCACTGGGTTAGTCAGAAGGCGAGGTGAGCTGTCACACAGCCTTGATGCTAGAATTAGGGTGCCCTGGTAGTATCTTATCAGCCATGACACTGGTGCATGGGTACTTTTTTTGTTTGAGACAGGCTCTTGCTTTGTTGCTCAGGCTGGAGTGCAGTGACATGATCATGACTCAGTGCACGCTCGACCTCGTGGGCTCAAGCAATCCTCTCACGTCGGACTCCCGAGTAGCTGGGACCACAGTCTTGTACCACCATACGCAGCTAATTTCTTAATTTTTTTGTAGAGATGGGGGTCTCCTTTTGTTACCTAGGCTGATTTTGAACTCCTGGGCTTAAGTGATTCTCCTGCTTCCTCCTCTCATAGTGCTGGAATACAGGCATGCTAGACATATGTAAACATTGTAAACTATATGAAAATATGTGAAAAGCTTTGTTATGCATTGTGAGACAACACAGCGGGAATATTTCACCATCTTCCTCAGGTTTAAAAGGAAATAACTTTAAGCATTTGTTTAAATAGCAAGTAATGTTTCACAGTGGATTCTCTTAAATTAAGCTTGAGCGTCTGCAGCATATACACAGCTTGAGCTGTAACCTGACGTAGAGACAGGCAACTTCAGTGCCCACTGTTCTTAGGATCCACTGCTTTTTCACAGCTAAAACACACAAGTGGCACTGTTAAGTATTATGTTACTTTAGTCGTTAAACATATAAGCATACCTCCAAAGGTTGAATGTAGGCCACTTGCAGAAAGTAAGCAGAATGCTCATATTTAATTCTTGATGATACTGTGTTTAGCTTTCTTATTCTTTGAAATGTCATTGAGAAAAAATACTGGCATCTACACAAAGTAATTTCTTTTTCAGTTGACAATATTATTAGTAATGTTATTGTATCATTTCCCTACTTGGACAGAGTGTGAAAATTTTGAGGAGCTTTTCTGCCAGAAATTTCTTCATTTGCAAAACATTAATGAGATATTATATTTAAATGATTTTATTTAATAATAAGTGTACTTGGTGAACGTGGCATAGAACATACAAAATAAAACTAATTTTAAATTATTAACTATTACATTTATAAGAAAGACTTGCGAATCATACCACTGTTCATAATGATTCTGAATAAAGCATTATTTCTTTTACTGAAAACAATTGTAGCTATAACTCAATCATCTAAATTGTCATTAGTTTTATTGCTTTCTAATCCTCTTTAGCTGAAACTTTAATTTTGATTAATTTTCTTTTTCTCCATTGGCTTTGTGTGTGTGTGGAGGTAAAATACACAGAATATAGAACTTGCCAGTTTTTCTATTTTTACGTGTACACTTCAGTGGCATTTAAGTACGTGTACCATTTTACCTTACCACCAGCATTGCACAGGGTTTCAGTTTCTCCACATCCTGCCCAACATTTGTTTTTCTGGTTTTCTTGGTTTCTGTTTTTTGTTTGTTTTGATAATAGCATTCTAATGGGTGTGAAGTGGTATTGCATTATGGTTTTGATTTATATTTCCCTAGTGACTAGTGATTTTAAGCGTCTTTTCGAGTGCTTATTGGCCATTTGTATATCATCTTTGGAGCAATGTCCGTGTATATGGTTTGCCCAGTTTTGAATTGTGGTATTTGTCTTTTTGGAGTTCTCTTTATAGTCTGGATATTAATTCCTTATAATGTATGTAGTTTACAAATATTTTCTCCATTCTCTGGGTTGCCTTTTACTCTGTTGACAGTGGTTCTTGATGCACGAAAGTTTTTAATTCTGATGAAGTCCAGTTTGCCTATGTTTTCTTTTGTTGCCTGTGCTTTTGATGTTCTAAATAAGAAATCATTGCCAAATTCATTGTCGTGAAGCTTTTACCATTTTCTTCTAAAAGTTTTCTAACTTTAGCTCTTACATTTAGGTCTTTGCTCTATTTTAAGTTACTTTTTGTATTTGGTGTTAGATAAGGGTCCAACTTCATTTTAGCTACAATTTTATGTATTTTAAACTTGATTATGAAAAGCATGAAGTGTTTAGTTGAATAGAAAATTTTGTGCAGTGGAATTAACTGAATCTTTAAAACCTTTTTATTATGGAAATATTTAAACTATTCCACACATAGAAGAATATAATGAGTCCCCCATGTGCCCAGACCCCAGCATTAATTATCAATATTTTGCCAATCTCGTTTCATTTACATACACACCCCCACACACGTTTTTTCCTAGAAAATTTTAAGTAAAATCACAGATATTATGTCATTTTACCCATAATTACATAAATGTACATTTCTTAACGTGGTATGTCTTTCTCTCATCACCTGTTTTGTTCTTTACTTTTATACATTATACTATGTCATTATCAGACCTTGTAAAATTAACGAGAATTCCTTAATATGTCATATCCAGTTAATGATTGACTCATTTCTACTCCAGTTGAAGTACAATTTAGGAGGAGGTTTGAGGATATTTTTTAACATTAAGATATAAACTTTTATAACAACTGGTAAAAAAATTGTTGCTAGAGTCTAACATTTCTATTGGTAAATTGGAAATTAGTATACATAGACATAGATTCTGCTCATTTTGCTTTCAATCTAAAATCATAGTTAAGATTACTGGCTGGGTGCGGTGGCTCACACCTGTAATCCCAGCACTTTGGGAGGCAGTGGTGGGTGGATCACGAGGTCAGGAGTTCTAGACCAGCCTGGCCAATGTGGTGAAACCCCGTCTCTACTAAAAATACAAAAAAAAACTATTCGGGCATGGTGGTAGGCTCTTGTAACCCCAGCTACTCGCGAAGCTGAGATAGAGAATTGTTTGAACCCAGGAGGCGGAGGTTGCAGTGAGCCAAGATCACGTCACTGCACTCCTGCCTGGGTGACAGAGTGAGACTCCGTCTCAAAAAAAAAAAAAAGATTACTATGCTAGAAAGTCTTCCTGTAGAGGCATTTTTAAGAAGCATTATGATAGGCACTGCCTCTGGAAAGCAGGCGTGAATAGATGCCTGAGATCTATCATGAGAGAGACCATTCTTCATATATCAATTTTTACGTTCACATGTTGCCTTTTGTTTTGTTTTAGTCTTTTTTTGAGAGAGGACCTTGCTCTGTCCCTCAGGCAAGAGTGCAGTGGTGTGACCATAGCTCATTATAACCTTGAAATCCTGGGCTCAAGTGATCCTCTTTCCCAGCTCCCCGAGTAGCGATAACAGGCATACACCCCCATGCCTGGCTCTATGTTGCTATTTTGTATTTTAAAAACCTAATCCTGACTGTGCTGGTAGTCGCATGAATCTGTGCACATACATGCAAACAAGTACATGTAAAACTAGTGAAATCTGAATAAGCTTCATGGATTATATCAATGTCAGTTTCCTGATTCTAACAATGTATGATACTTATGCAAGATGTCATCATTGAGACAAAGCGAGTAAAGGATATGTGAGATCTTCATAGTATTTCTTATGACTGCAAAATAAAAAGATTTTAAAACTAAGTTATAATAACAAAGAACTCTGTGTCAAAACTAAAATATAAAGTTGAAATATCAATTTTATTTTTTAGGAATCTGGTGGACAGTAACAAACTTTGGTGAAATTTCAGGAACCCTAGCCATTGAAATGGATGAGGGAACCTATATAAAAGCACTCGACAATGGTCTTTTTACCCTGGGAGCTCCACACAAAGAAGGTTTGTGTCTGGAAGGGAAGATCCTGCCGCAAGTGTAGATTTTAGGACATTCATTCACTTAGGCCAAACTCTAACTAGTCTCAAATGTTTTTCAAAGGAATGGAACCATTGCTTTTGATTCTTCCATTTTTTTAAATTCCTTAATATTTACCAGCCATTGGCAAGTCCCTCTTTCTAATATAAGTGTTTGAAAACATTCCGTATAGTTCCAGAAGAATATCTTTGGAAATCAAAACAATACGAATAATTAATATAGTAAGTGGAAAGAAAAAAGAAAATCTATTTGTGTCAAACATGTTTGAATTTCTTTTTTATTCAGACCTATTACCAAAACTAACCTGCGTGCATTTAACAATTTGAAGTTTCCTCATTTTCTTTAGCCCATTAGAGGAAGCACTAATGAGATACGAAGTAATTAGAAGATAAAAAGCAGTATCATTTGGTCAGCAAGGCCATACATTGAATAAATGAAATCATTTAGCTTTTTTAAATAAGTGCTTATTTATGACTGTATTTTGAAACATAAAGAGAAGCTATCTCAAAAGTTATTAAATAAGCATTATATCACCCTGTCTTACTCAGTGTATAAAATTAGCACTGTAGTTAAAAGAAGGTAAAATAGATCTTGATTCCAAAGATACAGTATTACAGTGACGTCAGTATATCTGAATATTCTTACATTTAATTGCAGAAGAAAATAGCCACTTTTTTAAAGAAAATAATGTCTTTATATTTATAGCAAATGTCAAATTTATTTTCAAATGTTTTTTCTCCAATAGTTGATGAGGGCCCTAGTCCTCCAGAGCAGTTTACGGCTGTCAAATTATCTGATTCCAGGTGAGCTTATGTTGTAATATAATTAGTAACCAGTTATTTTAAAATTTTAATTTTATTCATTAAAAATTTTAGTATCTGTCTTAAGCCCATGGTAATTTTGATATAAAAAATGAAATAGCTTTTTTGAAAAGTAGATTTTATGATCTACTTTTAGTGGATTTCCTATCAATATATAATGCTAGGCTGGAAAAAAGATATGTAAGTTAAAAAATGAAGATTAGTAATTTCTCACACCAAATAAGATAGATTAAAAAAATCAAATAGTACAAAACCTGGTTCACTGTTGCTATGATATTTAAACTCACTGTTTGGAAGTCTAAAGACAAACAGGAAGACTCAAAAAAGGAATATTGTTGAAACCAGCAGAGAATGTTACAGCATCATAACGACAGAAAGAATATTTTTACTCACTATTTTTACAGTATTTTATAAAGTAGCCATTTTATTCTCACCTTGTGCAGAAGTATAGAATGATTCTTTGAATAAAAGATACTGAAAGTGAATTTACATATTTTAGTAATTGGTTACATCAACATGATAATGATTTCTGTTATATAATCATTAACGTATAAAGGAGTAAAAGTTAATTCTGGCATCCAAGGAGATTCTTGGTAAGGTAAAAGTAAACATAATTTTAAAAAATCACATTAAGATGATTATTTCTATACTTTCTTTGAAAGTCTGATGAGTAGGGTGAAAGACAAAGAATAAAAGCAGAGGAAGAAAAAATTCAATAGTTTTAAACTGCTTTACAATTATAAACAAAAAAGGATTATAAAGAAAATTAACTGACAAATGAGGAAAATATTTGCAACAATCTTAATAGGCAGTGAGTTCTTACTCTTCACATGTATCTTGTATAGAATTCATAGCACGGAAGACCCCAGTAGAAAAATTGCGAACAATCAGATCTGAATAGAAAAATGGGCAAGGGACATTACCAGATAATCTAAAAACTAAAAAGGAAAGGAAAAAAAAAAAAACAGTTGTTATTCTAGTTAACTACTAAAATGCAAATTAATAGAATACTGCTTTTTCCATATCAGGTTTTCAAGTATTTTTTTGGAGTCATAATATTTAAAAAAATCCATGATACAAAACATACTGTGGTAATTTGAGGTAAGAATGTAAATGGAAGCAGCATTTTCTGGAAAACAGTTTGATGACATAAAGTTTTAGTAATTTATTATTGAAGTTTATAACTAAAGAGATATAATTGAAGAATGATGAATTTTGAAAATATTTGTTATGTAATATATAACGTACAATGTTTATATTAAAAAAGCAAAATATAAAACTAAATTTAAAACTGCACTGTCCAATATGGCAACAACTAGTCACATGTAGCTTTTTTTTTTTTTTTGGAAGGCACAGAGTCTCACTCTGTCACCCAGGCTGGAGGGCAGTGGTGTGATCATAGCTCACTATAACCTAAAATTTCTGGGCTCAAGCACTCCTCCTGCCTCAGCCTCCTAAGTAGCTGGTATTACATGTGCACACCACCATGCCCAGCTAACTTTTTAAATTTTGTGTAGAGATGGGGTCTCACTATGTTGTCAAGGCTGATCTTGAACTTCTTGCCTCAAGCAATTTTCCCATTGCCTTCCCAAAGCACAGAGATTACAGGAGTAAGTCACCACTCAGCCACATGCATCTTTTGAACACTTGGAATATGTCCAGTCTGAAGTTTTAGATATGTACACAATCACACACATACACATATCATGTTTTGATGTCCTATAATTAATTTTCTCTCAGTTTTTAACTTTCATCTATCTTAGTAATGTACACAATTGCCCTGAAATCTGGCTATGAAAAATATCTTGGTATAAATTCAGATGAACTTGTTGAGTGTTCAGATGCAATTGGACCAAGAGAACAATGGGAACCAGTCTTTCAAAATGTAAGTGCTGTTATGGTTTATAAAAACTTCCTGTTAGTTTAACAGAAAGTCTGTAACAGTCAATCATAATATATTTAAAAAAAAGTAGGATGTAATAGTATAATACATTAAACTGGAATAAATCAGTAAGAACATAGAGCCTTAAAGAGATCTCAAAATAGAGTGCAACAAAAATAGCATTAGTACGTTTCCCCACAATTATTTCTGTATACTCTTAGTGCCTAGATGTGGATCTCATTTCCATTGAAGAACCAGTCAATTTTAGGTCACAGAGTAGGAAAACAGAATAGTTTCTAAGTATCTTCTTTGTAGCAGAAATCATGGATGCTTTCAGAAACATTACAGACTGTAAGTGAACAGTGGAGCTAGCTAAGACCAAGTTGTGACAATTTGTGTATAAAATATAAATAGTAATAATTCATTAAAGTAAATTATCTCTAAAAGACTTTCAGTTCATAAGCTTAAAATAGTTTATGAAAAGATGGTTTTAATATAAGAAGAAAAAAGATAATATACTAATTCTTAATTTTAGTAAGTAGACAGTTGTAGCGTATGGATGTTTTGTTAAATCTTTGTTGATACAGAATACGTAATTTCCTTTTTCTGTTTGTGTGAGAAGTAAAGATTGAACAAAAATATGTGAGTGTTAAACTGTCTTTAAAAAGTAGATAACTATATCAAAAACAGTAAGGACCAGTGGGCACCACGCAGAACAAGCAAATAGAAGATAAGCTCAGCTTTTGAGTAGCAGCTTTGGTAGTATACAATAGTGAACTGAAAATAGGAACTCAGCAGTGTTTTCTAAGATGACAGATTCAACAAACTTCCCACCAGAAAGAGGTAATCACTTAGACTAATTTCCTCATCTCCTAGGATAAATTCTTAAGTCAGTGACTTGAAAACTATTTTGACCCAATCCATTGATAAATGCATTTTTACATTGCAGCCAAGCACATACATATGTGTAACTGAAGCAAGAGTTGTACTTAACAATACTTACTTATCCATGTGTTATGCACCTTGACATTTCTTATTCTCTTTTACCCCTTCCTCTGTGTGTCTGTGTGTATTCCTTTTCCTCCCCACCCACCCAATACCGTTCAGTAAACACTGCGTTGATTTCATTACCTGCTAATGTGTTGCAATCCCTTTGAGATGATCCTACTAGTTATGATGAGATGCTTCTAATAAAAGTTACACCAGTAGAAAATGCCAATATTTCATAAGACCAAGATGATAACTTAGATAGAACTAATAATACAACACTTTAGGAAAGTTCATTTCATTTTATTTTTAGGAAGGACACTAAGTTTCAAAAATTTAAATTTAAATGAAAGAGGGTCTTAAAACTCTATTGCAAAAAGGACTCAGCTGAATAATCTGTGGCACAGGTTTAAATCACCTTGGACCACACCGCCATGTTCCAGGGCTCACCAGGAGCCATCCAGATGAGAGACCACCCAGTCCTTATGACTTGACTAAGAAATTAAATACGTGTTATCAGCACGTTTTTAACTGGATGTGATACAAATTTAACACATTTTGAAATCATTGTATTTATAAATATTTTGTCTAAATGTTATGGTATTCCAAGTTTTCCAAAAGAATCAACCAAATACAGGTTATAAATAAAAGTTATATTTGTTACAGGAGTTAAGCTAACCAAATTTATAACCCAGATTTAGATACACAAGAAAATCAGTTTTTAAAGTTTTGTTTAATAGAAAGCAGTGTAATATATCAAACATTAAACAACTAAAAATATATAAGAATATTTATTTTCACACACAAAAGTCCCCCAGACATTGATTCTTAAATTCAAAACACCAAAGGCATTGTATATACCTTTTCATGTTTTCTAATTGTGAAGAAAATAAATTTTACTTAAAATGCTAATATTTGAATGAATTATGCATTCATAATTATGTTCTTGTCTTTAAAGTTAATTTTTGAAATAGAACTAAATCAGCTTTATCTTCAGTAGATCTTTTAGAAAGGAAGCAATCCTACCTCATCTAATTAGAATTTAGTCCTACTAGGAAGATACACTACAAATGTTTATTGTGGTAAACTTTGAATAATAAAATGAAAGGTGATTTTGGTTTCCTTTTCTATATGTTCTTGTATTATATTTTTCAGGTTTTTCTCTAAGTTCTTTTCTGTGATTTTTAAATCAGGGAGGAAAAATTAATTCAGTCTAAACACTTAATGTTTCTTCTACAAGAAGTATCCTCATGGCTATTTTGTTATTTTGTTTCACTTAGGGGAAAAAGGCTTTGTTGGCCTCAAATAGCTGCTTTATTAGATGCAATGAAGCAGGGGACATAGAAGCAAAAAGTAAAACAGCAGGAGAAGAAGAAATGATCAAGGTAATGATGACATTTTATAAAGATTACTGCTTTCACACATGCGATGTGACTGTATCTCTTCAAAATGTTGTCATTTACTGTCACTTTAAAGATTTATTTAATAGCTTTTTATAATGTGGTGTTTCAAATAGACTTATTTTTAATTATAAATCCCATAGCTGATGGATTGTTTATACAATGTGGTAGAGAAATCAGTGCATCTAGGAGCTACCTTGCCATTATCTCCATGGATTAGTATCGTTTTTCTGGTAGTTCCACATGCTCTTTTTAAGCTTTCATTTTCTTATTTCTTCTATTTTAAAATCTAATTTTTAAAATAGATAACATGTACACGTGGTCCAACATTTTTAAAGCATATGAAGTAAGATGAAGACATATGCCTGCATACATCTTACTCACATGTGTCCCAGCTCCTGTTCCTCTTTCCTTTGTTTTGTTTTTTTATAGCCTCCTAAAATTTCTTTATAAACATATGAATATATTTATAATTTTCAACTGTTTTACACTAAAGGCAGCCTCCTCTATAGTCTTCTTGACTTTGATTTTTTTTCCTTAAAATTGTATCTTGGAGAGTTTTCTACCATTAGTTTGAATGTATAAAGTTTTCTCTTTTTCTTGCTTTTCCTCCATTTCTCTCTCTCTCTTTTTTAACAGCCATATAATATTCCATTTTAGGGATATACCTTAATTTATTTAGCCTTTTATAGATGGAAATTTAGGCTGTTTCCAGTCTTTTGCTCTTATGAACAGTGCTGCAGTACATAACATTGAATATGCATCAATTTGTAGATGTGCGGGTGGACCTGAAGATAAATTTCCAGAAGCAGAATTAACAGTTCGGGGTATACGTGTTTGTATTTATGTAATGCTTGAGCTTCTGTGATGATAATCACGCTATGAAACATAAAAAATCATAGCAGAACTTCTGGGGCCTTATCCCTTACATTTTAAAAATATTTGTATTAATAGTACCCGTCTTCTTTGCATTAGGAGAAATATGAATCACATAAAACATGATTTTTATTTTATTTTTAAAATTTGTGTGCATCACTAAGCTGGAAATAAAAGTTGCTTATTCCAGGCTAAATTCCCTCATCCGTAGTCAGATGCATTATCCATTGCACCAGTGGCCTGTGCCCTACTTAATCCTACTCTTTGTTTACATCATTGTAAAAGTTACACAGACATCTTCATATCAAGGTGAAATTCTAAATAATACTGTTAATATAACCTAGATAAATCAGGTAGTTAACTGGAATTTGATGAAAACATTTAAGGCTTAATTTTTTAGACTCACAAATGCCACTGATCTTTAATGATAAACATATACCAGGATGTGTCTAAAGAATAACTCCCCACTTCTTGACACATGGTTTTTCTGTGTCTTGGGATTCCATCACTGTACTGACCATCGTGAACCTTGCTTTGTTTGTCTCTGTTGAGAATCACAGGTTGCATCCAGTCTGACCCATATTTGCTCTGTAAGGCATTGTGGGGGCCAGAGTGGAAGGCTCTAAGAGAGGGGGCAAATACCTTTTCTAAAATGCCCTTCGTTCTTATAATTAGAGCATAAAAATTTATGTTACATTTTTCTCTACTACCAGTGCAATTTAAAAGCATCTATCAATTCTCTGTATGTGGTACATGTTAGATATCCGATCATATGTTTGATTTTCTTTTTAGAATAGCCTTGATTTCAGATAATTTCAAATCTAAAGCTCAGACAATTTCAATCTAAAATGTAGGTATTTTCCTACAGTTAGAGAAGTGAAATGTTATATTTTTTCGTTGCATGCATCCGGCACATGCGTTGTAGTCTTGAATTTCCATAATGCTCCTGTGAGGTGGATGTGAGCTCAGCCTTACAGACAGGAAGACAGCCCCTGACCCTCCTTACATCCTCGTGGTTTTTGTCAGTCAGTTCATGCAAATCACAGTGATTTCAAGGCATGGTAAGACAGGATGTGTACCCAGGCCCAGCTGACTCCAGAGGCCACTCTCAGTATTTCATAGCACATTGCTTCTCAGGAAACAGGTCATTGAGGAAATGCAGACGGGTTTGTGACTTACATTTATCTTTACTTATTTATATTTTATTGCATCATGTTTAAATTATTTTTCATCTGGATATCATCACAAAAGTGTTATTGAAGGCAGTTGTAAATATATGTGCAGTGCTTGGCACTTATACAAAGATACAAAGATACTTACACAAAGATTGTGTTTTTCACTATTTGAAGAAATTTTCAGACGAAATACAAAGTTTTCTGGGTCTCTTTGGTTAGTCAAGTACTTGGAAGCTCTGAACAGTGATTATTTAGGACTCTTTTCGTACCATTTGATTACAGGCTGTCCTATTCTCTGTCAGCCTTTCACCTTTATGACCTTGCCTTGTCTACCAGAACACAGATCCCTCTTACTAAATGTAGCATTGTGCTACAGGCCCTAGCAGGGAATGTTTTCAGGTCTGGGACCCCTCTAATCAAAACTGTCACAAAGATGTCATTGGCACAAACACGTTATTTGTCATCACTTTCTAAGCAGCACTGGAACTGGACTCTGGCCACAGAGATCCCTTAGGAGACATGAGTCCTTGCCATTGGCAGTTGCTCGTTCTGCGGGTGATCCTAATTGATGAATGCAGATCAATTAACTTATGACATGTGGTAGTAAACATCTATGCAAACTTAAGAGGATATAAGAAGCTAGTAAAAGAGGTGGGTTCTAATTAATTAAAAACAAGTTGTGTAATGTTAAAAATTTTAATACTTTGGTAATAGTCTGTGCAATGTAAAATAGCTATTAAGCTTTCAATCTAAGCAAATAAACACTTGTCTACTAGGGATAATTTGATCCTAGTGTATTCACTTGGAGGACAAATTTAAATTAATGATTGTTTTATTGCCTAGCAGGATCTGATGTGTAAAATATTTCTGAAATAATTTTGTCTGTAGTGTTTCTGACACAAGGGCTATGGAGGAAGTATGTGATAGCACTTACTCATGTAGATTATATATATGAAGTAAAAACACATACCCAGAACCAGTCTTTTTCTGAATATAGTTGCTCAGTTAATTTTTGCTTCTGCTTAAGAAATCATCTCGAATGTTCTTATGTGATAGGTAAAGTGGGGAAGGGAGAAGATAAACATATAACCCATTGGATTCTCTTTTCCAATATCTAGATTAGATCCTGTGCTGAAAGAGAAACCAAGAAAAACAATGACATTCCAGAAGAAGACAAAGGAAATGTAAAACAATATGAAATCAATTATTTGTATGTATGCTTTTCCTTTTAGACCTACAGATTTGATGTTGAAGTGGTTATCAAAGTGCTTTCAAAATAAATTACCTAATTAGCTGCGGATGGTGGTGCATGTCTGTAGGCTCAGCTACCCGGGAGGCTGAGACAGGAGGATTGTTTGAGCCCAGGAGTTCAAGGCTGCAGTGAGCTCTGATCACCACTGCATTCCAGCTTGCGTGACAGAGCAAGACCCTGTCTGAAAAAGTGAAAACTGATGGACAAGAAGAGGCAACACAATTTAGCTCTAGGACAGAGCACTGAGCTAAATGCTTTTCTTTTCTTGAGGGTTCAGTTTTCCTAATCATCCTACCAGCTCCCAAAGCTAGTCACTCGGGTTAGTCAATCTCTCTATTCATTCATAGAATGGGCGTGATGCCAGTCAAAGGCTGTGCTATGGCCAGGACACAGAGGACTCCAGCCAGCATGCACTAATAGAAGTGGGGCCTTCTGCTACCCAATCAATGAGTGGCCCTCCTCTTGAGAGGTCATGAAGGTCATCTTTGTTGTTCAAAACTTCAGCTTATTAAAAAAAATACAATTAGACATGTTTTTCTCCCACAAGAGGGAGTCTTGCTCTGTTCCGAAGACTGGAGTGCAGTGCCACTATCTCGGCTCATCGCAACCTCCGCCTCCGAGGTTCATGTGATTCTCCTGCCTCAGCCTCCCGAGTAGCTGGGACTACAGGCACATGCCACTACGCTCGGCTAATTTTTGTAGTTTTAGTAGAGACAGGGTTTCACCATGTTGGCCAGGCTGTTCTCGAACTTCTGACGTCGAGTGATCGGCCTGCCTTGGCCTTCCAAAGGGCTGGGATTGCAGGTGTGAGCCACTGCGCCTGGCCTACAATTAGACTTTTTTAATAAGTGAAAAAGAAATTAACAGTATTTATAAATTTAATAGTAAATATGTATATTCAGAGTTTGAGATATTTTTCAATGAAGACATTTTCTTTGCAGAAAGAAATTTCAGAGCTTCCAAACCCACAAACTTAAAATAAGTAAAGAAGACATTAAAATTCTTAAAAAGGCTCAGAAAGATGGATTTTTGCATGAGACGCTTCTGGACAGCTAGCTATTTATTTACTTATTTTCACTATTTTCTGTAGCCAATGGAAATGGCATGTAGAAAACCTATATTCTCTTAAATTACTGTAGTTTCCACATTTTTGTCTTTATTTCTGATTTATGAATGTGGCAATATTACCTAGAGAGGACATCATGAGTTTGGGAAAAGACTGTCAAGAAAGAATATCTAAAAATTATAACCGATTCTAAGTATATATTTTAAGAAATTGAGGATTGACTGTATCTACTTCATAAATTTATCATTATCTTTTTATAATTATTAGAACCAGAGTTAGAAAAAAGCAGTTTGACTAATAAAAAAATTATGTGGATTCTGTTAGAGTAGTTCAGGTTCCTTAAAATAAGCACAGATCAACTAAAAAACTAAGTATAAAAGCTAAACAAGTGAAATTGAAGCAGTTTTATTGTACGATTTGGAAGAGTGCAGGATGTTTATCATAGCACATTGTTAATACTTATTACTCTTCCTATGTAGACAAGTAATGTCCTAGATTTACCATATAGAAAAACAGGTAGAGACGTTTAGCTGTGAGTGTACAAGTATAAATAAATTAATTGCCAGATTTTGACAATCACCAGCCGCTCATTCTAGTCCTATGTTGCAAAATTACTCTTATCCTTTTTTTACATTACTTGATAAATGCAATGTTTAATTACATATTTCCTGTTAACTAGCTGGTAGAATTCATACCTACAGTCAGTAAATAATGTTAAGAATTTTTTCCAGCTGAGCAAATGAATATGTATCTAGTTGTAAGAAATCAAGAAGAGGATATAAAATATAATCAGGGTGTGGACTCTAAAATGGAATAAGCTCTATGTCCTGTAACTTTTTTCACTTGTAATAATACAGCATTCTCACCCTGTTAAATGGAAATTTAGAGCACCCTTAAATTCTGGAATAATTAAAATTGCTATTTGGATTGAAAAAGCCCTTAGGCAACATTTATTGAATATTAGAAAATAACTTTTATAAGATTAGAATCTATTTTTTATAGAAACCAAATTTAAAAGTATACATATTTTAACATAAGTGTTTTGGTAAAACAATAATCAAAATCAGACACAGAGTATTAAAGCTTTTTATATTTATTAGTAGTTGAATATATATGGGATGTTTTACATAGATTAATTTTACTATTTTTCTTTGTTTAAACAAGAGAACCAAATTGAAAGCCGACACATACTGCAAATGACTGGGATTTTTGTTTCTGCCTTATCTTTTTGTTTTTTTTTTTTTCTGAGTAAAATATTCAGAGGGAATGCTTTTACAGAGTTCTTGAATTGTTGTGAAATTATTGTTTAGCTAGTAGCTAGTTTAACCAGGATTAAACAAGTTTAATCAGGATTCTTCATGGATGTACTTTTTAGCTAACTACAGTTTTTCACATGGAAATGAACCTTACAGTACACACTTAACCTACCACAGATTTTTTTTTTTTGGATTTCCTGTCCTGAAGAATGAACTGTACTAGAAACCAATTCTTTCTGCGCTACTTGTTGAATCTTTCTTACTGGATCGTATTCTTACTTTACTTTAGACAATAGATGCTTAATCAGTGCCTTTAATAGGAAGTTAGAAACTCCAAATCCAATCAACAAGGCTTTGATTCTACCTCCTAAGTACTACCCAGATCACAGACAATCCAAATATCAGAACTAGGCGGCTGGGCAGAGAGGACAAATCATCTATTAGGGAGTGGGACAGAAAGTGGGAACACTATAAAGGAGCAAGTAGGCTCAGAAAAGAGGCGAGAGTAGTACTGGGGAAACGCCCTACTGAGGACAGGTTTGCCACAGTGGATATGTATGTGATGCTTTTGTCCTCGTGGACTGGAATGGAAGCTGATAAAGAAGTTCTGATGCTACATGTTGCTTAGGTCTGCTTTGTTGTAGCCTGTCTCTTTCAGAGTTTCTAAACACAATATTCCTGTGGCATCTAACGCCAGTGAGAGCTCCAAATCCAGGCTGTGTATCAGATGCCACGGGAAATTCTGCCTCAGGACTGAGGTTGGTTCAAGCATCTGGATGATGTCAAAAGCACACGTTGTGTGTTGGCCTAACCTGAAAGACCCTATCTAGTTCTAGCCTTTAAATTAGTTCTGTCACCAAATCTAGAGTTACATGGCATCTGTACAATCTGGGTAGCTGAGGCATGGGATCAGCCCTATAAAGGAGCTTTTGGAGCTTTTGTTGTAGGTCTAGCTTCAACTTGGAACTCCAGTTCCAATAGCTGGACTTTCTCTCATCGTGTGTTCTGATCCTTGGATTGGGAACAAAGTAACCGCTCTGATCCCACAAAGCAGTGGTTCTGGTTCCCAACTGGTGACTGTTTTGCCTCCCAGGGGACATTTTTGCTTTTCACAACGGGAATACGGTGTTAGATGGTAGAGGCTAGGGATGCTGCGAAGCATGTGGCAGAATCCTGTTACGCCCAGAATGCTAACAGTGCCAAGTTTATGGAGCCTTCCCACCCATGGGCTTGGTCTATTCCTTGCTTTTGCCAGCCCCCTAACCCTTAAACACAACAGTTCAAATCTATATGCATAAGCATCTCCTAGGGACCTGAACGTTTCCAATATCGGCTACTGAGACCCATCCGTAGAGATGCAGGCTCAGGAGGTCTAGGATTGGGCTCAAAATTTGCATTTTAACAAGTACTCCAGGTCATTCTGAAGCAAGTGATACAAACCACACAATGAGGAACACCGCCTTCAAGAGACTAAATCTTGCTTCCCAACACTAGCTTCCTATCTGAGACCATCTGCCTGCTGACTCGCTTTCCTGGCACAAACGTTCTTCATGTAGGCACAGTGTGTTCCTGGACTCCATGTCAACCCATTCACCCTCATGTTCCCTTGGTTCCTGTCCCCAGTCCAGTGAGCAGAACTGATTACAGATCTTCACAACAGAAGATACAGATTTAAAATAACTTGCCTGTTCCCGTTGACTTTATCCACTAGTGAAGGAGGACAAGTGGACCAGGGGAGAGGGTAGGTAGGGGCTCCTTCCCTATTCCTAACATTCCACTTTATACAAACCCCAGCTAGACCACTGGGAGAGCAACGGAGGTTAAGAATGACTGCATCTAAATATTGTCATCTGGTCCACTCTTCTTCCATCTTGTACACAAGAATATCATGAGTTTTGTTTAAAGCACCGCTGAAACCAACATAAACTCTGGCTTAGCATGCCCCTGACAGATCAGTCTAGTAATCTTGTCAAAACCAAGATTACCTAAAAGCACTAACCAAAGGAAAAGCTCCTTCACCCCAACCTATGACTGCTCACATTTTTCACATTGAATCATTTCAATTGTATTTTAAGGTTCATTCACTCTTTACCACCTCCAAGCTGCTCCTGAACACAACTGATTACTATTTTTTAATTTTGAAAACTTTCTCACTTCTAGAATTTCTACTTTAGCCTTTGTTATTATTGTAGTTTCTTCTTCTCTGCTGTGATTTCCTATCCATTTATTTTAAGGGTTTTTGGGGTTTTGATTTTAGTAATAATTACAATAACTACTTTAAAAATCCACAGTAATTCCAACATCTGGGTCATCTCGACATCAGTCGCTCTTGATTGCCTTTTTCTTTGAATATGTTTCTTTATATGTTTGATATAATGACAATGAATTCTAAAGATTTTAAAACTAGATTTTGTTTTGTTCCTCTGAAAATTTTGATAATTTTTTGTTGTACTATTTTGTTTGTTTTTTTTATCTATTTTATACTTTACAACATATTTTCCTCCAATGATTTTAACATTTCTATTTCTCAACATATTTATGTTTATGTTAAAAATTACTCAAAGTAGCTTGATGCACTGACTCCCATCTGTAATCCCAGAACTTTTAGAGGCCAAGGCAGGAGAGTCACTCGAGCCCAGGAGTTGGAAACCAGCCTAGACAATAGGGCAAGACCCTGTCTCCACAAAAAATTATTAGGGTGGTGCAAAAAGTAATTGCGGGCTTTGCCATTACTTTCAATAGCAAAACCCGCAATTATTCTTGCACCAACCTGATAAAAAATAAGCTGGCTATGGTGGCCTGTGCCTGTGGTCTCAGCTATTTAGGAAGTGAAGGCAGAGGTGGGAGGATTGCATGAGCCCAGGAGTTCCAGACAAGCCTTAGACCCTGTCTCTATGAGAAAAAAAAAATTAGCTGGGCCCACGTACCTGTCGTACTAGCTACATGGGAGTCAAAGGCAGAGGTGCCAGAATCACTTGAGCCCAGAAGCTCAAGGCTACAAGGCACTGTGATTGTGCCACGGCACTCCAGCCTGGGTGATGGAGCACGACCCTGACCCAAAATAATAATTATAATTACAAAAAGGAAAGACCTAGAACACCAGGTTAGGGTTAAGTATTCTAACATTTAGCTGACTTACTCTGTTCTGTATAAAACAGGTTGCCACAGAAAATATAGCATGCCCAGTTAATTTTAAATTTCAGATAAATAAATACTTTTTTCAGTGTAAGCATATCCGATGCAATATTTGGGACTTGCTTATACTAAAATATTATTCCTTGTTTATCTGAAATTGAAATTTAACTGGGTATTACATAATTAGAGCAGGCTGACCATAAAAGATATGAAGGCTGATCAAAATTCTACTTAAAACTTCAAGCTTTATAATAAATGCATTATTAATCAAGAACTATTATTTACTGAGATCTGTGTAGATCCCCATATTTATCTTTTTAAATGTGAATCTAGGAAAGCTACATAAAGAACATTTATACAAATAAATGACTGTTCTATAGGTGAAAGGAAAACTCTAGTTTTATTTTTCTCCCTAAATTTAAACTTTATTCTACATTTGTATAAACAATAAAATTACAGCTCAACTTTGGAAACAGAGATCATAATATGGAAATAAAGCAAAGATCCTAGAAATATTTAACAGGTAACAAATCTTTCACATCATCTTACTATAGCAACTAAACATATAATAATTTAGAATGATCCATTAATTATAAGTAAAGAATAAATTCTTTTACAGAGCATAACTATTAATATTATTGACCATCATAAGAGCAAATATTTTAAGTAAAACACCATGAATACTTTACAGAAAGGAGCGAGTTGCAGACCCAGTCATTCTTGGATTTCTTTCAACACCAGGCTTTCTTCCCTTTTGGCCTGAACTGGGAGTTGAATATTTCCTCTCTTTTCCCTCTAGTCTCTGAAGCATCTTTTGTACTAGAGGTATGTGCAGAGACTTTCCGGAAATTTGGATTTGTAAATTGTGCTGTTGTATCTTCTAGGCACTGCAGTGATCCAGATATAGAGCTGTTGCTCTCGCTTATATAAGTGCAACATTTTGATTCAAAAAAGGAAGTAAAAGGAAGAGAGTTGATTACGTTTGGCTACTGACATTAATAATAATAAATAATAATTGTACTTCTAATATAAACATCTGAAAGTTTTAGTTCTAAGAATGGCTGCCCACATACGAAAATTATGTAAAAATAATTAATGCCTATTATAATTTCTTTAACCAATCAAAAAGTATAATTTAAGGATGGCTTTTTAAGGATCAAATTGCAGCAATTGTTAAAAGTAGATATTAGTCATATTTATTAAGTGACACACAGTGATACTGAAGGCACTTATTTCTCAAGAAACATCATTTTTTCCCAACAAGAACATACTACATCCTAGACATCAAATGAAAATAAGCTTTAATTTTCACCACAGGAGGGCGACAATCAGAGAACTGAGGTGGTACAGATCCATTAGAGGACGATATTCATGAGTCTATCAGTCTCTACTGTAGGACAGAGCAAGAATTTTTAAAGAATCTCTGTGAAGGCTCCTTTTCAAAAAAATACAAAGATTAAAGCCTTTGAAACGTAAATTATTTTTTCCAGTTATTACAT
Source organism: Pongo abelii (assembly GCF_028885655.2). Classification (NCBI taxonomy): domain Eukaryota; kingdom Metazoa; phylum Chordata; class Mammalia; order Primates; family Hominidae; genus Pongo; species Pongo abelii. The sequence continues at coordinate 10,371,931 of NC_072002.2, forward strand.
TGAGGACAAACTTATAGTTGTAAAGTTAAGATTTTTATAACTACCCCTAAAATTGATTCTCAGTGACTCCCTTGATCTACATATGTTAAGGAAAAAGGCAAGAGGAAGATGTGTTAAATATTTTCCTGTTTTTAAAAATCAGTTTCAATATAAGGTATACCCAAATAATGGTGAATTAAATGACAATGAAGGTAAGTTACAGCAGATGCTCACTCATCAACATGCCTTGAAATTAAAGGTTTATAAGGTGCATAAGAGCAAAGTTTTTGATGTTGCCATTACATTCACAAAAGTATCTGAGGCACGTACAGCATGAAGTTCACTAAGTGCTTGCAACATAGCCAGCACTAAATTTTGTTGAATAAATAAATGAATATTTTTGTATAGCATCTGCTCAAAATTTCTGATATAAAAATGAAAAGAATCTGAAAACATACAAAACTGAAATTTCCCACAAACAGCTGCCAATTCGTACAAATAAGATGAATTTCAAAAGGAGTACATGACAGTAAAATCAAGTTTCAAAATGGCTGGCCTTTTTTAGCAAAACCCATGTTCAGAAAAAGGAATAAGACATCAAATGTTTTGAGAACCAAAATTTTACTGCTGTTTCTCTAACACTCTATTGTTAACCTGAGCCGCCATCCTCTTACCGTCAATAACAGATTTTCATCATAAAATACAAGAAACAGGCCGGATGCCGGTCAATAACAGATTTTCATCATCAAATACAAGAAACGGGCAGGGCACAGTGGCTCACACCTGTAATCCCAGCTCTTTGGGAGGATGAAGTGGGTGGATCACTGGAGGTCAGGGGTTTGAGACAAGCCTGGCCAACATGGTGAAACCTCATCTCTATTAAAAATACAAAAATTAGCTGGGTGTGGTGGCAGGCTCCTGTAATCCCAGCTAATCAGGAGGCTGAGGAAGGAGAATCACTTGAACCCGTGAGGTGGAGGTTACAGTGAACTGAGATCAAGCCACTGTACTCCAGCCTGGGTGACAGAGCAAGACTCTACCTTAAAAAAAAAAAAAAATAGGCAACATAACAGAATCTGTGGGACACATTCAAAGCAGTTTGTAGAGGGAAATTTATAACACTAATTGCCCACAAGAGAAAGCAAGAAAGATCCAAAATTGACACCCTAACATCACAATTAAAAGAACTAGAAAAGCAAGAGCAAACACATTCAAAAGCTAGCAGAAGGCAAGAAATAACTAAAATCAGAGAAGAACTGAAGGAAATAGAGACACAAAACACCCTTCAGAAAATTAATGATTCCAGGAGCTGTTTTTTGAAAAGATCAACAAATTCGATTGACAGCTAGCAAGACTAATAACAAAAGAGACAAGAATCAAATAGGTGCAATAAAAAATGATAAAGGTGATATCACCACTGATCCCACAGAAATACAAACTACAATCAGAGAATACTATGAACACCTCTACGCAAATAAACTAGACAATCTAGAATAAAAGAATAAATTCCTCGACACATCCTCCCAAGACTAAACAAGAAAGAAGTTGAATCTCTGAATAGACCAATAACAGGCTTTGCAATTGTGGCAATAATCAATAGCTTACCATTTAAAAAAAGTCCAGAACCAGATGGATTCATGCTGAATTCTACCAGAGGTACAAGGAGGAGATGGTACCATTCCCTATGAAACTATTCTAATCAATAGAAAAAGAGGGAATCCTCCCTAACTCATTTTATGAGGCCAGCATCATCCTGATACCAAAGCCTGGCAGAGACACAACCAAAAACGATAATTTTAGACCAATATCCTTGATGAATGTTGATGCAAAAATCCTCAATAAAATACTGGCAAACAGAATTCAGCAGCACATCAAAAAGCTTATCCACCATGATCAACTGGGCTTCATCCTTGAGATGCAAGGCTGGTCCAACATACACAAATCAATAAACGTAATCCAGCATATAAACAAATCGAAAGACAAAAAGCACATGATTATCTCAATAGATGCAGAGAGGCCTTTGACAAAATTCAACAACCCTTCATGCTAAAAACTCTCAATAAATTAGTTATTGATGGGACATATCTCATAATAATAAGAGCTATCTTTGACAAACCCACAGCCAATATCATAATGAATGGGGAAAAACTGGAAGCATTCCCTTTGAAAACTGGCATAACACAGGGATACCCTCTCTCCCCACTCCTATTCAACATAGTGTTGGGAGTTCTGGCCAGGGCAATCAGGCAGGAGAAGGGAATAAAGGGTATTCAATTAGGAAAAGAGGAAGTCAAATTGTCCCTGTTTGCAGATGACATGATTGTATATCTAGAAAACCCCATCATCTTGGCCAAAAATCTCCTTAAGCTGATAAGCAACTTCAGCAAAGTCTCTGGATACAAAATCTACGTACAAAAATCACAAGCATTCTTATACACCAATAACAGACAAACAGAGAGCCAAATCATGAGGTAATTCCTATTCAAAATTGCTTCAAAGAGAATAAAATACCTAGGAATCCAACTTACAAAGGATGTGAAAGACCTCTTCAAGGAGAAGTACAAATCATTGCTCAATGAAGTAAAAGAGGATACAAACAAATGGAAGAACATTCCATGCTCATGTGTAGGAAGAAACAATATCATGAAAATGGCCACGCTGCCCAAGGCAATTTATAGATTCAATGTCATCCCCATCAAGATACCAAAGTCTTTCTTCACAGAAATGGAAAAAACTACTTTAAAGTTCATATGGAACCAAAAAAGAGCCCGCATCCCCAAGTCAATCCTAAGCCAAAAGAACAAAGCTGGAGGCATTACGCTACCTGACTTCAAACTATACTACAAGGCTACAGTAACCAAAACAGCATGGTACTGCTACCAAAACAGAGATATAGATCAATGGGACAGAACTTAGCCCTCAGAAATAATGCCGCATATCTACAACCATCTGATCTTTGACAAACCCGACAAAAACAAGCAATGGGGAAATTATTCCCTATTTAATAAATGGTGCTGGGAAAACTGGCTAGCCATAAGGAGAAAGCTGAAACTGGATCTCTTCCTTACACCTTATACAAAAATTAATTCAAGATGGATTAAAGACTTACATGTTAGACCTAAAACCATAAAAACCCTAGAAGAAATCCATGGCATTGCCACTCAGGACATAGGCATGGGCAAGGACTTCATGTCTGAAACACCAAAAGCAATGGCAACAAAAGCCAAAATTGACAAATGGGATCTAATTAAACTAAAGAGCTTCTGCAAGTCAAAAGAAACTACCGTCAGAGTGAACAGGCAAACTGTAGAATGGGAGAAAATTTTCCCAACCTACTCATCTGACAAAGGGCTAATATCCAGAATCTACCATGAACTCAAACAAATTGACAAAAAAAAAAACAAACAAACAACCCCATCAAAAACTGGGCAAAGGATATGAACAGACACTTCTCAAAAGAAGACATTTATGCAGCCAAAAAACACATGAAAAAATGCTCATCGTCACTGGCCATCAGAGAAATGCAAATCAAAACCAAAATGTGATATCATCTCCCACTGGTTAAAATGGCGATCATTAAAAATTCAGGAAACCACAGGTGCTGGAGAGGATGTGGAGAAATAGGAACACTTTTACACTGTTGGTTGGACTGTAAACTAGTTCAACCATTGTGGAAGTCAGTGTGGAGATTCGTCAGGGATCTAGACTAGAAATACCATTTGACCCAGCCATCCCATTACTGGGTATATACTCAAAGGACTATGAATCATGCTACTATAAAGACACATGCACACGTATGTTTATAGTGGCACTATTCACAAGAGCAAAGACTTGGAACCAACACAAATGTCCAACAATGATAGACTGGATTAAGAAAATGTGGCACATATACACCATGGAATACTATGCAGGATAAAAAATGAAGATTTCATGTCCTTTGTAGGGACATGGATGAAACTGGAAACCATCATTCTCACCAAACTATCACGAGGACAAAAAACCAAACACCACATGTTCTCACTCATAGGTGGGAATTGAACAATGAGAACACATGGACACAGGAAACGGAACATCACACACTGGGGACTGTTGTGGGGTGGTGGGAGTGGGGAGGGATAGCATTGGGAGATATACCTAATGCTCAATGCCGAGTTAATGGGTGAAGGACACCAACATAGTACATGTATACGTATGTAACAAACCTGCACGTTGTGCACATGTACCCCAAAACTTAAAGTGTAATAAAAAAAATGTCAAGAAACAACAGATACTGGCAAGGCTGTGGAGAAATAAACACTTTTACACTGTTGGTAGGAATGTTAATTAGTTCAATCATTGTAGAAGACAGTTTGTCAATTCTGCAAGGATCTAGAACCAGAAATACCATTTGACCCAGAAATCCCATTACTGGGTATATATCCAAAGGATTATAAATCATTCTATTATAAAGACGCATGCATGCGTATGTTTATAGCAGCACTATTCCCATTAGCAAAAACGGAATCAATCAAAATGCCCATCAATAATAGACTGAATAAAGAAAATGTGGTACATACAAGCCATGGAATACTATGCAGCCATAAAAAGGAATGAGGTCATGTCTTTTGAAGGGACATGAATGAATCTGGAAACCATCATCTTCAGCAAACTAATACAAGAACAGAAGACCAAACACCACATGTTCTCACTCATAAGTGGGAGCTGAATAATGAGAACATCTGGACACGGAGGGGAGCAACACACACTGGCACCTGTCAGTGGGGACAGTGAGGGAGAGCATCAGGATAAATAGCAAACGCATGTGGGGCTTAATAATTAGGCACCTAGGTGGTGGGTTGATAGGTTCAACAAACCATCATAGTGCACGTTTACCTACGTCACAAACCTGCCTGTCCTGCACATGTATCCTGGAACTTAAAATAAAATTTAAAAAAATAAAATAAAAAAACAGAAGAGTACTGAAAATTAGCCCACAGTTCCACAGCCTGTACAGCAAGCATGATGCTGACATCTGCTAACCTTCTGGGGAGGCCTCAGGAAACTTATCAATCATGTTGGAAGGGAAAGCAAGAGCAGGAGGAAGAGAGAGAGGGGGAAGATCCTACACACTTTATACAACAAGTTCCCATGAGAACTCTATCACAAGAGCAGCGCTAGGGGGATTATGTTTAACCAATAGAAACTGCTCCCATGGACCAGCCACCTCCCAGCAGGCCCCATCTCCGACAATGGGAACCACTGGAGGCTGCTCCCATGGACCAGCAACCGGCCAACAGGCCCCGTCTTTGACACTGGGAACCACTGGAAACTGCTCCCATGGACCAGCCACCTCCCAGCAGGCCCCATCTCTGACACTGGGGATTACATTTCTATAGAAGTTTCCCATAATTTTGGAACACATACTAATAACATTTATAAAAATACAGTCCAAAGTAAACGAAACACCATTCATTCTTCTATTTGAAAGTTTTCCCTCTATTCTAATGTCACAATCTCCAGCGTTATTAATCAGAATCCTGCATTTAAGGGCATCTGTTAAATTTTATAGCTGATTATAAAACCATCATTTAAAGAGGACCAAAATGAGACAACAATTGTCTGCGAATGACAGGAACATTAAAAGCAGCCACAGTTAAAGACACGAACAACAGCCTTTAAAGTAGAATTTGCTGTAGAGCCTATTATGAGGGAGATATTTCTAGTTCTTACCTCTTTTATTCTAAACCATGGAAAAAGAACCTATCAAATAAAGTCCTTCTAGAAGAGTGAAGGGCTCCTGGGAATGTTCTCTTTAATCCATGATGTGGGATAAGGGGAGTTTTGACTGATTATGAGGCAATGTATATACCACTAAAGTTTCAACACCCTAAAAGGAAAAAAAAAGGGGTGAGGGAAGTCCTGGAAGAACCAGATGTAGCCGTAGCAGAAGATGATTTCAATCCACTGACCCCTGAATTGTGGGCTGGTTGTGCTGCATCGCTCTGTGACTTATGGTTCTGCCGCAACAAAGATCTAATTCCCAGGGTTATAGGAAAAGATACCTGCGGTACCCCTGAGGCACAGAGAAGGGAGAAATCCAAACCTGACTTAAGTCTAGGGTTCTTAAGCCACACAATCTGCTCACAAGCGGGACCTTAACTCTGAAGATACTGATTTGGGGCTGTTTCAAAGAAATAAATTATAAATATGACTGGGAAAGAGAACAACATTCCCCATATCCAGTGGCAAAAAAATGAGGGGGAGGGAAGAAAGGAGAGAGGGAAGGAGAGAGGGAAGGAAGGAAGTAGGGAGGGAGTTAGGGATGGAAGGAAGGAAGGAGAGAGGGAAGGAAGGAATGAAGGAAGGAAGGAGAGAGGGGAGGAGGGCAGGAAGGAAGGAACGAGAGAAGAAAGGAAGGCAGGACAGAGGGAGGGAAGGAAGGAGAGAGGGAAGGAAGGAGGGAAGGAAGAAAAGGAAGGAAAGAGGGAAGGAAGGAAAGATGAAAGGAGGAAAGGAGGGAAGGAAGGGAAGGAACTTGGATATGCACAAAAACAAAATTTGAATTAAAACGAAGTCTATCATCTGACCTAAATGGAAATGTACTATTTTCTAAAACAATTTATACAGTCCAAAGATAAAAGGGTGCTGATTGGTATTTGTAACTCTCCAGCATATATTCTGAATCAATTTTAGCATCTGCTGAAATCTACCAATTGGCATACCTTCACATACTTAATCAATACTGGAGCTCAAACTTTGTTATACCTGAAATTTCACTAAATTTAAACATTGCATCCCCTAATCCTAGCAGAGTAACTGCATATAGAATAGGGGACAGATAGTTATGCCTCACATTTGTTACCTTGACTAAATTTCCCATAGTCATAGAAGCCTTTGTCCATAGGGGACCTGGATGCTCTGACCTAATGGGTAACAAATTGATATTAAATCATTTGCACTTACACACTGACTTCACCAAACGTAACCTTACAGAACTCCCTCTCCCGTTTTTTTAATTTGATTTATTTTTAATTTTTCATTTTTTTAGAGATGGGGTCTTGCTCCATTACCCAGGCTGAATGAAGTGCAGTGGCACAATCATAGTTCATTGCTGTCTTGAACTCCTGGGCTCAAGCAATCCTCCCATTTTAGCCTTCCAATTAGCTGAGATTACAGGCATGCACCAACACAGCCAATTAAAAAAATTTATAGAAGTTGAGTCTTGCTATGTTTCCTAGGCTGGTCTCTAACTTCTGGCCTCAAGCAATCCTCCTGCCTCGGCCTCCCAAAGTGCTGGGATTACAGGTGTGAGCCATCTTGCCTAGCCTCCCCATCTTGATAAATTAGCAAATATGGTACAACACAAATTACAACATGACTTCAAATAAATAAAACTTATTATATAAGACTTAATTAACTAGTGAAGGGTGATAATACTCATTGCTTCAACTTTTAGCAGTAGAATTTGGCCTGTTCTTAAACCTGCAAATAATAAATGATGTTTCACAGTGCATTGCTGTAATGTGACTGCAGTGCTCTCATCCATTAAGGCCCTCGTACCCAATGCCTAATATTGTGGTTAACTTTTTCTTTTATTTCAATAGGTTTTGGGGGAATATGATTGTTTTCTTTTTTATTTAAATAGGTTTTTGGGAAACGTGGTGTTCAGTTACAGGAATAAGTCCTTCAGTGGCGATTTCTGAGATTTGTGGTGTACATCACCCAAGCAGTGTACACTGTACCCAATGTGTAGTGTTTTATCCCACACCGCACCCACCCCACCACTCCCAGCCTTTCCCTGAGTCCCCGAAGACCATTGTATCATTCTTATTCCTTTGCATCCTCATAGCTTAGCTCTCCCTTATGAATGAGAACATACAATGTTTGGTTTTCCATTCCTAAGTTGCTTCACTTAGAATAATGGTGTCCAGTTTCATCCAGGTTGCTGTGAATGCATTATTTCATTCCACGTTATGGCTGAGTGTTATTCCATGAGGTAAATATTTATACCACATTTTCTTTATCCACTTACTGATTGATGGGCATTTAGGCTGGTTTCAAATTCTTCCAATTGCATATTGTGCTGCTATAAACATGGTGTGCAAGTATCTTTTTCATATAATGACTTATTTTCCTCTTAGTAGATACCCAGGAGTGGAATTACTGGATCAAATAATAGGTCTGCTTTTACTTCTTTGGAAATCTCCTGTTTTCCGTAGCTGTTGTAATAGCTTACATTCCCTCCAAAAAGTGTAAATGTGTTCCCTTTTTACCACATCCATGCCAACATCTATTAGTTTTTGATTTTTTGATTATGACCATTCTTGTAGGAGTGAAGGAGTATCATATTGTATTGTGGTTTTCATTTGCATTTCCCTGATAATTGGTTATGTTGAGCATTTTTTCATGTGTTTGTTGGCCAGTTGCTTATCTTCTTTTGAGAATTCTCTGTTCATGTCCTTAACCCACTTTTTGATGGGATGTTTTTCTTGATGTTTTGTTTGAGGTCCTTGCAGATTCTGGGTATTAGTCCTTTAATCAGAAGTACAGATTGCGAAGATTTTCTCCCACTCTGTAGGTTATCTGTTTACTCTGCTGATTATTTCTCTTACTGCACAGAAGCCTTTTAGTTTAATTAAGTCTCATCTATTTCTCTTTGTTTTAGTTGCATTTGCTTTTTGGGTTATTGGTCATAAAGTCTTTGCCTAAGCCAATGTCTAGAAGGTTTTTTCAATGTCGTCTTCCAGAATTTTTATGATTTCAGGTATTACATTTAAGTCCTTGATCCATTTTGAGTTGATTTTTGAATAGGGTTAGAAATGAGCATCCTCTTTCATTCTTCTATGTGTGGCTTGCCATTTATCTCAGCACCATTTGTTGAGTAGGGTATTCTTTTTTTCTTTTCTTTTCTTTTTTTTTAGAGCTTCATCTATTTATTTATTTATTTATTTATTTATTTAATTTTTATTATTATTATTATTATACTTTAGGTTTTATGCTACATGTGCACAATGTGCAGGTAAGTTACATATGTATACATGTGCCATGCTGGTGAGCTGCACCCACCAACTCGTCATCTAGCATTAGGTATATCTCCCAATGCTATCCCTCTCCCTACCACAACCCACAACAGTCCCCGAAGTGTGATGTTCCCCTTCCTGTGTCCATGTGTTCTCATTGTTCAATTCCCACCTATGAGTGAGAATATATGGTGTTTGGTTTTTTGTTCTTGTGATAGTTTACTGAGATTGATGATTTCCAATTTCATCCATGTCCCTACAAAGGACATGAACTCATCATTTTTTATGGCTGCATAGTATTCCGTGGTGTATATGTGCCACATTTTCTTAATCCAGTCTATCATTGTTGGACATTTGGGTTGGTTCCAAGTCTTTGCTATTGTGAATAATGCCGCAACAAACATATGTGTGCATGTGTCTTTATAGCAGCATGATTTATAGTCCTTTGGGTATATACCCAGAAACGGGATGGCTGGGTCAAATGGAATTTCTACTTCTAGATCCCTGAGGAATTGCCACACTGACTTCCACAATGGTTGAACTAGTTTACAGTCCCACCAACAGTGTAAAAGTGTTCCTATTTCTTCACATCCACTCCAGCACTTGTTGTTTCCTGACTTTTTACTGATCACCATCCTAACTTGTGTGAGATGGTATCTCATTGTCATTTTGATTTGCATTTCTCTGATGGCCAGTGATGATGAGCATTTTTACATATGTCTTTTGGCTGCATAAATGTCTTCTTTGAGAAGTGTCTGTTCATGTCCTTTGCCCACTTTTTGATGGAGTTGTTTGGGTTTTTCTTGTCAATTTGTTTGAGTTCATTGTAGATTCTGGATATTAGCCTTTTGTCAGATGAGTAGATTGGAAAATTTTCTCCCCATTCTGTAGGTTTCCTATTCACTCTGCTGGTAGTTTCTTTTGCTGTGCAGAAGCTCTTTAGCTTAATTAGATCTCATTTGTCACTTTTCTCTTTTGTTGCCATTGCTTTTGGTGTTTTAGACATGAAGTCCTTGCCCATGCCTATGTCCTGAATGGTAATGCCTTGGTTTTCTTCTAGGGTTTTTATGGTTTTAGGTCTAACGGTTAAGTCTTTAATCCATCTTGAATTGATTTTTGTATAAGGTGTAAGGAAGGGATCCAGTTTCAGCTTTCTCCATATGGCCAGCCAGTTTTCCCAGCACCATTTATTAAATAGGGAATCATTTCCCCATTTCTTGCTTTTCTCAGGTTTTTCAAACACCAGATAGTTGTAGATATGTGGCATTATATCTGACGGCTCTGTTCTGTTCCATTGATCTATATCTCTGTTTTGGTACCAGTACCATGCTGTTTTGGTTACTGTAGCCTTGTAGTACAGTTTGAAGTCAGGTAGTGTGATGCCTCCAGCTTTTTTCTTTTGGCTTAGGATTGACTTGGTGATGCGGGCTCTTTTTTGGCTCCATATGAACTTTAAAGTAGTTTTTTCCAATTCTGTGAAGAAAGTAATTGGTAGCTTGATGGGGATGGCATTGAATCTTAAATTACCTTGGGAAGTATGGCCATTTTCACGATATTGATTCTTCATACCCATGAGCATGGAATGTTCTTCCATTTGTTTGTATCCTCTTTTATTTCATTGAGCAGTGGTTTGTAGTTCTCCTTGAAGAGGTCCTTCACATCCCTTGTAAGTTGGATTCCTAGGTATTTTATTCTCTTTGAAGCAATTGTGAATGGGAGTTCACTCATGATTTGGCTCTCTGTTTGTCTGTTATTGGTGTATAAGTATGCTTGTGATTTTTGTACATTGATTTTGTATCCTGAGACTTTGCTGAAGTTGCTTATCATCTTAAGGAGATTTTGGGCTGAGACGGTGGGGTTTTCTAGATATACAATCATGTCATTTGCAAACAGGGACAATTTGACTTCCTATTTTCCTAATTGAATACCCTTTATTTCCTTCTCCTGCCTCATTGCCCTGGCCAGAATTTCCAACACTATGTTGAATAGAAGTGGTGGGAGAGGGCATCCCTGTCTTGTGCCAGTTTTCAAAGGGAATGCTTCCAGTTTTTGACCATTCAGTATGATGTTGGCTGTGGGTTTGTAATAGATAGCTCTTATTATTTTGAGATACGTCCCATCAATACCTAATTTATTGAAAGTTTTTAGCATGAAGGGTGGTTGAATTTTGTCAAAGGCCTTTTTTGCATCTATTGAGATAATCAAGTGGTTTTTGTCTTTGGTTCTGTTTATATGCTAGATTACATTTATTGATTTGCAGATATTGAAGCAGCCTTGAATCTCAGGGATGAACCCCACTTGATCATTGTGGATAAACTTTTTGATGTGCTGCTGGATTCTGTTTGCCAGTATTTTATTGAGGATTTTTTCATCAATGTTCATCAAGGATATTGGTCTAAAATTCTCTTTTATGGTTGTGTCTCTGCCGGGCTTTGGTATCAGGATGATGCTGGCCTCATAAAATGAGTTAGGGAGGATTCCCTCTTTTTCTGTTGATTGGAATAGTTTCAGAAGGAATGGTACCAGTTCCTCCTTGTACCTCTGGTAGAATTCGGCTGTGAGTCTATCTGGTCCTGGACTTTTTTTAGTTGGTAAGCTATTGATTATTGCCACAATTTCAGCTCCTGTTATTGGTCTATTCAGAGATTCAACTTCTTCCTGGTTTAGTCCTGGGAGGGTGTATGTGTTGAGGAATTTATCCATTTCTTCTAGATTTTCTAGTTTATTTGTGTAGAGGTGTTTGTAGTATTCTCTGATGGTGGTTTGTATTTCTGTTGGATCGGTGGTGATATCCCCTTTATTATTTTTTATTGCATCTATTTGATTCTTCTCTCTCTTTTTTTCTTTATTAATCTTGCTAGCGGTCTATCAATTTTGTTGATCCTTTCAAAAAACCAGCTCCTGGATTCATTAATTTTTTGAAGGGTTTTTTGTGTCTCTATTTCCTTCACTTCTGCTCTGATTTTAGTTATTTCTTGCCTTCTGCTAGCTTTTGAATGTGTTTGCTCTTGCTTTTCTACTTCTTTTAATTGTGATGTTAGGGTGTCAATTTTGGATCTTTCTGGCTTTTGCTTATGGGCATTTAGTGCTATAAATTTCCCTCTACACACTGCTTTGAATATGTCCCAGAGATTCCGGTATGTTGTGTCTTGGTTCTCGTTGGTTTCAAAGAACATCTTTATTTCTGCCTTCATTTCGTTATGTACCCAGTAGTCATTCAGGAGCAGGTTGTTCAGTTTCCACGTAGTTGAGCAGTTTTGAGTGAGATTCTTAATCCTGAGTTCTAGCTTGATTGCACTGTGATCTGAGAGATAGTTTGTTATAATTTCTGTTCTTTTACATTTGCTGAGGAGAGCTTTACTTCCAAGTATGGTAGTCAATTTTGGAATAGGTGTGGTGTGGTGCTGAAAAAAATGTATATTCTGTTGATTTGGGGTGGAGAGTTCTGTAGATGTCTATTAGGTCCGCTTGGTGCAGAGCTGAGTTCAATTCCTGGGTATCCTTGTTGACTTTCTGTCTCGTTGATCTGTCTAATGTTGACAGTGGGGTGTTAAAGTCTCCCATTATTAATGTGTGGGAGTCTAAGTCTCTTTGTAGGTCACTCAGGAGTTACTTTATGAATCTGGGTGCTCCTGTATTGGGTGCATATATATTTAGGATAGGCTTTTAATTGGAGCATTTAGTCCATTTACATTTAAAGTTAATGTTGTTATGGGTGAATTTTATCCTGTCATTATGATGTTAGCTGGTTATTTTGCTCATTAGTTGATGCAGTCTCTTCCTAGTCTCAATGGTATTTACGTTTCCGCATGATTTTGCAGTGGCTGGTACCGGTTGTGCCTTTCCATATTTAGTGCTTCCTTCAGGAGCTCTTTTAGGGCAGGCATGGTGGTGACAAAATCTCTCAGCATTTGCTTGTCTGTAAAGTATTTTATTTCTCCTTCACTTATGAAGCTTAATTTGGCTGGATATGAAATTCTGGGTTGAAAATTCTTTTCTTTAAGAATGTTGAATATTGGCCCCCACTCTCTTCTGGCTTATAGATTTTCTGCCGAGACGTCTGCTGTTAGTCTGATGAGCTTCCCTTTGTGGGTAACCTGACCTTTCTCTCTGGCTGCCCTTAACATTTTTTCCTTCATTTCAACTTTGGTGAATCTGACAATTATGTGTCTTGGAGTTGCTCTTCTCGAGGAGTATCTTTGTGGTGTTCTCTGTATTTCCTGAATCTGAATGTTGGCCGGCCTTGCTAGATTAGGGAAGTTCTCCTGGGGAATATCTTGCAGAGTGTTTTCCAGCTTGGTTCCATTCTCCCCGTCACTTTCAGGTACACCAATCAGACGTAGATTTGGTCTTTTCACATAGTCCCACATTTCTTGGAGGCTTTGCTCGTTTCTTTTTATTCTTTTTTCTCCAAACTTCCCTTATGGCTTCATTTCATTCATTTCATCTTCCAGGGCTGATACCCTTTCTTGCATTTGATCGCATCGTCTCCTGAGGCTTCTGCATTCATCACGTAGTTCTCGAGCCTTGGTTTTCAGCTCCATCAGCTCCTTTAAGCACTTCTCTGTATTGGTTATTCTAGTTATACATTCTTCTAAATTTTTTTCAAAGTTTTCAACTTCTTTGCCTTTGGTTTGAATATCCTCCCGTAGCTCGGAGTAATTTGATCGTCTGAAGCCTTCTTCTCTCAGCTTGTCAAAGTGATTCTCCGTCCAGCTTTGTTCCATTGCTGGTGAGGAACTGCTTTCCTTTGGAGGAGGAGAGGTACTCTTCTTTTTAGAGTTTCCGGTTTTTCTGCCCTGTTTTTTCCCCATCTTTGTGGTTTTATCTACTTTTGGTCTTTGATTATGGTGATGTACAGATGGGTTTTTGGTGTGGATGTCCTTTCTCTTAGTTTTCCTTCTAACAGACAGGACCCTCAGCTGCAGGTCTGTTGGAGTACCTGGCTGGCCGTTTGGTTGTCAGTCTGCCCCTGCTGGGGGGTGCCTCCCAGTTAGGCTGCTTCGGGGTCAGGGGTCAGGGACCCACTTGAGGAGGCAGTCTGCTGGTTCTCAGATCTCCAGCTGCGTGCTGGGAGAACCACTGCTCTCCTCAAAGCTGTCAGACTGGGACATTAAAGTCTGCAGAGGTTACTGCTGTCTTTTTGTTTGTCTGTGCCCTGCCCCTAGAGGTGGAGCCTACAGAGGCAGGCAGGCCTCCTTGAGCTGTGGTGGGCTCCACCAAGTTCGAGCTTCCTGGCTGCTTTGTTTACCTAAGCGAGACTGGGCAATGGCGGGCGCCCCTCTCCCAGCCTCGCTGCCGCCTTGCTGTTTGATCTCAGACTGCTGTGCTAACAATCAGCGAGACTCTGTGGGCTTAGGACCCTCTAATCCAGGTGCGGGCCACAATCTCCTGGTGCACCATTTCCTAAGCCCATCGGAAAAGCCCAGTATTCGCGTGGGAGTGGCCGGATTTTCCAGGTGCCCTCTGTCACCGCTGGAATGGGAACTCCCTGACCCCTTGCACTTCCCTAGTGAGGCAATGCCTTTCCCCCCTTCGGCTGGTGCACGGTGCACTCACCCACTGACCTACGCCCACTGTCTGGCACTCCCAAGTGAGATGAACATGGTAGCTCAGATGGAAATGCAGAGATCACCAGTCTTCTGCGTCGCTCATGCTGGGAGCTGTAGACCGGAGCTGTTTCTATTCGGCCATCTTGACTCCTCCCCAAGTAGGGTATTCTTTCTCTGCTTTATATTTTCGTTTCTTTTGTTGAAGATTAGATGACTGTAAGTATTTGGCTTTATTTCTGGGTTCTCTATTATGTTCCATTGATCTAAATGGCTATTTTTATACCAGTACCATGCTGTTTTATTGACTATGGCCTTCTACTATAGTTTGAAGTCGGCTTCTAGATTTGTTCTTTTTGCTTAGTCTTTCTTTGGCTATACAGACTCTTTTTTGGTTCCAGGCTTTTATTACCTTAAGGTATGTCCCCTCTATGTCTTTTTTATTTCCATGTGAATTTTTGTAATTCTGTGAAGACTGATGTTTGTACTTTAATGGGGATTGCACTGAGTTTGTAGATTGCTTTTGGCAGTATGGTATTTTCACAATATTGATTTTACCCATCCGTGAGCATGGGATATGTTTCCATTTGTTTGTATCTATGATTTCTATCTGCAGTGTTTTGTAGTTTTCCTTGTAGAGGTCTTTTGTCTCTTTGGTTAAGTATTCCAGATATAATTAAGATTTTGTCTGCAAAGATTGCATGCAATTGACAATTATAGGAATATGCTATTATAATTATAGGAATTATAATATTCCTAAGGTTTTTATTGCAGCTATTGTAAAAGGGGGTGAGTTTTTTATTTAATTCTCAGCTTGTTCACTATTACTGTATAGCAGAGCCTCTGACTTATGTACATTAATTTTGTATCCTGAAACTTTGCTGAATTCATTTACCAGTTCCAGTAGCTTTTGGGATGAGTCTTTAGGGTTTTCTAGGTATACAATCATGTCATCAGCAAAGAGTGAGAGTTCGACTTCCTCTTACCGATTTGGATGCCCTTTATTTCTCTTATCTGATTGCTCTGGTGAGGACTTCTAGTACTGTGTTGAATAGAAGTGGTGAAAGTTGGCATCATTGTCTTGTTCCAGTTCTCAGGGGGAATTATTTCAACCTTTCCCCATTCCATATATTTTTGGCTATGTGTTTGTCATATATGGCTTTTATTACCTTAAGGTATGTCCCTTCGCTGCTGATTTTGCTGAGGGCTTTAATCATAAAGGGATTCTGGATTTCATCAAATGCTTTTTCTATGTCGATTTTGCTGAGGGTTTTAGGCATAAAGGGATACTGGATTTTGTCAAATCCTTTTTCTGCATGTACTGAGATGATCATGTGATTTTTGTTTTTAATTCTGTTTATATGGTGTATCACATTTATTGACTTGCAGATGTTTAACCATCCTGCATCCCTGGTTTCTCTTCAGATCGTATACATCTTTCACCTTATGATGGTTAATTTTATTTGCCAAGTTGGGTTGCCTAGATATTTGGGTAAACACTGTGGATGTGTCTGTGAGGGTGTTCCTTGATGAGACGAACATTTGAATATGTAGACTTAGTAAAGTAGTTGCCCTCCCCAGTGTGAGTGGGCCTCATCCAATCCATTAAATCCCAAATAAAACACAAGGGTAGAGGAAGAGAGAATTCACTCTCTTTGATGATTTCAGAGCTGTGATGTAGATCTTCTCTCGCCTTTGAAGTCAGATGTGGACTGTAACTTATGCCAGCAGCTTTCCTGGTTCTCAGGACTTTAGGCTTGGACTGGAACTCCAACATTGGCAGTCCTGGTTCTCCAGCTTGCTGACTGCAGGTCCTGGGACTTCTTAGCCTCCATAACCACATGAGCCAATTCCTTACGATAAACCTATATATATATTGATGCAACTGATAAATATTTTGTTGTTACAGATTTGACTACCATGTTCTTTTTGTGCTTATTTTAACAGTCCCAGTCATAGGCTGCCTTCATCTCTGAAGGGACCAGGTGACCCATGGAGTGCCTCGGCAGCCTTGTCATTGCATGCAATCTTCACAGACAAGATCTCACTGCAGCCACCTTTCTACAGGAGAACAGGTGTGACATTATACTGATGACATCATTCTCAGGGAAAATTCATTTTACACACTAAGGACACGTAGAGACAAGGAGGCTTACACAAAGGGAATGGACCTTTCCCCAACACAGTAATGCAAGGCCCTGCCACTTTGCTTCAATTCCTGAAAATTCCTTGGTAAACATGTTGCTGCTCATTCCTGACACTTTCAAAAAATAGTTATTCATCCTCTCAGCATCCATAATGTTAATACAAGCCTAATATTCCTTAATTTGTGTTTTGTTTTTTGGAGGCACAGTCTTGCTCTGTCACCCAGGCTGGTATGAAGTGGCATGATTTCAACTCACTGCAGCCTCGACTTCCTGAGCTCAAGCAATTCTCCCATCTCGGCCTTCCAAGTAGCTAGGACTGCAGGTGTGTGCCACCACACTCAGCTAATTTTGTTTATTTTTTTGTAGAGAAAAGGTCTCGCTGTTACCCAAGCTGTTCTCAAACTCCTGGGCTGAAGCGATCCTCTTGCCTCAGCCTCCCAAAATTCTGGAATTACAGGTGTGTGCGACTGCACACAGCCCTTTAATTCTTTACTTGGGGTTCAGGTGACAACATATTTCTTATTTACAAATTTTACTTAATCTCACTGATGCTGTCATTCGCAAACTGACCCACCTTGAATGAAGCCTCCTGCAACAAGTCTTGAATCTGTCCGAATTTAAATTAACAGGTGCTCCTGTGAATTCCCTCAGAGAACACACTGTGGATGCTTTAGCAACCTCTTCCCATGACTCCTGAAGTATCTTGGTTGCATATGGTGGCCATAAGTAGTCCATGGGCTTCTGATGTAAAAAACAAACCTGCCCCTCCTGACCCTATTCAGTACAGCACCAGGGAAGTGATTGCTGACCACATACTGGACCCTCTGGAAACAGAGGGCTTTGCATCCATATCCACGAGTTTTCATGCCCATTTGTCCATCAGGCCTTGGGAAGCAGCACCACACAGCCTTGGCACAGCTGCAGAGACCTCCTTGCCTCAGGATGGAGTCAAACCTGGACCTCCTGCCATTCTCATCTGCAGGAAACACTGGCCTCCTTCATCCTCAGGCTGTGTTGCTGGAAGTCATCTGTCTCCGAGGCCCCTTGGGATCGACTGAATGACCAGCAGTCAAGTTCATCCACTTTCTGAGTGGATGCCATCATCTGATGTGATGGAGCTCTGTGGGATTCTGCTGCCTTCCCTCCCTTAGCTACGATGTCCTTGATAAAGGATGACACCCAAGCCTCAGCACAACTGGCCAAAGTTGAAGTGGTCATCTCAGCACTGATGCTGGGCCAACAATTATTCCCATTTTTACATTTTTACAAATTTTTTGCAATTACCAAGGATTGTCCACCTTCACTCCCCATTGAATTAAAGAAACTTCTTGCCTCATGGGTACTCAGAATACAATCAAGGTAACAGATGCCTTTTTTTTTAGTCAAGGACACAGTACGGATCTCACAGGGACACTCCTTATCCCCTGCAGAGTTCCAGACACTACTGATTGTGGCCAAGGCAACATTTCATCAGAAAACACAGCGATAGGCTCGTGAAAGTGTCCAGTAGGGCTTCCACTGCCACTATAGGCTGCAGCCAGCTGCTTTAGTTGAGAGATAGACTGAGCTCCTCAAAGAATTCCTCTTTAAGTTACAAAGCAGCGAGTGGATGCCCTGCTGGGTTCCACTGTTACCACAGGCTTTGATTACTCTAAGTTCATGCTTCTTAGGAAAGTGCACTTTTTACAGCAATGCTACACAGTTCCCTCAGTTGCCTTTACTGGACATCAAGGAGTTCAAATTTTTGACAACCGTTCAGTCCTGAACTGTCCAAGGGGTGGAGGTAGCTCCATACAGGAAGCTACCTGCTGCTTGTGGATCAGTAATATCAGACTTGCCCAACAACTCACTGGAGACATGAAAACCAATGCATGGGGGGTGGATGATGTCACCCAAATATTTATGAACACGGTTGTGCTGCCAGAGACCCCAGAACTCTAAACCAATGCATGGGGAATGCATGAAGTCACCCAAATATTTACGAACACGCTTGTGCTGCCAGAGATCCCGGATCACTTTTCCTGCCTCCTGCTAAATAAATGGGGGCAGTAGCTTTGCATTGGCTTCCACATTACATTACTCATAACTGTGGCCTTCCTAATCTCTCATGTCCCTAAGCACTTATTACAATGTCTCAGCTGCTTTCTCTCAGCCTCTCAAAATATTAGTCATCATGAAAATAAATGTCTAATGTTAAAGCATCAGGGGTCAATTGTATTGTGACACCCAAAACTTCATGCAGCACCCCACCATGTCCTCAGCCTAATGGCTTTCATGCCCCCACCAGACTGCAAAACTCTGAATTAGTCAAGCACATCCCTGAAGGGACCAGGTGTTACCCCACCCTGTGATTTCTACCAAGCCTGCCTACCACACCCTATGTTCCAGAGTGCAACCCTGAATAGACCTGCATAAATGCAGTGTCATCCCCCGCTGGGCTGAGTATGTGTGACGAGTAAATTACTGGGAATTTCGTCTGCTCAGTGTTTGTTTTGTCTGCAGCCATTCCCAGAATTCTAGGGCAAGACTAGCTTCTTCACCAATGGGGTGAACAGGAAGGAACCCAAGTAGGAATTGCCTTTTTAAAAAAAATCCCTTCCCACCCTCTTAATTCTGTAATGAATGCATTTTTATAGCTTTTTTCTCATTCCATTACCTGAGGTCAGCCACTGATATTTAACCCATCTTTATCCTCGGAGGAGAGCAGAGGAGAACTGGATATATTGATTTCGCTAGCGGTGACATGATTTCCTCCTGTGCCACTCAAATTCTCTCCTTTAACTTGATGCTCAGTAGGTTGTGTTTCACTCGTCTTTGCAGATTGTTAGGAAGATGAGAATCAGCTTTCATTTTTGATGTTGCCATAGAGAAAACTCCATGGTAATCTTTATTTGCACAATCAACTTTTTCTTTTCCCCCAGAAATTGCAAATTCTTATGTGAGAGACAGCTTTCTGAAGTCTGCAAACATAGATTATCGTCTCTCTTTTGATGATAAATTTCTTATATCCCCACCAACAATAAAATACTTACATATAATTTTGGCATGTCATATTGATTGCCAACTACACGTAAGAACATTCCTTGATTTTAAATCTAGACTAATTATGAAAATTTGGGTAGTCACAAAAAAAATTGTGTACAAATTTATAGATCTTAGGATTAAATGAGTTACTATTAACTAATATTTATTGTGCAGTCAGTGTATGGCAGAAGCTTACTAGGTACTATTTCATTTTATACTTAAAACAACATTCTATGCAAAATGCTATAATTTCCCCATGCCTCCAATTTGGACATGATAAAACTGGGTATCGTAAAGTTTTCACCCCACAGTTCTCTGCTTAATAAGAAGTAGAAGTAAGTCTAAACCTAAGTCATCTGATTTCAGAGCCCCTATAGTTAAATGCTCTAAATGCAGCTTCCCATGGTGATGGTGACTATTAGAGCCTGTCACATGATGTATGCCAGTGCTTCCCTGTAACGTGTGCATGATTCCCGTGATGATGGTGACTGTGACAGCCTGTCACATATGATGTAGGCCAGTGCTTCCCTGTAACGCGCACAGGATTCCCGTGATGATGGTGACTATGAGAGACTGTCACATATGATGTAGGCCAGTGCTTCCCTGTAAAGTGTGCAAGATTCCTGTGATGATGGTTACTAGGAGACCCTGTCAGATATGATGAAGGACAGTTCTTTCCTGTAACATGCACAAGATTCCCGTGATGATGGTTACTATGAAACCCTGTCAGATATGATGAAGGACAGTTCTTTCCTGTAACATGCACAAGATTCCCGTGATGATAGTGATTATGATAGCCTGTCACATACGATGTAGGACAGTGCTTTCCTGTAACATGCACAACATTCCCCTGATGATGGTGACTATGAAAGCCTGTCAGATATGATGTAGGACAATGCTTCCCTGTAACATGCACAAGATTCCCATGACAATGTGACTATGAGAGCCTGTCACATATGATGTAGGACACTGCTTCCGTGTAACATGCACAAGATTCTCATGATGATGGTGACTATGAGAGCCTCACAGATACGATGTAGGGCAGTGCTTCCCTGTAACATGCACAAGATTCCCGTGATGATGGTGACTATTAGAGCCTGTCACATATGATGTATGCCAGAGATTCCCTGTAACGTGTGCAAGATTCCCGTTATGATGGTGACTATGACAGCCTGTTACATATGATGTTGGACAGTCCTTCCCTTTAACATGCACAAGATTCCCATCATGATGGTGACTATGAAAGCCTGTCACATATGAGGTAGGAGAGTGCTTCCCTGTAACATGCACAAGATTCCCGTGATGATGGTGACTATGAGAGCCTGTGACATATGAGGTAGGAGAGTGCTTCCCTGTAACATGCACAAGATTCCCGTGATGATGGTGACTATGAGAGCTTGTCACATACGATGTAGGACCGTGCTTCCCTGTAACATGCACGAGATTCCCGTGATGATGCTGACTATGACAGCCTGTCATATACGATGTAGGACAGTGCTTCCCTGTAACAGGCACAAGATTCCCATGATGACGGTGACTATGAGAGCCTGTCACATATGATGTAGGACAGTGCTTCCCTGTAACATGCAGAGGATTCCTGTGATGATGTTGACTATGAAAACCTGTCAGGTACTATGTAGGACAGTGCTTCCTTTAACATGCACAAAATTCCCGTGATGATGGTGACTATGAGAGCCTGTCCCATAAGATTTAGGACCGTGCTTCCCTTTAACAATCCCAAGATTCCCGTGATGATGGTGACTGTGTAAGCCTGTCACATATGATATTGGACAGTGCTTCCCTGTAACGTGTGCAAGATTCCCGTGATGATGCTGACTATGAGAGCCTGTGACATATGAGGTAGGAGAGTGCTTCCCTGTAACATGCACAAGATTCACCCTGGAATCTTATTAAAATGCAAACTCATAGACCACACTTTGACTAGCTAAGACAAGAGCATTTAAATGGATGTCCAGGTGACAGTGCTAAGATCCTACTGTTCATGTGGGCACTGGCTCACCATATTAACGAAGCTTAGGACCTCCAGTCCCTGCTGGAAAAGAAATACAGATACATAGGATGTGACTGGGCATATGGAATGCCTGTTGTGTTCTCGACATTGTACTAGACACTAGAGATAAAAAAAAGTCAAATATCCCTTACCTCTTTCTGAAAGGAGCTTCATACACAGTGGCTTCTGACTGCATTGTATATTTTCTCTTCTGTCTTGGGTGGGTGAGCTCTATCTCAATGTTGGTAACTGAACACTGCCCAGTGGGTTTGACGGGAGAGACCATGGCTAGCTGTGCTCCCACATAGGTATGACCATAGCATATCTTGTGATGCCATTTTCCCCTTGTCAAAAGGCTCCTTCCAGTATCATACACGCTCCCCATAATTATAAATTCTTCCTCCTTCCACTAAATGTTCCTAAATCTTGCAAAGATAAAAACATAAACCACATTCTTGTCATATTAGTTATATATTAATGATGAAAGTTCCTTACTTTTCTTTCTTTTTTTTTTTTTTTTTGCGACGGAGTCTCGCTCTGTCCCCAGGCTGGAGTGCAGTGGTGCGATCTCGGTTCCCTGCAAGCTCCGCCTCCTGGGTTCATGCCATTCTCCTGCCTCAGCCTTCCGTGTAGCTGGGACTACAGGCACCCACCACCACACCTGGCTAATATTTTTGTATTTTTAGTAGAGACGGAGTTTCACCATGTTAGCCAGGATGGTCTTGATCTCCTGACCTTGTGATCCGCAAGCCTCCCAAAGTGCTGGGATTACAGGCATGAGCCACCGCACCCAGCCCAAGTTCCTTACTTTTCATGTGTTTAATATTTTCTCCCAATTTATAGACTATATTGATTAAGAATAAATTTTAGCCATGCACATGTATTACAAACTTCATGATATACTTTGCTGTTTTTAAATTTCTTATACTCTTATAAAATGTTTGTTCTGGACTCACGTTGGCTTCCATTTCTTCCCTCTGGCTTCTATTTAGGCTATGAGCAGAGATGGACGAGGTGGCTACTGTAATGGATCAAGGCTATGAGCAGAGATGGATGAGGCAGCGGCTGTAATGGATTAAGGCTATGAGCATCTTGTGAAGTAGGATGTTAAATCTGTAAATGTCAGAATGAATCCAAACTTACCAATTCAAAACTGGATTGTAAAAATCTCGAAAAAGATTGAAAACACAGCTCTACATTTTAGGAGGCTGAGGCAGGCAGATTGCTTAAGTTCAAGAGTTGGAGACAAGTCTAGGAAACATGGAAAAACCGTCTCTACAAAAAAAATAATAATTAGCTGAGTATGGTGGTATGAGCCTGTAGTCCCAGCATTTCAGGAGGCTGAGGTGAGAGGATTGCTTGAGCCCAGGAGGTAGAGGCTGCAGTGAGCTCTGATCGCACCACTGCATTCCAGCCTAGGTGACAGAGTGAGACCCGTCTCAAAAACAAACAAACAAAAATAACAAGCAAAAACAGCTCTAAACGAAAGTGGCTAGAAAAGTAGTTCAAGTTGTTCCTGTCTGGTTAAATAGAAACATAAATGAATTACTTATGTGCCCCAGTGGCTTCATAATGCTAA